>NW_026652288.1:56380406-56394621 GCF_009828535.3 Hylobates moloch | reverse complement strand
AACATGGCACATGGATACATATGTAACAAACCTGCACATTGTGCACATGTACCCTAAAACCTAAAGTATAATAATAAAAAAAGAAAAAAAAATAATAAAAGAAATAAGAAATTCCTAATAACATTTGAACAAAGGGCCCTACAATTTCACTTTACATTGGGTTACCCTGAAAATTAGGTAGCTGGGTCCTGGGTGTGGGATTAACATCTTGGTTGGGACTTTGGACAGTCACAAGGTATTGTAAGGTGCTTGTCTTGGGCAGATAAGAAAGAGATACAAGAAGGCAGAGCCCTCCCCAAGGCAGCAATTCCAAAATATTCTACAGGGCATTTCATTTGTGTGTTATGTGTGAAAAGTCATTATTAGGCAAATACATTTCAGAAATGTATTAACAAAAGTTAAATACTTTTTGTTAGAAAAGAATGTTTCAGTTACAAATTTGATGAGCAGCCCTGTGATATATAACCAAAATAGGATGTTGTCTGCAGCATTTCCAACACTCATTTTACTGTGGCTGCTAGTCTGTAGGAACAAGTTTTCTTTGGAGCGCAGTTTGGCAAATGGGGACAGTAGTTCCAGGTTCCCAGAGTGAGGAGACCCACTCCCAGCACCAGCTTCGGTAACTAGGCTTATGGATTGTCTAGTTGAGTGAGAAGAAAGGATCATTGCTCTCCAGTGATAGACCAAAGACATTGTTACATGCATGAGTCTCGGGTTGACTGTATCCCTATCTCTATTCCTAAATGCCTTCCAGGTGACATCTTTCTTTCCTTTTCCTCTTTAAGATTGCCCTTCAGTGTACATCTTGGTCAATTTTTATCTTTATGGAAGATTAGAGGGTATGTGCCTATTAAATCATAAATGAGTCTGCAATGTGCATGTCTTGTCTGGAAACTTTGGATGGATATTCTCCAAGGAGCACACACAAAAAAGGAGACTTGGCCTGTGTACTATAGCTGCACAAACTCATTTATTACTAAATGAATAAAAGCAGTGATCAGAGTCTGGGTCCCTTCCTCTTTGGGGATCCCTATGCACAGCATGCTCTGCATATCCCATTATACCAGCCCTGGCTGGGAGCCATAGAAATAACATCGTAAGTGATCTTGTATTACCCTCTAATGTAACCATCAGCCTTACTCTATAAATCAGCTGGAAAATGAGCCTACACTTAAGGAGCTTGTGCCTAGCACACAGGAGACCACTCAAAATTATGTGAGCGAAGCTGGGGAGGAGTAACTGGGGATCACACACTGGAGCTGTTCAGAAGTTGGCACAAGTTAGTGGGTAGATTGCCAGTGAGTCTTCATTATGTGCCCATTACTTTCAGAGCATATTTAATATCTAATAGTGATATGGTTTCAAGCCATGGTTTTCAATTCTGGCTCAATCACATATGAGAATTTTAAAAAGAAAAAGAATAAGTTACACTACCTTTCTCAGATTTTGATTCAGTTGGTATGAGTTGGGCACAAGAATCTGAATTTTCAACAAATACCTCCAGTGAATCTGATGCAGAGTTCAAGAACTAAGGCAATAGAGTAAACTTTAGACAAAAAGTGTTAAAAGTACACTTCAAAGTCAGCAAAGCTGAGCTGAGAAACAACAGATGTTAATGTAATCTGGAAAAACTTTTGCATTCCCCCTTTTTCCTTACAGCTCCTTTTTTTCCTATAGAATATTTTTGGTGACAAAAGAACCTATCACTCTTCTCTGGGATTGAGATCTTGTGGTAATATTCTAATTGTTTTTCTAAATATTTTCTAATTATTTTTCTAAATATTTTTATTTCATGTTCACTGTAACTTTTAAAAACTGTTTTTATTGTGTCTTTGGGGGAAAATAATTACACAGTATACAGTACTGTAAATATGCTGTGAAGCTCCAATTATAACTAAAAAGACTGTATATATGTGTGTCTGTGTGTGTGTGTGTGTCTGTGTGTGTGTGTGTGTGTGTCTGTGATTAAAAAGAATTATGCCTTTCGTGGATTGTCTTCAACAATTACTCTGAAGCTTTTCTCACCAGTTAGTTTTTACAGTTCAGTTTCGTATCATGCTACATTTTCCAGTATAAAATGTTTATAAAAAACTTATTTTACAATGAACACTCATATCCCTACTGCCTAGATTCTGCTTCTAATGTTTTACTCTACTTGTCTTTAACATATATCTATTCAGTTTCTTTTGCTCATCTCATCCCATCCTTTAATCCATCTTAACTTTTGATTCATTCCAAAATAAACTGCAGACATCAGAACACTTCCTCCTAAACAGTCTGCAATATATGTTTTTGTTTGTTTGTTTGTTTGCTTTTAATTGTATTTTACTTTAAGTTCCGGGATACATGTGTAGAACATGCAGGTTTTTTACATAGGAAAACGTGTACCGTGGTGGTTAGTCTGCAATATATATTTATTATAATTTTTTGACCTAAGGTTTATATACAAAGAAATGCACAAATATTAAGTGTATATTTGTTAAACTTTTCCAAATGCAAACCTCTATGTGATACAAATTCTTATTAATGTACAGAACATTGCCACCACTTGAGGATGTTCCTTCTTACCTTTTCCCAGGCAATCCTTACCTCTTGTTTGTGCCAGGAGTTTATTTAAATGGAATCATACAGTATGTACTATTCTCCTTTCACTCAGTAGAATGTTCTTTTTTGTATTTTTTGTTGCTATATCATAGTTGAACATATTTTGGGGGGTACATGTGATATTTTGATACATGTATATAATGCATAATGATCAAATCAGGTAACTGGGATATCTATCACCTAAAACATTTATCGTTCCTTTGTGTTGGGAATATTACAATTCTTCTAGCTATTTGGAAATATATGATAAATTATAGTTAACTTTAATTCCACTACTGTACCAATGAATATTGGAACTTATTCCTTCCATCTAAATGTATTTTTGCAGCATAGTGTTATGAGACTCATCCATACTGATGTTTGTATAAGTAATTGGTTCCTATTATTGCTGAGTAGTGTTCCATTGTGCGAATATATCATAATTTGTTTACCCATTTCCTGTTGATGGATATCTGGGCTATTTTCAGTTTTGGGCTATTATAAATCAAACTGCTGTGAGTATTCTTGTTCAAGTGTTTCTGTGAACGTATGCTTTGTTCCTCTTGGGTAGAAATCTCAGAGTAGAACTGCAAATTGACATTTGCAGGAAGAGCTACTCACTGAATTGGGGAATAGAGAAGACTGAATCTGGCAAATGCAGCTAAAATTTTAGAGGGTTTCCTATGTATCACTTGGCATACATTATCTGACTTACATTTTTCAAAGTTGAATTTTTCCATTGGGTGGTTAACAGTAGAGTTTGGAGGCCAGGTGCAGTGGCTCACGCCTGTAATTCCAGCACTTTGGGAGGCTGAGGTGGGCCAATTGCTTGAGGTCAGGAGTTCGAGACCAGCCTGGCCAACATGGTGAAATCCTGCCTGTATTAAAAATACAAAAATTAGCAAGGCTTGGTGGCACATGCTTGTAGTCCCAGCTACTTGGCTGGCTGAGGCACGAGAATCCCTTGAACCTGGGAGGCGGAGGTTGCAGTGAGCCAAGATCACGCCACAACACTCCACCTTGGGTGACAGAGCAAGACTCTGCCTCAAAAAAAAAAAAAAAAAAAGAGTGGAGTTCAGACATTGGGAGCTTGTCTCATATCACCTTATGGTGGCATTTTATTAACTATTAAACATACTCAAATACAACTAATATGCAATCAGTTTTTTTGTTTTTTTATTTGTAGTTAAGTTGTCTGAATGCCTGACAAGATGGAATTCCCTGCAGGTATTAGAGGGGAAGCTTTGATATCTTGTGTTTTATCTTAAAAATTCACATGGATCCTTACTTTTTATGTTATTTCTTTGACAAAATGATAATAAAAAATTGCTTATGATCTGTGGAAAAATTTATTTGACAGAGAAGTTGCACTATATTTTTATCACCAGATTAAAAAAGATGAGTATAATTTAAAAATATTATATACTTAAAATATGGAGAAAAACATGTACATAATATTTCAAGCTTTGTTTTGAATGGAATCATTCCTCCAGATATTTAATATAAGAAGTGTATATTATAACTTTTAAAGTCATACATATAAGCTCTAAATTGTAGACTTAAAAGTACACCTGTAGATATTTTTACTCAGTAGTATTTGGAAAATAATACATATCCAACCACATAAAACATTTCTTATGAATTTAATATAAGGGTAACTAAAAAGGTACTTATGAGTTAATTTATTTTCCCTCTCCTGACACTTGGGATAAAGTGAATACTCTAGGAAGAAGCACCTTGTTCATTTATACTGTGGCCATGTTCCCTGGAGCTACGTGTATACTTGCAGGAAAAGCACAGGCTAGAAAAGGATTCATAATTGTGTTCATTCTACTGAATTTTTTATTCAACAAATTTATCATACTTTTAGTAGCAAATTGTTGCACTGTGCACTAATGATGTAATCATGAATGTTTTAATGTGTCGAGTTCATTCCCTATATGAAACCCATTATGCATTGTCCCATTTTATCCTTCTACAAACCTTATTATGCATTTTCTCACTTTTACTTGCTATTTTTATTTTATTTTTAACAAATACTTTCAACTTTTATTTTAGATTCAAGGGGTACATGTGCAGGTTTGTTATCTGGGTATATTTCGTGATGCTGAGGTTATCCAGGTAGTGAGCATAGCAGCTATGAGTTTTTCAGCCCTTCTTCCCTCCCTGGCCCCTCTAGTAGTCTTCAATGCCTATTGTTCCTATATTTATGTCCATGTGTACCCAATGTTTCGCTCCCACTTACAGGTGAGGACATGCAGTATTTGGTTTTCTGTTCCTGTGTAATTCACTTCGGATAATGGCCCCTAGCTGCATCCATGTTGCTACAAAGGATATATTTACTCACCATTTTATATATGAGGAAACTGGGGTTTAAGTAAGAAAAGTAACTTGTTTGTGGTCCCACAGTTTGCAAGTTGAGGAGGGATTCCAACACAGGCAGCCTGACTCTAAACCCACACTCTGAATTGTTAGTGGAGAGCCAGCCAGTTATCTCATGTCATTATACTGAACATCACGGTGATTTTGTTTATCTGGAAGGAGTGAAAGCAAGTAACATAAATGTTGGATAGAGGAAACACTTGATTTTATAATTTCCACTGATTATTTTATACAGCATTTTTTTCCCTCCATTCCATTCCATAAGACCACTAGTGGGTCAGACTGGCCTGAGTCAGGCTGGCGGTCCTTTGGATTGGAGGGTCACGTGATCCAATGCTTAGGGAGTAATTGATTTTCACAGTGTCCTGTCTCACAGCTCACCATTGACAGGAGTGACCAAGAAGAGCATGGGTTCTAGGACTTATGACTTGAGTAGGACAAGGAAGATCTCCAAAAAAGAGTTGCTTTTTCTATTGCGAAGTCTTTCCTCCATTTATATCTCACCAAAGATGCTCCTGTGAGAAACATTTTACCTAGTAGTCAATATTTATTTGTTTAAATCATTTACAGCCATGTTTTAAAAGGCATTGCCAAGTAGAGATGGATATCTACTTTGGTTAACATCAAGATTTATTTTTCTAAGAAGTTTCAGATATATTGATTAGCATGAGGCTGTGATACTTGATTCATCTTAATACTTTAAAAACGTCTGCTTAAAAATTGACACTGGTTCCCTATTGAATACTGTGTAAGACTGATGCATCTCCATTAGACTTTCTAGGAGTTTAGTGCTACTCTAGCTATCCAGCCTTTGTTCCCTATCACCCAAATAAACTTTGTATTTTAATTGGACCAATTTCCTTGCTCTCCTGCAAATACCCATTCTTTCCTGCCTCCTTGCTCATGTTGGTTTTGCCAACCCACTCTCTAAGCTTATTCAGAATAAGCCATTCCGGCTGTCATTTCACCTCCTCTTTGAACCTTTACCTGGTACTACAGTGGTTAAGAAAGTAAACCCTGGATATAGATACACTTGTACCTGGCAACTTATTCTACCTTTCTTAGTTCATTTTTTTTCACCTGTGAAGTAAGGATAATAGTAGTTGATACGGTTTGGCTCTGTCTACACTCAAATCTCATCTCAAATTGTAATCCCCACGTGTTGAGGGAGGGACTTGGTGAGAGGTGATTGGATCGTGAGAGCAGCTTCCCTTATGCTGTTCTTCTGATAATGAATGAGTTCTCATGAAATCTGATGGTTTAAAAGTGTTGGCAGTTTCCACCCCCTGCTACCATGTAAGACATGCCTCGCTTCCCTTTCCCCTTCCACCATGATTGTAAGTTTCCTGAGGTCTGTGAGTCAATTAAACCTGTTTTGTTTATAACTTACTCAGTCTCAGGGAGTTCTTTATAGCAGTGTGAAAATGGACTAATATGGAAAATTAGTAGCAGGAGTGGGCACTTCTGGAAAGATACCTAAAAAATGTGGAAGCAACTTGGAACTGGGTAATGGGCAGAGATTGGAATAGTTTGGAGGGCTCAGAAGAAGACAGGAAGATGAGGGAAAGTTTGAAACTTCCTAGAGACTTGTTGAATGGTTGTGACCAAAATGCTGATAGCAATATGGAAAATGAAGTCTAGACTGAGGTGGTCTCAGGTGGAGATGAGGAACTTCTTGGAAACTGGAGCAAAGGTCACTCTTGCTATGCTTTAGCAAAGAGGCTGGTGGCATTTTGCCCCTGCCCTAGAGATCTGTGGAACATTGAACTTGAGAGAGATGATTTAGGGTATTTGGCAGAAGAAATTCCCAAGCAGCAAAGCATTCAAGATGTGACCTGGATTATTCTGAAAGTGTTCAGTTATATGCATTCACGAAGAGACCATTTGAAATACAAAGTTATGTTTAAAAGGGAAGCAGAGCATAAAGGTTTGGAAAATTTGCAGCCTGACCATGTGGTAGAAAAGAAAAACCCATTTTATGGGGAGGAAGTCAAGCCAACTGCATAAATTTGCATAAGTAATGAGGAGCTGAATGTTAATAGCCAAGATAACAGGGAAAGTATCTCCAGGGCATATCAGAGACCTTCACAGAAGCCCCTCCCATCACAGACTCAGAGGTCTAGGGGGAAAAATGGCTTTGTGGGTCAGGCCCAGGGCCCTGCTGCTCTGTGCAGCCTCAATACTGATGCTCTGCATCCCAGCCATTCCAGCCCCAGCTATGGCTGAAAAGGGCTAAGGTACAGCTCAGGCTGTTGCTTCAGAGGGTGCAAGCCCCAAGCCTTGGAAGCTTCCACGTGGTGTTGGGCTGGCAGGTGTGCAGAAGACAAGACCTGAGCTTTGGGAGCCTCCGACTAAATTTCAAAGGATGTATGGAAATGCCTGGATATCCATGCAGAAGTCTGCTGCAGAGGTGGAGCCCTCATGGAGAACCTCTACTAGGGCAATATAGAGGGGAAATGTGGAGTTGTGCAGCTCCCACACAAAGTGCCCCCTGGGGCACCACCTAGTGGAGCTGTGAGAAGAGGGCCACCATCCTCCAGACCCCAGAATGGCAGATCCATTGACAGCTTGCACTGTGCACCTGTTAACGCTGCAGGTACTCAACACCAGCCCAGGAAAGCAGCCAAGGTGGCTGTACCCTGCAGAGCCACAGGGGTGGAGCTGCCCAAGGCCTTGGGAGTCTACTCCTTGTGTCAACATGCCCCGGATGTGAGACATGGAGTCAAAGGAGATTATTTTGGAGCTTTAAGATGTAATGAGTGCCCTGCCAGGTTTTAGGCTTGCAGGGGCCTGTGGCCTCTTTGTTTTGACCAATTTCTCCCATTTGGAATGGGACCATTTACCCAATGCCTGTATCTCCATTGTATCTTGGAAGTGACTAACTTGTTTTTGATTTTTACAGGCTCCCAGTGGGAAGGGACTTGCCTTGTCTCAGATGAGACTTTGGACTTGGACTTTGAGTTAATGCTGGAATGAGTTAAGACTTTGTGGGACTGTTGGAAAGGCATGATTGGTTTTGAAATATGAGAAGGACATAAGATTTGGGTGGGGCCAGGGGTGGAATGATATGGCTTGACTGTGTGTCCCCATCCAAATCTTATCTCAATTGTAATCTCAATGTGTTGAAGGAGGGACCTGGTGGGAGGTGATTGGATCATGAAGGCAGTTTCCTCCATGCTGTTCTCATGATAGTGAGTGAGTTCTCATGAGATCTGACGCTTTAAAAGTGTTTGGCAGTTCCCCCCATCCCTCCTGCCACCATGTAAGATGTGCCTTGCTTCCCCTTCACCTTCCATCATCATTGTGGTTTCCTGAGGCCTCCAAACCATGTGGAACTGTGAGTCAATTAAACCTGTTTTGTTTATAAACTACCCAGTTTCAGGGAATTCTTTATAGTGTGAAAATGGACTAATACATTAAGGTGGCTCCCATGATCCCTGCTCTGATGTGTCTTTCCCTCCCTTTGAACATGGGCAGGACTTGCAACTTGCTCCTAACCAACAGAATATGGCAAAAGTAACAGAATATACATGATTACATTTACATGATTGTGTTACATATGATTGTAACTTCTGTTTTGATAGGAAACCCTCTTCCTTATGCTTTGAAGAAGCAAGCTGCCAGGTTATGAGCTGCCTTATGGAGAGGGCCACGTGGCAGGAGCTGAAAGTAGCCAACAGTCAAAAAGAGACTGAGACCCTCAGTCTGGCAGCCTGCAAGGAACTGAATGCTGCCAACAGTCATGTGCTTGGAAGCCGATCCTTCCCCAGTTGAGCCTCAGATGAGAGCCCGGTTCTGGCCCACACCTTGATTATAGCCTAGCAGAGGACCTAGCTCAGCCATGCCTGGACTTCTGACCCAGAAAACCATGAGATAATAAAGTATGTTGTTTTAAGTTGCTAAATTTGTGGTAATATTATTATGGAGCAATAAATAACTAATATAGATACTATCTACCATATATGATTGTTGTGAGAATTAAATGAAATAATGCATGTAAAGGCTTAGTACTGTCTATGGCACACAACAGATACTCAACAGTTAACAGGTTCATGCCCTGACTTCCACCCTCTGCCTTCCAGTTTTCACTGATCTAGCAACAGTTGAATCCCTGTAGCACTTATCAGTGTTGGAAGAGACATTTAAGTATATTTAATCTCACCTTGTAGCTGGTATTTACATTCTTCTACTAATTTACTTTCTGTCTAGTCTTTGCTAAAATAGCTCCAGTGACATGCAGCTCATTCTTGAGGCTTCCCTTTTTATGAAAGTCATGGCTCTGGCATCCTTTGCTAATCAGGAAATAGACTCTCTGAGGCCCACAAGATCAGCAGACTTGCATCATGATCATTTGAAACCGCAGCCCTTTTCAAACATATCTGCTGGAGGGTTATTACAACAGACTATATTTAAATAGCCAATGAGCATATAAAAAGTGTTCATAAGCATTTCACCAGCTTCCACTCACATGCTGAAGGCCCAATGCCACATTAACCACTTGCCCAAGGAAAGGGCTCTTTTCCTCAAGGAAGACTGCTCTCTTCTTCAGAATCTAGTGTCAATTTCCTCCCTGGTTTTCAGAGCACGCGAGATAGGGGAAATTTCACTTCCCTGCCACCCACATGGAAAGGATCTTCCTCTTTGATAGGAATAGTTAAGATTTTCTCAGTCTTGTAACAAATGTAAACAAAAGCATCTTAAATGCTAAAAAAGATGTTCAGTATCACTAATCATTAGAAAAATGCAAATTAAAACCACAATACTTCACCAGTATAGCTACATTAAAAGACTAACAATACCAAATCTTGGCAAGTATGTGGGGAATGTGAAACTCCATCTCTGGCAGGTGTGCAGTTTGGCACAACTACTTGGAAAACTTGGCAGTATGTGCCAAAGCTAAACATTTACCTATTTAGCAGTTCCACTCCTGGGTGGATGCCTAACAGAAATGTGCGCTCATGTCTGCCAAAAGATATATACAAGAATGTTTATAGCAGCTTTATTCATAGTAGTTCAAATGGGAAAATAACCCCAAATGTCCATCAAAGGAGAATGGGTAAATAAACCATTGTGTATATTTGCACAATAGAATACTACACTGCAATACAAAATACTAATTGCAACATGGATGAATCTCTCAGACATAATGTTGAGTGAAAGAAGCTAGACATTAAAGAGTAAAATACTCAGTGACCTTATGTATATGAAGTTCAACAATAGGCACAACTAATCTGCTGTGGTAGACGTTAAAATGATGGTTATTTGGGGGGCAATATTGCTTGCAAGAACATTCAAGAGTGCTGGGAATTTCTAAGTCTTGATCGATGTGGTTGGTTACATGGGTATACACTATGTAAGTGAAAAAATGTACTGAGAAATACTGATAAAATGTGTAGACCTTACAGTGTGTTAGCTATACTTTAATGAAAAGCATTTACAAAGTGCCCGTTGGGTTGCTAAGCATCTGGATATTTTTCATTCACCAATTTAGGGAATAACAGGTTGTCATTAAAGGCAGGCTAGATAACTGCGAAATAAATGAATTTGTTTCAGATGCAGCTCTTGATAGCTTTTTTTTGAGACAGGGTCTTGCTTTGTCTCCCAGGCAGGAGTGCAGTGGTGTGATCACGGCTTACTGCAGCCTCGAAGTTCTGGGCTCAAGTGATCCTCCCTCCTTACCCTCCTGAGTAGTTTGGACTACAGGCATGTGCCACTATGCCTGGCTATTTTCTTTTTCTTTTCTTTTCTGTTTTGGTAGAGTTGAGGTCTCACTATGTTGCCCAGGCCGGCCTTGAGCTCCTGAGCTCAAGCAATCCTCCTGCCTAGGCCTCCCAAAGTGCTTTATAGCTTTTATATCATCTCTTGTAAGTTCCCAACTGGCTCATGCATATTATCTTTTCTACATTATTAACAAGTAAGGGATCATAGACAAAATATTTATGTTGCCCAATGCACTTAGCAAAGAGTAGGACACATATGTATCATCAACAAGGGTTTCTTGAGACAGATTCTAAGGAAAGGGAGACTGTGGCTTGGCTTCTCAGCATCTGTGGCTCAGCAGTCCCCTCATGGTATATAGGAGTCTTCTCTCTCTCTGAAAGCATTTGTTGTCTTTTTTTGATATAATTTTTTTCCTTAAAGTTGATTTCATATGAAGTGAGTTTCTACTTACTGAATCCCCAAGCATCCTCTGCGTGCCCACCATCCTGTGGATTTGATTTAAATGTAATCAGAGAAGTTGCAGATAACAGGTAAACACTGATTCCTTGTCAGACAACTTGGCACACTTTATCTTGGAAACGCTCTCAGGAGCAAATGAAGGTAGAACAAAACCGAAGCAGAGCACAGCCAGAAAAGGCCGGAGTCATTTCTCAGGTGAAGACCCACTGTTAGTTTATTCCTACACTGTGGGCTCTTTGTTTTGGTTCCTGACACACGGTCTCTGTGCTGGAGGCCGACTACTACCCACAGAACACCTGTGATGAGGTGGCAGTGACACAGCTTCTTGTCCCACTCTGCTCCCTTAGCAAACGTACAAGCTGGGATTTGAAGGTCTATCTTTACTGCAAATCTTTTCAACAGGGGAAAAAAATACTATTTTTTGTAGGCACGTGCAAATCCATCAGGGACACTTTTAGAATAATCTGAACCTCCGAGCATCTATTTCCTTGCAGTCTTCAAGTGTCACAATAGCAGTATCTAGTGGATGAAGAGACTTTCTTTTCAACTGAGCAGTAAGCAGGAACAAGTGCAGAAACCCTCACTGGGTTCCTAAGGGGTGGAATTCCTTTTCTTGCTGTTACTGTAGAGTTTCTAATTCCCTAATTTACTGCCAGTGTGGATACAGATGCCTCTGGTGCCTGGTGTCACTGTTCCATTAGCAGGTTTTGCACATTTTATTGCTAAGCAACAATTAGCAGTGTGAATCCTGCCTTCTGTGATTTCAATTTGGGCTTCACACATGGAATTTTGCTTTCATCTTTGCAACACAGCAACAGTGTTCACTGTTCAGTGAAAGCTGTTTTAGAAGAACCTGAGAAAAAAAATTGAGGTAACAGCAGGTATTCAACCATTCAGTGGTATGGTTTTGAAATGTTATTTATGAAAGAATATTCTCTAATTAGATATCCAATAATTTGAAAATAATGCTAAAGGTTGGAGATAAACTCAAAGTAATTCAATTTGTCCTTAAGGGGGAAATGATAACAGTAGTATAATTATAAAAATCCTGAAAGAGAGCAAACTAAAGGTCCATAGGAAAAACAAAAAATCTTTTAGCAAAAAAAAAAATGTCTCATGACAATAATGAAAGGAAATGCTTTCTTTCCAACCTCATACCATGCAAAATTCTTTTCATTTAGTTAATGGGATATTATGAAAATTTAATGGGAATAATAGATCTAGAAGAAGAAGTAAGTTAAAGAGTAGAGGAAACAGGAAAATAACTCCATTAAGTTAAATGTAACCTGGTTCTTTACCCATAAGGGAAGAAAAATGACCATGGTTCAGTTTAAATGTTGTTTTTATGGAAGTGAAGCTTATTGTGAAACATTCTTGTTAGAGAAATAAAATTATTAACATTTAAGAATTCAGCAAACATAAATGCATGCTTTTTCAACATATAAAAGAATATTGTTTAAAAAAATTCTGTTGGGTAACCATACTCATCCTCTTGCGTTGAAGAGGAGCGAGAACTGTGGTTAAGCCACTTACTGAAATAGGGTCTGGACATTTTATTCTTTTCTTAGTGAGAGGTCTGTTTCCTTGTCTCAGAGTCTTGAAGAAAGACCCAGGGAGGATCATAATAGAGAAGAGCCCTGACTGAAGAAGGAGAAAATATTAGATGTAGTATCCTCTCTTGTAGCTCTCGGAAATACACAGTAAGTGTTTTAAGTGGAACAAGGATTTATAGACGATTAAATTTTGGAGTTAAGAGGTATCGGTCATGGAGGCCGGGCGCGATGGCTCACGCTTGTAATCCCAGCACTTTGGGAGGCCGAGGCGGGTGGATCACGAGGTCAGGAGATCGAGACCACGGTGAAACCCCGTCTCTACTAAAAATACAAAAAAATTGGCCGGGCGTGGTGGCGGGCACCCATAGTCCCAGCTACTCGGAGAGGCTGAGGCAGGAGAATGGCGTGAACCCGGCAGGCGGAGCTTGCAGGGAGCCGAGATTGCACCACTGCACTCCAGCCTGGGCGACAGAGTGAGACTCCGTCTCAAAAAAAAAAAAAAAAAAAAAGAGGTATTGGTCATGGATGAGCCAAATTCTCTTAGAATGTAAGAAACTCTTTGACTCAAAACCTTTTCTCTAAAGCTCTCTGACTTAAAAGATAGTTAATTCAAAGCATTTGGTTCTACCTTGAACAGCGATTTCTTAAATCTTTGACTTGGGGTTCATTGAACAAGATCTGCCTCCCTTTAACTTCACTTCATTCAGTTTGACATTTATTGAATTTATTATGAAGTCTCTGTGCAGTTATTCGAATAAATAAAAGGCTTCTTGTCCTCAAAGAACATACCATCGATTGGGCAAGACAGTTAAATAAATAGTGTATCATGTTTAAGTACAAGGCTAGGGAATGGTACTAGTGCTATGATGGTACAAGAGAAGTTACCTTAGCTAATTTTGAGGGCAGAAGCTCAAGGAAGGATTCCTGCAGGTCATGGTGTGTGAACTGCTTGGTTGCAAGTAATAAATCTACTGATGAATACACTTTGAAATGATAACATGGGTAACTCTGGAGGGGAGTTGGAGAGAAGAAAGAGGTTTGACAGCAACTACCATGGTTTATTCCATGTCTTCCTATATTTTGAGAGTGTGTTACAGTGAGAATATATTTACACATGATAAAAAGTATACAAAAATTTAAAAAAGATAGAGAATGTCTTTTCCCTTAGAATGGCCTTTCAAGTATTTGAAGATGGATCTCTTGCTCCAGACTAAACCCCAGTTCTGAGAGTGGAATGGCATAATATATGTGAGATGCCCTGTGAAGTGCTTGCCATAGGACTTCAATAGATGTTTGCTTCAACCCTCTTCTCTCTCTCTCCCTCTGCCACCAGAAGAAGAGGTCCATCTTAGTTTTTGCCTTTGGGTTATGCTTTTGTTTTATATAATCTCTTTTTAAAATGGAACCTATTTCTTTTTTTTTTCTTTCTTTCTTTTTTTTTTTTTATTATTTTTTTTTATTATACTTTAGGGTTTTAGGGTACATGTGCACAATGTGCAGGTTTGTTACATATGTAT
>NW_026652288.1:56357529-56375406 GCF_009828535.3 Hylobates moloch | reverse complement strand
GGCAGGCCTCCTTGAGCTGTGGTGGGCTCCACCCAGTTCGAGCTTCCTGGCTGCTTTGTTTACCTAAGCAAGCCTGGGCAATGGCGGGCGCCCCTCCCCCAGCCTCGCTGCCGCCTTGCAGCTTGATCTCAGACTGCTGTGCTAGCAATCAGCGAGACTCCGTGGGCACAGGACCCTCCGAGCCAGGTGCGGGACACAATCTCCTAGTGTGCCGTTTTCCAGGCCCGTTGGAAAAGCGCATTATTGGGGTGGGACTGACCCGATATTCCAGGTGCTGTCTGTTTCCCCTTTCTTTGACTAGGAAAGGGAACTCCCTGACCCCTTGCGCTTCCCGAGTGAGGTAATGCCTCGCCCTGCTTCGGCTCGCGCACAGTGCGCTTCACCGACTGTCCTGCACCCACTGTTAGGCACTCCCTAGTGAGATGAAACCGGTACCTCAAGCAGAAATGCAGAAATCATCCGTCTTCTGTGTCGCTGGGGCTGGGAGCTGGAGACCGGAGCTGTTCCTATTCGGCCATCTTGGCTCCCTAACCGGAACCTATTTCTTTAGGGTATCAATGGAACAGAGTTAATCACTGAAAAAGTACAGTTATATAATCAACTAAATAGGGCTGAATGTAAGGCTTCTGGTGATGCACACTGTATTTATCTGGGTAAGCTACAGTTGTAGAAACAAGACAGAAACTGAGTTAAACTACTCCTGTGGTAGTCAGAGGTGAACATTCTAAGCTGGTGGGGAGTGCTGCTCCACTTGGTCATTTAGGGATTCAGGTGCCTTCTGGTGTGCTGTTCTGCCATCCCTTAGGGCCTTGGAATCATCTTAGTTGAAGCTGGTAGCAGCCATGGATGGGTCCTAGCTAGAAAGGTAGGAAAAGACAGCAAGGAGAAGGCAGACCCACCGTGGGCTCAGAAGTGGCACACGTCACTTCCAGTTTGGTTCCACTGGCAATAACTTAGTTATATGACTACACCTGCTACAGGAGAGACTGGGGAATGTGGTCTGCTTAGGCAGCCAGGTGACTTGCTACAGTTCAATTACAATGGAGGAAGAATATATTTTATTAAATGGCTAGCAGTTTCTGCCACACACCTCTAAGTTGCATTAACTTTCCTTAAACAAACATTTTATTAGCTCACATTGAGTTTATAAAAATTAAATATTGCTAAAAAGATTCTAATTGGTCTTATATTTCTTTGGTATGGTTTATTCTCTCAAAGTTATTATGCACTTAGTTTTACATAAAAATATTACAATGGACATAAAATCAATTTATGTCATTTCAAATTAGCTTTCAATGCTTATAAAAATATATATTTCCACGTTGGAGTCATTCTTAGGTATGTATTTTTGTTTCTCACTTAACATTATTTCATGTACACATTTTCTTCTAATTTTGCCCCTCCATTGAATTGCTTTTAATATCATAAAATAATGTTCCATTACCTTTATGGTTGCATATTTTCAGATATTGATTTGTTTCTTTTTGTATCTTCCCTTTTCATTCCTCCAATTCAAGCAGGTAGCCTGCACTCCCTTGCTGCCCCAGAGAGATGTATGTCAGGTGGAGAGCAGAAGCAATGTGTAGTCTTCTGGACTTTGTTTCCAAAAGCCTAAGCCCATAGTGGAACTTGGAATGTTTACTGAAGTTGTGTAAGGGTCTAGGGGATTTGCCAAACAGAAAAATAAAGTATTTCTGCAAGTATAATTTCCTGAGGCCAAAAAGGAGGCCAGAGGATGGGAGACAGGTGGAGAAAGAGGCCTGTGGGTTCCTGAGTAATGGGGATCCAGTCCTACTTGATGGCAACAGAAGTGGGAGGTGGAAAGCAGAGACAGCTTAGGCCTTGGCAAGGGTCTGGATGGCCCAAGAGCACCATGGAGCAGTAGGGCCCTGGGTCCTTACAGGTTGTGCAGACAAACGTCCTGGGACAGAAGGGTCCACCCTATCCCCCGGGCCTTGCCACTGTATAAGACTCCTGAAACTTTCTAGGGAGGTGAACAATTTTCAAGAATGACCGAGATTGTATTTTTTGCCTGCTTGGCAGATTTAGATCTCAAAGTCAGAAGTTGAACCGAGTTATAGAAAATAGACATTTCCCGCACATCTAAGTTTGGAAACTGGTTTTGATATCTGCTGCTTAAGTGTGGATTGCTTAATCATCCTTTTGCTGTGTCCAGGCTTTTCTTATAAGCTAACAAGGAAATGGGGCCCCCATTCTAAATTTATATGATTGAGTTTTAGAACTTATATCCAGACTTTATATTATATGCTGCTAAATTTAATCTTGTTGGTTTTGATTCATTATTTCCATCTGTGGGAATAATTTTAAAAACTGATTTTATCATCTAGAATATCTATTTCTCTGTTTTGTGTTATCTACAGAAATGACCAAACGACAATGCATTCTGTTTTCATTGAAATGGTAACTAGAAATGTAGGAAAGGCCAGAAACAGAGATAGCATGCGGCTGCCGCTATGGATTCCTTTTCAGTTTTAATATTTATTGCATTCATTTCTGAGTTTTGTTACTCATTCCATTTGAGTCTACATAACTGTACTCTTAGTGAGCCTGTAGTTCCTTTTTTCACCACAGATATTGTGTATGATGTTATTTACTGCTTTGGTGATAAACATCTGTTTATTCATCATCTGTTCATATGAAGCCACACATGAGCATTTGTGTGGTGGCAGCAGAGGTAAGGTGAGTGGAGAGTGCACGAATGTAATGCAATGTCCTGAGTGGAATATTTATTATCTTCATGAGGTCCCCAGCGTTCATGGAATCAGTCACATACCGAATGTACTTCATGACACTGCCTGGTGAAGCTTTGCTTTGTAAGGAATAGTTAGAAAACTGCTGAAAATTGTTTTACCTGGGCGGGGTGGTGGTAGGATTATGGATGATTTTTATTTTTTATATTGAATATTTCTGAAATGTTTGCATTTTATACCTGAATTATATTTATCTATCCATTCATTTATTCATTTAAAATACACAGGTGTAATGGCTTGTGCCTATAGTCCCAGCTACTTAGGAGGCTGAGGTGGGAGGATTACTTGAACCCAGGAGTTTGAGGCTGCAGTGAGCTATGATCATGCCATTGCACTCCAGCCTGGGTGATAGAGTGAGACCCCATCTCTTAAAAAAAAGAAGCACAGAACCCCCCAAAATATAATGAAAGATTGTATGTGCTAGGCACTTGAGATACAGTGGTGAGCAAAATCGGATATGGTCCATTCCCCATGGAATTTAGTGTCTAGTGGCCAGATAATAGGTCCTAGAGGGTCATATGTGTTCTGGAATCAGAATGCGTGGATTCAAATTCCAGTCTGCCATTCATTAGCTATTAATCTTGGTCAAGTTCCTTAACTACTATTCCCCAGTTTTTTCATTTATAAAATGGGGATAATAACTGCAGCTCCTCACCTCCTTGCTTAACTGGGTTGTTATGAGGATTAAGTGGAAAAATTTGTAAAACATTTGATGTGGTAGTATGTGGAATACAGTTTTCATTGTGCATGAGTATTAGTGAGGGAGACAGACATTAATTACATGTTCATACAAATACATGTGAAGCAGTAACTGTGACAGGTACTTCATGGAGTGGCTTATGGTGCCAAGGAGGGGGCAAGAGACTACAGCTGGGATTCTGATCTGGTCAGGGAGGTGTTCCTAAAGAAGTAGTGAGTGAGCTATGAGTTAATTATCACAAAAACCAATCAAGATGTAAATATCCTTTCTAGGAAAACCCTGGAAAAGATAGGTTGTGAGCAAGGCTGGATAATGGGTTGTTTGATTGATTGCCTCTTCGGTAATATCTGCTGGTTGTCTGAGCTTTTATGCAGAGTAGTCTTTGGTGGATAGCATGAGAGATGTAAGAAGCAGAACATAGCTCAGAAGAAAGGGTCAGAGGGAATAAAGTGAGAGGATCAGGACTCCAGTCTGTTGGTTGCAGTGAGGTGGAGTCCACTTCCATTTGGGCAGGTCAGACACTTCTCATGTGGTTTGATGCAGAAGCTGCAGCTTGATGCTCTCAAGGGGCCTTGGTGTCCTAATTTCAACATCAGGATATTAGACAAAGGCACGGGAGCTACACATTATTTCTAGGCCAAACGTGTTATTGGGGAGGAAGCTACATTAGTTAGCAGTATCCTCCAAGGATAACAAAGCGTGCTCTCAGATTACAAATTTATTGGATTTAACAGGATGTTTTCAAAAAAAGGTCTTAGAAGTTTATTAAATTTGTCCAAATTTAAGCAAGCATCTTTATTGCAGGCATTTCAAAAACCTTTACTATGCTAATGGGCATTAGGAATCTCCCAAAGGGAGTTTCTCATGGCTTAAACCATCAGTCCCCTTAGTCATGGGCTATCACGGAGTGTCTTGCAGGGCTAGTTATGAGAAGCACACGCTGGAAAATATCCTCAGATGTTGTCAAGGCTGGCTGTCAGTGGCCCATGGACAAAGAAGGCTATAGCAGAGAGAGCCTGGAAGGACCTGCCAGAAGGAGCAGGGACCGACTAGACCATCGTTAAGACTAGAAACGACCAGGAGAGGGCAGATGCGGAGTGCAGTGAAGAAAGGGAGGGGCAACATCTGGGAGGAAAAGTGGGCTCCAGGAAAAACAGAGAACTTATGCCCTGACTCCCAGATGCCATCAATTACAAGTAGACTGCATTGGGCCCCAGGGAACACAGTGCTGGAGGCTATGGGGGCCTCTGCATCTTGTTTCTACTAGGTTTTGTTCATCATCACAAGCAACACAGAGCTCACATTTTGGGGAATGATGGGCAGAATAAAGCTAACTAAGCCTGCTCCTTTTCTATCACGTTTTCCAGGTTCTCAAAGCTATCAAATCAAGAGTTTTCCTGAGATATAGTACCCAAGGGTTTAAGATTCCCATTATTTTGAAAGTGAGAGTGTTCTGGCCTCTGACTTAATGTTTATGAGTCCTTAGGTGTTACTGATACTGATTTCCTCATTGCCAGCTCCTGGGTCTGGACTCTAGGCCTCATTTAATACTGGTGTAAAGCTGCCTCACAATAGCTTCAAGTACCTTGGGCTCCTATTTTTGATTTTAGTTTTCTACTTCTATTTTCTGATTATAAAAGTAACAAATGTTCATTGTCTGAAAGTTCATAAAAATGTAACATCGAGGCAAAAAATACCCATAATTTTACCAGTGAGAGACAAGCAGTGTTGGTAGATAGCCATCCGGTACTTTCTCTCTGATTTTATTTTTTCATAAATCAAGATTATTTGTGATTCAATTTTGTATCCTGCTTCCCTCCCACTTAATCTTATGCCATGCCTTTTTCCATGTTATTAAAGAGTCCTTAGAAACATAATTTTTAGTGGCTGCCTCATATGTTAAAGATGGAAGTATTGTAATTTACTTAGCTGTTCAATTTCCTCTTAACCATATTTGTTCTTTTCCTAATCTGAATGTCTTTCTTTTTGGTGAAGACTGGGGCTATTAAGGACTCTTGTTTCTTATTCATATATTACTATTACACAGTTTTTCTCAAGAAGTGGGCTCATTTCTTCCATTTTCATTGATTTATTGAGCATGGTTAGCCTTCGTGTTGTCTTAGCATTTTCTCCTAAGCTTTAGCTCATGGTGCTATTTAACTTTCCTGTCCTAATCTTACCAATGCTACTCACTTGCCCTTCATTCTACCGTTGGTACATGCCCTTTCAAAACATCAATCTATTAGAAGTTTCCCTGTATCGGAGCTTGGGATAGTTCCAGTTGGTGCTGAGACACATACTTCTTTGAATAGTTTTACCTAACCAGCTGAAACTTTCAGCCATTTGCCATGTCACTACTCAAAAGTGTTGGGAAATACAATTTTTGGCCTCTCTTCCTGGCTTGTAGACAGCCCCTTCTCATTTTGTCTTCATGTGGCCTTTTTTCTATGCTTGAGGAGAGAGAGAGAGAGAGAGAGAGAGGAGGTGGAAGGCAAGAGAGGGGAGGAGAGGGGAGAAGAGGAGAAGGGAGAGGAGAGAGAGGAGATCTGGTGTCTCTTCTCCTTATAGTCACCAGTCCTGTTGGATTAGGGCCCCACCCCTATGACCTTTAAAGGGTTAATTATCTCTTTATTTTTTAAAATTTAAAAATTTTATTTTTGAGACAGTCTTGCTCTGTCACCCAGGCTGGAGTGCAGTGGCACAATCTTGGCTCACTGCAACCTCCACCTCCCAGGTTGAAGTGATTCTTCTGCCCAGCCTCTCGAGTAGCTGGGATTACAGGCGTGCGCTCCCACGCTCATCTAATTTTTGTATTTTTAGTAGAGATGGGGTTTCACCATGTTGGCCAGGTTGGTCTCGAACTCCTGACCTCAAGTGATCTGCCCACTTTGGCTTTCCAAAGTGCTGGGATTACAAGTGTGAGCCATCGTGCCAGGCCCAATGACCTCTTTAAAGGCTCTATGAAAGAACAGAATAATCTCACTTCTTACCGCTCCCAAATGAAAGGATGTTGTTGTCATTGGGAGTCAGCACTTCCAATCCCCTCAAGAATAAAAGACCCAACCTTCACCATAACCCTGGCAAATCTAGAGAGCTTGACCATGGACAGACCTCCTTTTCTTCACTCTGTCTAACTGGGAATGAGGGTAGGGATTTTAGATGCTTGGACATATGAGATATTTAAAGGAAAAACTTCACTATCAGAGGGCTGAGAAACCAGTGTGGGTTATTTCGAGTATTTAACCATCAGGTACTTACTGAGGGCACTACTCAGTGACAGAGTGGCATGGTTCCAGGCACTCAGGATACAGAGGTGGGCAAACAAAATCTCTGGCCTCACTCGGCTAACACTCTAGTGAGAAAACAGGCAATAAACAGATAAACACCCCTCTGGGAAGTGAGGAGCACCTCTGCCTGGCCACCCCACCGTCTGGGAAGTGAGGAGCGCCTCTGCCTGGCCACCCCACCATCTGGGAAGTGAGGAGCGCCTCTGCCTGGCCACCCCACCGTCTGGGAAGTGAAAAGCGCCTCTGCCTGGCCACCCCACCGTCTGGGAAGTGAGGAGCGCCTCTGCCCAGTTGCTGTGCAACCCGCCAAGTGTGAAGTGGCAGCCTTGTGTGTGACCTTTCTGCCCTCCCTAAGTTTGCATTTTCGACATTAAAGTTTACCTTTAAATTAAAAGTTATAAATTGGAAAAAAACCCAGATAAATAAATATACAATATGTAAGTGGATAAGTGCTATAAAAAATAAAGCAATATAAATAGAGATGGGCTTGTTGATAAAATGTTTCTGATGTTTGACTTTGACAAGTCTTTATCGTTCACTCATTGAATATAAATAGAATCTATTATTAAATTTAGTATCTTCCTAGATCTTTGGCCAAGAATTTATCCCAAACAAGGTCTGGCTTCAGTTTTCTGATAAGGACATGAACTTTGTACTTTTTCTTCTAAGAGGGCCTATGTCTTAGGTGTTTGCAAAGCATGAGCATCTTCAGGTACTTATACAAATTTCATTATTATTATTTAAAATGGTTTTTTTCATTTGTTGAATTGGGCAACACCTCATTCTGTAAAATAGAATAAGTGTTCCCTAAAAATTTAATTATTATTAAAATTTTTGTTGAATTAGGCAGCACTTCATTCTATAAAATAGAGTAAATGTTTCCTAAAAAATTTAAAGATGATGATGATGATTTTCTACACAGAGTAAGCCCTGAAGAAAGTTTGTGCTTTTTCCTCTCCCAAAGGGAATTTGTGCCTCTGCCCCCGGTCCCTCTGCTAAAATATGTCCTGTGATTAATGGACTGGGGACACATTGCATGCTATATTCTCCTCTTGGTTATCACAGTGCATATTAGCATAATAAAGCCTCTGAGAAGTCTTTTTGTAAAGTGTTTAATTTTGCTTAATGTTTTCTAAACTCATGATAATGGAGTCCTTTCCCCCATATTTAGAGTAGATTCACACACTCTCTTTCTCTCTTTTGTAGAGATGGGTTCTTGCTATGTTGCCCAGGCTGGTCTCAAACTCCTGGGCTCAAGCAATCCTCCTGCTTCAGCATCTGGAGTAGCTGGGACTACAGGCATGTGCCCCTGTGCCAGGCTTCTGGTAGATTCTTTAAAGTTTAGAACTTCTGCACCAAAGTGATACAAAACCTAATACCATTCCGATTAAATACAACTGTAACATCACTTATAATGCTTTATTTCTAACTGGCAGCAGACAAACAATGAGTAGGTTTTTCTAAACCACTCTTCCAAATTAACACACCAGTCAGCATTGTAAACACCACTTGTTTAACCTTACAGATCCACTTGTCTGGCAAGGTTAAATATAGTCAAGCCCTTACCTCATGGTTTCACTCACAGCCCCAACCAATATTCTTTTCCCACTTAAAACTCCGCATGTGGCTTCTTTGTTGGGCTTTATTTTATGCTTTCCTGGGCCCTAATCCTAGTCTTTTTTCACCTGTTCCTATCATTGGCTGGTGTCTCTTCAGCTGGATCTAGGTGTCTTGTCTTGCTGAAACTGTTGCTGGAGTCACTCCAAAAACAGAAGCAGGGAAGTCTCCACAAGGGATTGCCTCAAATCGTCCTCAGACGCAGCTGGTTGGGATTCCAAAGAAGCACTGAACTTTAGGGAGATCAATTTCTTGGGGAAACTTAGGTAGAGAGGGGGCTGCAGCGATGGTTGCAAAGAAAGGACAGTGAGACAAGGGATGTTCTACGTAGGCGTGTCCACAATGAGGGTCAGGACATGAGTTTATATGAGGGTTTTAGAAATTTGGCTCAGAGTCCCGGCTAGTTTCCTTTTTTGTAATGGACAACAACCTAAACACCTTTATCAGAGCCTGGGGATCCTCAAGGCTCCTGCTTGGGTTCAAGCCTGTAGGGGAAAAGGCGGCTGGCTGAGTTGCAGGATGGCGAAGGCCCACTCTATGTTTGGGTCAGAATGGAGAAAAAAGCTGGGGAACCTGGTGCAGTCTGCGGTACGATATTCCAACAGTATGCTCCTTGCTTTTATCCTCTGTTCCATTCCTGGGAAATATTAATACCGATAGCACCTAAGGAAATTTAGTAGCAAAACTGGCATCTATTTGATGCCTGGGCCTGATTGCCAGCCACATACTTCCCTTAGAGCTCTGCATGACTTCACATTGAAGTAACAAACCCCTGTGGAACTTCAAAATTATCTGTCTGCCATTTTGTAGAGTAAGTGTAAGGATGAAATGAGTCACTTAGTCATCCCTTCAAATGGTAGTTTTATTGGCATTTCCTAAGTCAGACTATAAGATTTTTTAATGTTGAAGCTGAAAATCCTTTTAGCTGATGAAAACTTCTTTTAATTTAATTTTTTTTAATGCTAAAGAAAAAATCTTAATGAAAACTTCTTTTTGAAGAGTGTTTTCACTCTGTTATAAAGAACTACCTGAGACTGGGTGATTTGTAAAGAGAAAAGGCTTCATTGACTCACAGTTCTGCATGGCTGGGGAGGCCTCAGGAAACTTACAATGACGGGGGAAGACGAGTGGGAAGCAAGGCGTGTCTCACATGGCAGCAGGAGAGAGAGAGAGAGAGAGAGAGGGAGACAGTGGGCGCAGGGGAAACTGCCACTTTTAAAACTACCGGATCTTGTGAGAACTCCCTTACCATCATGAGAACCGCATGGGGGAAACTGCCCCCATGTTCCAACCATCTGCCAGCAGGTCCCTCTCTTGACAGGTGGGGATTACAATTCCAGATGAGATTAGGGTAGGGACAGAGCCAAACCATATCAAAGAGTTTCTTTACAATGTACCCCTTTTCTTCAATTTTTAGCAGTTTTCTATATTTTGTGTCTATCTTTTATTGTATCACGAGATTTTGAGTAAAAATTTGATATTATTTATAATAAAAGTTGTGATGGGATTTAGTGAAAAAGAGAGTCTTCAGCAAAACTGTAAAATTGGTGAAGTGTTTGTCTCTCTTTCTTGCTCTTCTCTTTTTAAGCCTCTTGGGTCGTTTCCCCACGCACCCTGGCCTGTTGTGCCCCAGCCTCACCTCAGTGGCTAAGAAGTCTCAATCAGTCCTGGTATCTCCCTGTCTCATCCACCCCAACAATCAATGTTCTTTTCCCCCCAAACTCCACTGATTTGAAGTGTCAGTTTACTGGTTAATATAGGGTAAGTAACTGGTGACGAATTACAGCTGTGCACAGCCTCTTCCATTTTGTACCCAGTACATATACATTTATTTCATCCTGGGCTTACCTTCAAATTTTATCTTTTTTTCTTTAAGCCTAGCCTTATTTTCAAATATCGCTCCTTTTCTATTTTCACTTTATTATTATATATTTGCAGCCATTGAAACTAAATATTAAGTAATTCAGATTATAAGATGACGACGCTTTTTAAAAAAACTTAAAAAATGAATCTTTTTTGAGTTAGGAACACATTTAGCTGTGAGTAATAAAGATCCGGAAAATAACGGCTTAAATCAGGATGCATGTCACTTCTCTCCCATGCAAAAGAATTCTAGAAGTGGGCGGTCCAGGACTGGGGAAGCCATTCCACATTGTCAGAGACCTAGGCTCCTTCTTTCCTGTTCAGCCGTGTGTTACTTCCACTCTTATAAAAGGGTGCTCGCTTCTAGAAGTATTATACATTTCCACTTACACCTCGGTCAGAACCTAGTCACGTGTCCACACTGAAATGAACAAGGGGCCGTTTAACACTTCTGCTAGTTGGCTGGTAATGTGCCCACCTAAAACAGTGGGGTTCTTTTATCAGGGAAGAAGAGGTGACTGGATATTAGAAAGCAATGGGATGTCTCTGCCATATCTTTATTTCTGTAATTATGAAAGTAATATACACTTGTAGGGTAAACATACAGAAAGCATAAGAGAGTGAAAAAGAGGAAAGCACTCCCAGAGATCAGTTCTCTCAACATTTTGTTCTAGTCTACCAGTCTTTTCTTCTCTTTCTCTTCACTACACTTCTATAACTTCCATTTTTATAGACTTGTGAGAAAAGTTGGGTTAATATATAGTTTTAATAACACACATAACCAAAGTGGGCTAGTACTATATAGATCTGTTTCTTTACAATTAAAAATTTTGTTATATTTGTTCTAATACACATTTTTCCATCTATCCATCTTTCTGCCCATCCACCACACCACCTTATCTTTTGAAGCATTTTAAAGTTGCAGGTATTAGAAACTTAAGCTATAAATACTTTAACATACATATTATAAACTAGAGTTCAACATCTATTCTTTTGTTCTTTCTTTGAGGTAAGATTAAATACAGTGAAATGTACATGTTCCAATGCAATGAGTTTACATAACATTTTTAAACTCACTTTTATTTTTCCAGTGGAAGTATCTTTATTTTGATTAGTATGTGAAATTTTTTGCATGTTAATAATGTAGATCAAAATAATTATTTTTAATGATTTGCTTATACACTTAACCAATTCCTTATTGTAAGACATTTTAGTTGTCTCTAAATTTTTATTATTTTAAACAACACTGTGTTAAACATTATCTATATGTACACATACACTTGTGCACACACACACACACACGTAAAATTGTATTTGGCTAAATTCCTAAATGTAGAATTTCTGATTCAAAAGTATATGAAGATGAATAGGGCAGTTGATCTACTTTGCCAAAGTGCATTCCTGAATCTTTGTACTATTTTGCTTCTCACTATCAGAGCATGTGATTGACAACCTCTAATTCTTTTTATCTAAAGCTTTAAGAGTTTATCCAGAGAATTTAATACAAGAGACAATCTTATTTTTTTTTACCAGCTTTCTTGTTAGTAGTTTCTAAAAATCTCCGTTTATATTTTCTTAAAACAACAACAACAAACAAACAAACAAAATGTAGTCTTGCTCTGTCGCCCGAGCTGGAGTGCTGTGGTGTGATCTCGGCTCACTGCAACCTCCGCCTCCTCCCAGGTTCAAGTGATTCTCCTGCCTCAGCCTCCCATGTAGCTGGGACTACAGGCACACCCCACCAAGACTGGCTAATTTTTGTATTTTTAGTAGAGACGGGATTTGACCATGTTGGCCAGGCTGGTCTCGAACTCCTGACCTCAAGTGATCTGCCCGCCTCAGCCTCCCAAAGTGCTGTGATTACAGGTGTGAGCCACTGCATCTGGCTGCTGGGTCATAGGGAAATTCTATTTTTAATTTCTTTAGGAAACTCCATACTGTTTTCCACAATGGCTGCATGAATCTACATTATCACCAACAGTGTACAAGAGTACCCCCCTCTTTTTTCATACCCTCTCCCATATTTGTTATCTCTTGACTTTTTGATAATAGCCATCTGAGAAGGTGTGAGGTGATATCTCATAGCGGCTTTGATTTACATTTCCCAGATGATTAATTATATTGAGCACCTTTCATATACTTGTTGGCCACTTCAACGTCTTCTTTGCTGAAATATATTCAGGTCTGTTGCCCATTTACAAAATTGGGTTATTTGTTTTTGTGCTATTGAGTTGTACGAGTTCTTCATAAATTTTGGATATTAACTCCTTATCAGATATACGGTTTGCAAACGTTTATCCCAATCTGTAGGTTGCCATTTCATTCCGTTGATTGTCTTCTTTACTGTTCAGCTTTCTAATCTGATGTAGCACCATTTATTTATTTTTGCTTTTGTAATCTTTTTTGAACTTTTGGAGTTATATATTTAAAAAAAACAATTACTGCTGAAGTCAGTGTCAAGGGGCTTTTCCCTTACGATCTCTTTTAGGAGCTGTATGTTTTCAGGTCTTCGCGAACAGGGGAGAGAGACTGAACTCAACTTTTCTGAAACAAAAGATAGGAGAGTTTTTAAACACAGTGAGCTAGCAGAAAAGTATTGGCAGACATTGGGGATGGGGGAATTGTCAATGTGATTAGGCCATCACATTGTTTTTGCAAATTGATGCTTATCAAGTTAGGCTCCCATGCTCCCACAGAGACTGAGAGATAGGAGCTCTGTCCTTTCTTGATGATTATGTTTCAAAAGGATGACTCCCAGGTCCTTGAGAAAGGCATTCCTGGGTTGTGAAACTGGCGGGAGGCTGGGAGAAGATTTACATCTCTAAGGGGCAGAGAAATAATTTATAATTGCAAATTTTCTAAAGTAAATGCTCCAAGGAAAGGGAAGTCAGGGGCCCATAGTCAGGAGGAAATCTGTCTAAAGTTGAGTAGAGCTGAAGGGCATGTTAAGGACTTCTTGGTTAGCGTGTGTGTGTGTGTGTGTGTGTGTGTGTGTGTGTGTGTGTGTGTGTGTTTCTTTTCAACTGACAAGGCTCAGTAAAAATTAACAGAGGCCTTTCCTCTTCAGGGCTCATCTGTTGCATTTCTGGGGTTCTGTTGGATGTTAGAGGGTGGGTGGATGGCCCCATGGAGCAGATGCGAGGCAGCAAGGTGAGGAGGCCAGGAGAAACATTCCTAGGTGGAAAGCCTCCGGGATTGGGTCTCTATGTAAACTGCCCGAGCTTTGATTCTCTTCCTCCAGTTAAAAAAAAAAAAAAAAAAAAAAAAAAAAAGGCATTTTTTTAGTTCTTAAATAAATTACAAATTTTGTAATTACAAAAAACCAAAATAAATTAAACAGATAAAATAATTAATTAAATAACAAATGAAAGAAGTGCAAAAAGCATCCCCTTCCCAAATCCCTGCATGATGTGAGTTTAAAAATCAATTGCATACAGGTATCCACCTCCAAGCTCTCCCTCCCTCTTTATAAACAGCGCTGGAAATATCCAGGAGACCTGGCAAAAAATCAAATTTTGCCATACAAATAAACAATAAGCTGCTTCTGCCTGTGAGAACCTGCCATCCTAAAGCAAAAAGGAACCAGGCCGGGACAGATGGACACAGACTCCACGCAGTCGCGGGGGCGTTCGGGAGCATTTTCCGTTTGCTAATGCTTGAGGGACTGGGCCGGCTGGGCCCGGTGCGCGCAAAGGTGTAGCGCAGGAATGCCAGGTGGGCGTGCTGTCAGCAAAGAGCCCGTAATGATTGTTGTTAAATTGGGTAAGTGATGAAGGCTAATTAAAAAGCACTTAGGCTTGGAAAACAGGAAGCAGAACTCCGCGGCGGGGAGGCGACAGCGTGGCAGGCCCGGCGCCAGCAAGAGGCAGACTGCTGGGAGGGTGGCGGCCTCGCCAGCATGGGCGCCGGGCCAGCGCCCCCAGCCTGCACCGCCGTGCGCAACGGCGACCGCTGGGCAGGGGCGGAAACGCCCGGCTCTGCAGCCTGCACAGCGCCGCGCTGCTGCTGGTTTCCTCTTCGTTGCAGATTGTGTTCAAACCCATTGCTAATTGTGTCAGAAAACAAAACTCCGCATCTCTTTGCAGAGAGGTTGGGCAGCGGCGTTTGAACGTTGAGCAAAGCCTTTCCATTCAACTTTAAAATAGAATCAAAGGCTGGATGCCGTGGCTTACGCCTGTAAGGCCACTTTGGGAGGCCAAGGCGGGAGGATCGCTTGAGCCTAGGAATTCGGCCTTGGCAACATAACAAGACTCCTTTTCTATAATACGAAAAAATAAAAAAAACTGGCCGTGTGGGCTGGCTCGCACCTGTGGTTCCAGCTGCTTGGGAGGCCAAGCTGGGAGGATCAGCTGAGCCCTGGAGGTGGAGGCTGCAGTGAGCCGAGATCGCACTAATGTACTCCAGCCTGGGTGACAGAGAGACCCTGTGTTTAAAAAAAAAAAAAAGGTTTGTGTTGAGGTAGAATTAGAGGTGGTGGCGTCGGTGTCAGAAGCTGTTGGATGATGATGATGGAGGTGATCACAAAATTCTGACTCCTCGATTCTGAGTATGGTTAGTATGCTAGCTTTTATTTTTCAGGTTTGATTAGTAGCTGAGTTTGTAGCAACTAATTTCCAGATGCTGACATCCTGTTTCATTAGCTTTTTTTTTTTTTTTTTTGAGACGGAGTCTCGCTCTGTCGCCCAGGCTGAAGTGCAGTGGTGCAATCTCGCATTCACTGCAACCTCTCTCTCCCAGATTCAAGTGATTCTCCTGCCTCAGCCTTCCAGTAGCTGGGACTGCAGGTCCACACCACCACACTGGGCAAATTTTTGTATGTTCGGTAGAGACGGGGTTTCGCCATGTTGGCCAGGCTGGTCTTGAACTCCTGGTCTCAAGTGATCCGCCCACCTCGGCCTCCCAAAGTGCTGGGGTTACAGGTGTGAGCCACCACGTCCGGCCTCCAGTAGGTGTTTTGAGATTTAGGGTGCTGAGTTATGAACTACTAGACTAGTGGGATGCCCTCTTCCTTGGGCACCTTGGAAAATGCTGTCATTGCTAGGTAATTAGAGAATCTACTTGACCAAATTCTCTGTACAAGGCTCAGTCAAAATGATCATATTCTAGTTTTTATGAATACACCAGTGAATTTTAATCTTGTCAGGCAAACAAAAAACATGTATTTTTGGGGTATCAATTACATTTCTTTACTAAAAGCTCTGAAGTTAAAGATAAGCAAGCCTTGATTTTCCACTGGGAAAGCCATTTGGAAATTTACCATTTACATACATGTAGCATCTTGTTGGACAGAGATACAAACCCTGATCTAGTTTCAGAAATCCTGTAATACTGTAAAAATGCTGTAAAGACCACGGAGAACATTAAACATACGAATCCAGAAAGTGAAAGTGTAACAGTAGATTATGAGGCAGACTTTTAATAAGCATGTATTCAAGTAATCTACACGAGGGCAGAGTTTTACCCATTGAATTCCCTGCTTTATCCCTAAGTGGGTCTGGAACAATGTCTGGTACACAGAAGGACTTCAATTAACATTCTTTGAGTAAGTGAACGAAGTCTGTGCTTATCTCTAAGGTAGTTACTTAAGATTTAAGAATCTTATTTCAATAATGATGTTATTGTTCAAACTATTTTTCAGAAGGAAGTTTTCTTTAGGAATTTCCTTTAATACTAGTCCCATTCCTTTACAGCCATACTTTGATTTTTACATCAAATCAATACATTCTGAGTGAGAGAGTTTACGTGTATTATTATCAGACATAGAGCCAAATCACTTTCTCAGTTCATTCTCAGAGGCTGAATTTACCATCCTGAAGGTTATTAAAGAATGCCATAGGCGCTAACGGCAGGTCTTCAAGAGGCATGCCAAAATGTTTGCATTAATAAAGTTTCATTGCAAAAAGTGTCTAACTTCCTGAGATGAATACCTTGAAAGGAATAGAGCTCATCTGATTTTTTCTTGTGTGTTTGATAAAAAATCAATTCCATTACTCATATTTATATTATACTCCTGGAAAGAGCTTAAGTGCTTTTGATTGAGTAAAGAAAGAGGGATAAGGATTGTTTATTCTTTACCACCACTCTTCCAAAGATTTTAAGCTAGCTGAGAATAGAAGCTATTTCTTCCTATTGATTAAATTTCCATTCTCTTATCGTTTTATCCATTCCTAGTCACTTCCAGAAATTTCAGAATCTTTTATTTCCCCATGTTTTAGAAGTATGTTATATATTTTAAATTTTTATTTCATATTTAAAAATATTTTGTAGTCTATTTAGATTAAAGATAGCAGATTCAACATATAACTACAATCCAAATTCTACTATAATGAAAATAAATGTTTTTTTTCCCCAGGCAATTCAGTTCCAAAATATGTATCACTTATGAAAATATGCTTAAAACATACATGTAGAAACATAATGAATTGTCATAAAATCAGTGCTATGTAACCATGATCTAAATCAAGAAAATGAACATTATCAGTATCTTGGAAGTTCTTCTGGCTGCCCATTCCTAATGAAAGCTCACTCCACCTCCACTAAAGATAACCAATATCTTCTTATTTTTGGTGGTGATTACTTTGTTGTACTTTTCCATCTAAGTAGGCATCTATTAACACCATGGATTACTTTTGCTTATTTTTGAACTTTACAGAATTATGCATAAGATATATCAGAGATTCTGTTCGATCAACATCATGCTTATATGATTTATCCATGTCATTTCTCTTCCTTGCTTAGAATTCCATTGTATAAGAGTTGACCACAGTTGATCTGTTCTACTACTGATGAACATTTGGATTGTTTCCAGGTTTTGGTTATTGTGATGTGTGCTGCTATGATAGAAACACTTTAGTAGATGTCTCCTTCTACACACGTGCCTGTATTCCTGTTAGTATATAGCTAGGAGTGGAATTGCTGGCTCATAGGGTATGCAATTTAGACTCCTGACAACACCATAAGACAGTTTCTCTTACTCTGCACCCTTGACAACAGTGGGTATTTTCAATCTTTAAGATTTTTATATTCTTGTGGATCCTGCACATTTGTTCTTCCTTTTCAAAGTTGTTTGGTCTCTTTGGGTCATTTGCATTTCTATATGAAATTAGGGGGGTGGAGCCAAGATGGCCGAATAGGAACAGCTCTGGTCTCCAGCTCCCAGCCTGAGCCACACAGAAGACGGGTGATTTCTGCATTTCTGCTTGTGGTACCCGTTTCATCTCACTAGGGAGTGCCAAACAGTGGGTGCAGGACAGTCAATGAAGCGCACTGTGCGCGAGCCGAAGCAGGGCGAGGCATTGCCTCACTCGGGAAGCTCAAGAGGTCAGGGAGTTCCCTTTCCTAGTCAAAGAAAGGGGTAACAGACGGCACCTGGAATATCCGGTCAGTCCCACCCTAATACTGCGCTTTTCCAACAGACCTGGAAAACGGCACACTAGGAGATTGTGTCCCGCACCTGGCTCGGAGGGTCCTATGCCCACGGAGTCTCGCTGATTGCTAGCACAGCAGTCTGAGATCAAGCTGCAAGGCGGCAGTGAGGCTGGGGGAGGGGCGCCCGCCATTGCCCAGGCTTGCTTAGGTAAATAAAGCAGCCAGGAAGCTCGAACTGGGTGGAGCCCACCACAGCTCAAGGAGGCCTGCC
>NW_026652288.1:56194257-56357519 GCF_009828535.3 Hylobates moloch | reverse complement strand
TCTCACTGTGGTTTTGATTTGCATTTCTCTGATGGCCAGTGATGATGAGCATTTTTTCATGTGTCTGTTGGCTTCATAAATGTCTTCTTTTGAGAAGTGTCTGTTCATATCCTTGCCCACTCGTTGATGGGGTTGTTTGATTTTTTCTTGTAAATTTGTTTGAGTTCTTTGTAGAGTCTGGATATTAGCCCTTTGTCAGATGGGTAGATTGCAAGAATTTTCTCCCATTGTATACTTGTTATTTGTATATATTTTAAAATTGATCAGTCTCACCGGTTTTTGCTCAATCTTATTATATTAGTTCTTTTAGTACCAACTTTTTGCTTTGTGGATCTTCTCTACTGGATGTTTCTTTTCTACTTAATTAATTTCTGCTCTTATATTTATGATTCCTTTCCTTCTGTTATCTTGGTTTTATTTTGCTGCTTTTAGGCTTATTGAGATGGATGCTTACTTGATTTTAGTTTTTCCTCTTTTCTAAATATGTGTTTAAGATTATAAACTCCCCTCTGAACTCAGCTTTAGTTGCATCCCACAAATTTTGGCAAGTGATATTTTTTTGTTACCATTCAGCTAAAAATCTACTCTAACTTCATTGTGATTTTTTCCCTTTTACTTATGAGTTATTTAGATGTTTATTACTTAATTTCCATATATTAGGTAATTTTCTGTTTTTTTTATTGATTTCAAGCTTAATTGCACTGTAATCAGAGAAGAAACTCAGTATGATATCAGTGCTTTGAATTTTTTTTAGACTTGCTTTACAGCTCAGCATATAGACAAGTTTTGTAGATGATTTGTGTTTTTCAAAGGATTATTTGTTTCACAGTTGTTGGGTGCAGTTTTCAATAAATGTGCATTTGGGCAAATTACAATCTTCACATTTACTTCATCTTTCTTGATTTCGTGTGGTGTTTCAAAGTTACTACTGTGAGTGTAGATTTGTATTTCTCCTTGTAGTTTTGTCAAGTTTTGCTTTAAAAATTTTGAGGTAACGTTACATGCGTACAAATAGGGAACTGTTTTTCTTTCTGGTGGGTTGATTCTTTTAGAATAAAGTATACCATTTATTTCTATTTTTTCTTTAATAAGCTAGTATCAGCTTTCTTTGGATTAGTTTTTGCACTGTATTTATTTCACCTCCTTTTCTTTCACTTTTTCTGTATTCTTGCAGTTTAGATATATATTGTTTATAATTTGTTTTTTTGAAATTCAAATTTGAAAATATTCATCTTTAATTACAGAACTTATTCATAGACATTTATTGTAATTATTCATGTACTTGGGTTAAAAAACACTTTAGTTTGAACATTTTAGTGTGTGCTTTCTATTTGCCCTACCTCTTTTTTGTTCCTTTTTCTCTTTTTTTGTCTTTCTTTAGGTTCATAGTCTCCCTCTAGTTTGGAAGCTACATATTATTTTATTAGTCTTTTATTATATATTACAACATACAAGCTTAGATTATAAGAGTCTAATGCTAATTGTTGCTCTTACTCTTTTCTCAGATAATACAAGAAGTTTAGGTCACTTCAACTTTAGTTTTATCAACTTATCTGCTATTGTTGTCATGAATTAATGCTGCATATATTTGAAACTGTAGAAGACATTGTTTTACAATAGTTTTTATAGTCAGTGTTCACTTGGATATATAAATATGTTTACCATTTTTTCCAGTTTGCTATTTGTCTTTTAACATTTTAAATAGTATTTTTAAATCTTAGAAATGTTTAATTTTGTTATTGGCTGAATCAGTCATTTTCTTTAGGCCTCTGAGTCTTGCTTGGGAAGGCTTTCCCACACTGAGATTACAGAAATACTGCCCGTATTTTTATTTTTAATATTTACACTTCTAATTCATCCAGATTTGTTTTCCTTTGGGTGTGAAAGTAAGGATCTGACTTAACATTTTTCCAGGAGGTTAGCAAAATGGCTCACTCCTAGTAATTGACTATCCTCTTCCTTTGACCTGGAATACAACCTTATTATATAATCATTTCCTTTTAAACATGGGCCTTCTATTTTCTTGCCCCAACTATTTTACTTACCATGATATGCAATAATTAATATAGAACTGCTGTGTGACAAAAACATTGTATTGTATTCTATAAGGATGGGTCATTACAGTTGAATAGGAATCTGATGGTTCTGGTGTTTTAATCACCAAACTTATATCCTGATAGAGATAAGCAGCAGAGCTCTCTGGACAAAACTGTGATGTAGGTGAAAGAGATTGTCCTTTCTCCTTTCTTCTGAACAGCTTTCTAGATCTCTGGGGTTCCAGGGTCTTCAAGTAATCCCAGGCTACACAGGGCTCTTCCCCAGACCTGTTCTCTTAGGGCAATGTCTGTTTCTCTGAATCTATTTTTAAATCATTTCTACAAAATTCTACTCTTGTAGGGTCTATGTTGGAAATCCTCTGAGAAAATAATTTATACTAGGGCAGTGATGACTGATGAAGGTTTAATGTAGTCATAGCAAATGTGTGGCGTTATAGCAATGGGCCTCCTCCTGCACCTAAAGTAAGTGGTCATGGTGTACTTTTCTGCTGATCCTGGATTTGACCTGAGAACTCATTCCAAAACAACACTCCAGGAGTCCTTAAAACTTCATCAGAATTTTCATGTGGGTTGGAATTAGTGTTCCACCCCTAGAATAATGTTTAATTTTCCCAGGAGAAACAGGCACTGAAGAAATGGGCTGTGATGGTGGCTCTGTTAGTTTCCCAAGGCTGCCACAACAAAGTCCCAAAGACTGCATGGTTTCAAACAACAGGAATGTGTTTACTCACAGTCTGGATGCCAGAAGACCAAGACCAAGGTGTCTGCAGGGCGATGCTGTCTCAGGGATAATCTTTCCTTGGCTCTTGTAGCTTCTGGAGTTTGCTGCGAATCCTTGGTGTTTTTTGACTGGTAGATGCATCACTCTAGTCATATGGGTGTCTTCTCCCTCTATGTCTTCACACTCTCTTCCCTCTGTGTTTAAATTTCCCATTTTTATAAGGAAATCAGTCATAGAGGATTCGGGCCCACTTTAATGACCTCATTTTAACTTGATTACATTTGTAAAGACACGGTTTCCAAAATAGTCACATTCTAAGGGACTGCAACATGAATTTTTGGGGGGAGCAGTGGAGGGGGAGAGACACAGTTCAGCCCATCATAGTGACACTCAAAGTTGTAGGTGAAAACCTATTTATCTGTGTTTAAGAGCAGTAGTGTCAGAGCCAATCAGTCCTGTACTAAAACACAACATTGCCTGATAGTGGAAAAGCATCGAAGATAGCCATTATGATTTGTGTGGTTAAAGAGATTCTGGGCCGAGAGGCACAATGCAGAATTAAACACTTTGAAACTTCCTGAGGACTTAACAGGATTATTCATATTTGCTGTTATTTAGTTCTATTTTAAAGAGATATGGAGGCAATGTGTATGCCTCACGAAATTATCCCTATGTCTTTCACTGCAGATACAGCAATGCAAACAAGAGCTAGGTCTGAATGCATTGTCACATTTCCGGAACATATGTTTGTTTGTTTTTAATGAACCTGGCAAGTATTTGAAGTTATGAAGGAAGAATCTAGTTCTTTTGTATTGACTTTTTGGTATCACAAATTATAGGTCAACTGAAATTTATAAGCACAGGTTCAGCAAGCTTCAGGTGTGAGTTGAGTTCATCTATGTGAAATGAACAAAGTCAGAAAGTAAATTATTAGGTAAGAAATAGTACTTACTAGGCATTGCGAGATCTATTTGGTCAGCAGCTTAGTTGATTCATGGTTAAAAAAACATATTAGACTGTGCTTTATGAGGGATTAGCTTCTTACTGCTTATATGAAGTAGGCATAATCTAATTTTATTATTAGTGCAGAACAAATGTGCTAAGCCTTGAAAGGTGTGCTCACCCAGATATGGATGAAAACTGTTCTTGAGGTTGAAATCGTTTGATGTTATTTGGGAAAAGATTTCAAGTGATTAGTCAGACACCTGTGTGATGCCACCCAGCTGTTTACCGTTTCTCTAGTAGTTAAAAATAAATTCAATATTGTTTCTTTATTAAGGAACTCAGGATAGAAAGGCTGCCCTGTGTTAGCCACATTAATATAGTTATAAACGAGAGTAACAGAACCCACTTATTGAGCTCTCATTAGATGCTAGGTTCTTTGTGAAGGGCTTTAAGTGGATTGTTTTATTTAATTCTCAAAATTGACAACTGAGGTATATTGTTATTCCAGTTTACACAGAAAATAAGAAATTTCACTAAGGCCACCAATGGTAAGTTGCGGACTCACGGACAGTCTCTTAACTACAACAGTACAGTGATGTCTCTTATTCTGCAGGTGATTTGCTATGGCAACTAACTAAAAAAATTGGTTTGTAGCAGGCTTGGAGACTATATGGCATAGGGGAGTGTGTGCACTTTGGAGTTACACTAAGTTTAAATTTCAGTGCCATCGCTTGTGCAAAATTCTTAATCTACATGAACCTCAGATTTCTCATTTTTTTATTAAAAAATTTTTTTTTCTGTCAACTGTGCAGAGAAGTAAGATTTCTTATTTTAAAATGAGGGCAATGATACCTCTCTTGCAGAATTGCGAGGATTCAATCAGATTATAATTGTAAAGTGATTTAAAAAAGTTTGTGACAAAATCTTTCCTATTCTTTCTCTCAAATTCTTTTTTTTGGCTGCATGATTATGTGATCTGATTTCCATCATTTTAAATTAAAACCCATTTCCAGTTGAAAGAAAAGTTGGGGAGCTAAATCTCTTTTCTGTCCCATCACTGTAGAAGAGTGAACTGTCAAGATTGTTCAGCATTTTAAATAAAACCACCTTTTTGTAGGAGAGAGATTAGTGTAAGATATATTAAAAGAAAGGTCATAAATATTCTAAAAGCAAATAGATGCAGAGCTCTTGTTCTGGGGAGCTACATTAGGTTTCTTAATTTTGTAGGAGAGAAGTGTTAATATTATTTCCTTCTCCTTTTTATCTTAATCTGCACGTATTTCAGAAGGGTCATTCACTGGCCTTTTTTAGCCAGTCTTGCCTGATTAAAGGGAAATTAAGTTTGGCTTTGTTTGACAACCTCAGGACAGCCAGAAGGATAGGAAAAAGGAGCCCACAGATTCTTGCTTTAAGTTTACAAAACTTTGTAGTTCTGCTTAAACATTCAAATTAACAATAGGGAAGATTTAAAAATAACTTTAGATTTTCTAGTGTTCAAAGTCTTTACTGAAGCCATGTATTCTGAAAAAACTATCACCTTATAATTAAAAGTATCAAGCCTGGCTGCAACCTTTAAAAAACAAACTTTACATGGGTTACAATTTTTGTTTTAGTAGCATAAAAATGAGCGGATTGCCTTAGATATGTCTATCACATCGTGTTCTGTAATTTTTTTCCCCTGTAGAGTTATTATGTATGCGTGCTTACTAGTTCTGTTGTTTGACTTACAGATATCTATCTTTGGTTTCAAAATGTGTGTGTAAGCATTGCTGGGTGGTGCTAACCATCTATAATTATTTCTGTTTCTTAATAAAGAAATGGTATTGAATGGTCAACAATTAATCGCTTAGCAACATAGGATTTTCAAGCAAGCTGCTGCTTTTTAGAATCAGGGAAAGGAAAACGTATTCATGTACTTGGTCTATCATTGGGGCAGAATTTTGCTACCCACAGCTCTTCTTAACAGCAATGGATGCCAGCAGGTTTATGACTTTATCTCTAGAGTTATTGCCCCAAGAGATAGTATTTCAATTGCAGCTATCTCTGTGAGATATCTCTATAAAGACTCTCTTTTACTTTGTGATTTGAAATGTATATTATTAATGTACCAACCCCTCTTATGACTAATGCTGTCAGTGACGTAGACAGCAGACGTGTAAGGTATATCAGTTAAAATTTTAAAAAACTAAAATATTGAATGAAAACAGTGAAGTCTGCTGGAAATCATACCAACATCTGGTGCTCAAACATTTTTCAATATCTATATATTGCCAGAAAATAAGAAATGTTTGAGATCATCTCTAGTGTCTTATGATTTGGTAGAGGAATTTTTCAGCCAAAGACAGTAATATAAATGCCAAACATTTTCTAAGTTGTCTTAGGATCTATAAAAGTCTCAACTTAGACTTGTTGTACAAACAAGCACTATTTTCTCCAACATACATTGCTTGAGAAGTGCATTTTGAGAAAAAGTATGCTACAAAACGACATGTTGGAGTAAACATGAGAAAATGATGCATGTAGCAGAGTTAAAGTTTTATTCTGCTCAACACTTGACATGTAATTTTCAGTAATCTTTAGCGATTAACCTCTGATGTTTCTTAACAAGGTCTACTAATCTGAATCTTTTTCTGGGTGCCTTGGAGTTGTAGGTTATTGTTTTCAGACACTTGGAATTACTGCTGTTCTTCTGAGGCCTGTCTGAAGAGGGGCTGGCTTTGTTAATTTCTAATGCAGCAGCAGTAAGAACAATATTTAGCACTTATGAGGCTCCACTTCTCAGTTTCAAAGCACTTTACAAATATCAATTAATTGCGTTGAATGGGGAGCTCTGCAGCTGCTGAGAGAAAAAAGAGCACACAGTGATTGGCTCATTATCATTTACAGCTGTTGAAAAATGTTCTTCAAAGAAATAATTACAGATCTTCATATATATTTAAAGAAAAAAGGAGCAGGCAGGAGGCTACTAAGGGTCTTCTTTAACAAACGACTCTTGTCTTTCCATTCTGTTTCGAGAGCAGCAGCTTTATTGCGAATAATTATCCTCTCCTGGACAAAAAGAAAAAAAGCGCTGCAACAGCCCCTTCTCTAAGAAAACGCAAGACAGTAAATCCTCTTTTGAAAAATAGTCTCAATTTCACCAATTTTGATTTGTTTAGAATTTCTGTATCTTAGTGGTTGGACTGCTGCTGGACTTTGCCTAATGCAGCCTTATTTAATGTCTGATCCAATGTTGGCTTTGTCCAGCTTTAATTATGCATGAAAACAGAACAAGTAGACAATAATGGATAGTGCTTCTCGCTTTGTTTCCAACAGAGCTTTATCACCATACGGGCACCAAAAGAAACTATCTGAACTGTCTCCCTGTCACCAGGAAGAGATACAGGCAGTCCTGGCCATAGAAACAGATTTCCGTTTCTTTTCTTTTTCATTCTTTTTTCTTTTCTTTTTTTTTCCCTTCTCTTCTTTTTCATAATGTGAATCTCTGGTTGAGCAGATAAGCTGCTAATTCTATTAATTTTCTTATCAAAATCAGCAAGGCAAGTGAAGCTTCCAATTTAGTGATTTATTATCCTGAGCAAGCTGTGCAGAGTATGCCTTTCATATTCTGTAATTGGCACTAGAGGGGAAGAGACTTTCAAGGGAGACGCACTCAGCAAACCGTTTCCATTTCAATTGACTATTGAGCAAACAAATGGAGTGTCCTTTCATTGGCTTAAATAATTTAAAATGATAAAGCTAGCAATTCTGCATTTGAATGTATGCCAGTGGATATCTGTGTGTGAGATGCTGACCCCTAAGACACTAAAATATGAGCATAATAACATCTCTCCATAGGATTTGCCATCAATAAAACATCCAAGTGCAATACGTTAATTGACATGCAAAAGGCCAAAATGGATCACACATGTAATCTGACCCTTATTATTATACCGCCCCCAAAGGCCTTTGAAATCAACATCTTTCCTTTGCATACTGAGTATTGAATATTTTGGTATATGAAAGTTGGCTGCATAAGCAGTGGACTCTGATGTTTTAACACTGAAATAAAAACCAGTCTCAAAGGCAGGAACATTATCAGTTTGAAAGGAAAGAAAGTGGTGAGGAGTTGGATGCCAAGGAGTGAGTGGGACTGATTGAGATATAGAAGGAAGACTAGGTTTCAGGTGGGAAAAAAAGTTACTTTCTGTTTAGTGTCATTTGAAAAGCTAGGGAAGGCTCCTCTGCTCCAAATATTATCCTCAGTAAAATAGGAACTTGAATTGTAGGTATCTATTTCTTTTTATTTATGACGACAATTTTTTTAAAGTAAATTTTATATAATAATTTCCACCAACTAGTTTAATGGTTGCAAATCATGCTACCTACATTGCTCTACTTAAATCTAAGAGCAAGGCACTAGTGCCCCCATTGTACAGATAGTGCTTAGAGAAACTTGAGAGTTTAAGTATCATACATAATGCTTAGATGCTTGAGAGGTTAAGTAACTTGTCTAATTTTACTTGGTTAGAGTGTTCAAGCTGGGAGTTGAATTCAGCACCATGAGATACGAAACTCTGTTGTTTTCTAATCACTGTATTAGTCTTCCTCTAAGCCTTGTATTTCTGGGAGAAATAGTATCCTTAGCCCTTAAATCTTAAATATAAATCATGCCTTGAATCGCACCATACCCAAACCCTTGAATTAGGTTTTGGTACTAAAAACTTCAAAGATAATTTATTTTAAAAATTGAATCATTTTTTTCTCATGATATATTTCATGAGAATGATGATATTTTGACAATTTGGAAATTCCCTCCTAATTCTTTGGGATTTTTTTTCCCTTGCATTTCCTGGGAGGAACAAGGTAGGGGACGACTTTCCCTTGCAGAGTGCTGTCTATAGTGCCGATGCCTGGGAAATGTACTACAGGAGTGTGCACAATGATTTAGATATTTGTTTGGGCTTTTAATCTCTTCTCATCTACACGTACCACCAAAATAAAAACCAGTGAAGTATGTACTCTATAAATCTGCTTGTTCTCTCACTCCTTAGAAATATTTCAGAAAGAACTTGACACTTGTAATCAGAACTGGGCTTAGATGCAGCCTCCTGTTGAGTCAGCGATCCTGCCTCTCTTTGTTTCCTATCTTAAATAGCACAAAAGTAGTACAGGCCAGAGGTTATGGGCTGGGGAAGCGCTGCTGTTGGAAGAATGTAAAATCTACTTATGTGCAATGAATTTCCCCCGACTTCAAGTGTGTGGATTATTAAGTTAAGAGAAGAACAAGTTGAGAAGACAGTTAGAAAGCGTTGTGCATTAGACAGGTGGGGAGAAGCTGCTGGGCTTCACGTGGGGCACAGCAAAAAGACAGATGTACTGTGGTGATGATGCAGTGCAAATGCTTGGAGAATATAGTTGCAAAAGACCTCAGGAGATTATTTGCAAACAGAAGAGGCTTGACAGTCATTAGTAAGACTTCAGTTTAAAAAAGAGACTATGTTGCAACTTACTAAGAGAAAAGAGGAAAAGCAGATAATAATTATCACGGGATAATTCTCTGGGATGCGGGGAGATGTGCAGTATGTGAGAATAAAACCAACATGGGGAAAGGAAAGAAGGAAAAGTGAACCAAAGAAATGGGGAAAAAAAAAACTATATTTGTGACAATTCTATTTATGAAACACTCTGTCATGTAACTGTGCTATGAGCTTTCCATATATTACCTCCTAAGATTATTTCCATTTTTTTGCATAAAGAAATTATCTAGCTCTCATTCTATGCTCTATATTGTTTTAATAATAATTAAGGACATAATAAATGTGACAAATCCTAGAATTTTTGATTTTTTTTTTTTTAGTGGAATACAAGCTATAAAAGCATGGATACTGTGAATTAACAAGAAGTATGTATGGGACAAAAAAGTTTGAGAATACCTGATGCAGCGATTTCAATAATGAACTAAGAGGTTATAAACTCTGGTTACTAATAGTATAGTTTCAGTGAAGTCACAGTAATTTTCTGATTTTCAATATAAGATGGAATAAAACATCTTCTATTTACAATATTTCAAAAGTAAATTAAAACTGGCATTATAAAAACAAAGCCTAATTTTGAAAAAGGCATTTTCTGAGACAAGTTATTTGTATTTTAAAGTGACCATGTATATGTTTTTTAAGGTTGCTTGATGCTTTATAAAGCTATCTAGGATAAAACTAGAACTTTGATCTTCATCTCCTTCCAAGTTTTCACCTGTATCTTCTGTGTACAAAGGTGACTTTGACTTCAAACGGCAATGGGAATTGAATCTGATATGAAAATGGGATGAGGAAATATATAGTCTTTCAGGAAAAGGTCATTACATACTGTACGGAAGCTCAACTTTTATTTTGATTAAATACTTTTTTCAGTGCAATTTACTAGCTAATTACTTCCTCAGCTTTGTGGCTTTGCAAGATTTACCTGATCTATCATGTGTACTGAAGGACTTAGAGGCCTCAAGGTTTGTGTGCCAATAATGTAAAATTATTAATATTAATAATAATTAACCATAAATGGTAACTAGGGTGGGCCAGATGGCCTTTTTGTCTTTCAAAAACATCTTTATGTTCTTAGTTATTCAGAAGGTAGAGGTGATAATACAAAGACACAAGTGACATTTTAAATTAAATTACTGATTTTGGAATGAAGCTTAAATAATTTACTCAACAAGGGGACTGACTTTCACCTGTACCAGATTGAAAGCTCTAAATACCATCTGCTTATATCAAAGTAAAACTTTTTGTCTGTTTGTAGTCATGCTGAGTTTGGGGCTCCTGTTGGCCTCATTTTTAAGAACCTCACCCATTAATCATTAGTATTAGTTGGTACCACTGGTAATTAGTCTTTTAAGTTGCAACCAGATGGAATGTATGAATTATTAGAAGTTTCCTGCCAGGCGTAAGTGTAGATGATTCATGGGCCTATGGCATTTTCCTGTGCTCTGTTCCTGATAGGAAAATATAGAATATGCAGTTGGAAAGACTAACCTTCACACTTTGTCTTGATTTCAACAACTGCTGACTGTTACTTCTGGTGTATCTAGAGACACAACAGGCTGGGTTCTTTTTAAAGTATTTTTAGACTTATTTTTACATTTTAAAATTATCCCCCACTTCTTTTGGTTCCCTATTTGATTCTTCTTTCTTTAATATCAGTAGCATGTGACTCCAGAAGCAATCTTGTCTGCAGGAAATGTAATATTGCCAGGAATCTCCTTGCTGTGGCCAGTGGTAGGGGAGTTGAGGGTAGAGCGAGTGGGAGGGGTGACCAGATTCAATTTTTCTCAATGGGAACTTAACCTCAAATATATGTTTCCTCTAGTTGTAATCCTAAGCTCAGGCACATGTGATCTGGCATATAGATTAAAGGAAAGAAAGTTGGCCATGAGGCTTACACTCACTCTCTTGTGCCTTTTTCTCGTTGTTCACTTTCCTGGCAAAACCCTTCTCCTAGATAAACCCTAGTAGTCACCTACATTTGTCCATGCCTATATTCAAGCAGTGAAGCATTTCTGGGGAAAGTGAGATAAAATATTGGTAGGAGTATAAATTTATGATTACGATGTAATTTTTAATGTGTAAATTAGACAGAAACCCAACTTAAGCTAGCTTAAGCAAAAATAGTAATTTATTGGCTTATGCAAGTAGAAAGTTAAAAGAGTGGTCAAGCTTTAGACATGGCTGGGTCTAGACATTCAAACAGTATCATCAGGGCGCTGTTTTTCTCTCCAGCTTGATGACAAGATGACATTGAGCAGCCTTAACTAACCTTACATTATCTTTATACTTTTTTTTGAGACGGAGTTTCACTCCTGTTGCCTAGGCTGGAGTGCAGTGGTGTGATCTCGGCTCGCTGCAACCTCCGCCTCCCAGGTTCAAGTGATTTTCCTGCCTCAGCCTCCCAAGTAGCTGGGATAACAGGTGCCTGCCACCATGCCCTGCTATTTTTTTTTTTTTTTTTTGGTATTTATGGGAGAGACGGGTTTTCATCATATTGGCTAGGCTGGTCTCGAACTCCTGACCTCAGGTGATCCACCCACCTCGGCCTCCCAAAGTGCTTGGATTACAGGTGTGAGCCACCATGCTCGGCTTCTTTATGCTTTTAATACCAGTGAGAGGGAAAGAACATCCTTTGTGATAATGGTAATGAAATTTTCAGGCCTGACTTGGAATGGCCTAGCTTGAGTCACATGCTTATCCCCTGTATTAGTTCGTTCTTATGCTGCTGATAAAGACTTATCTAAGGCTGGGTCATTTATAAAGGAAAGAGGGTTAATTGGCTCACAGTTCAGCATGGCTGGGGAGGCCTCAGGAAACTTACAATCATGGTAGAAGGGGAAACAAATATGTCCTTCTTTACATGGCAGCAACAAGGAGAAGTGGAGAGCTAAGGTGGGGGTGGTGGGGAGCCCCTTATAAAACCATCAGATTTTGTGAGAACTCACTATCACAAGAACAGCCTGGAGGTAACCGCCCCCATGATTCAATCACTTCCCACCAGGTCTCTCCCATGACACATGGGGATTATGGGAACCACAATTCAAGATGAGATTTGGGTGGGGACACAGCCAAACCATATCATCCCTGGACCAACAACTCAAGTCTTTGTCCTATGTCTAAGTGTAGCATCACAGTCCAGGCTAGATCCACTTAAATCTCGTGGGCTTAGCAGGCATAAAATAGAGTGGGGAAGGGGAACATTCATGTCAATATTGAAACTCAAGGGTGTTCTCAAAGCTGCATGACACTACTACAACCTTCTGATCTGAGTTGCACTTCCATTCCTAACAGCAGATATTTCAAACCGTCTTCACTGCTATCTGTGAACTCTCCCCCACCTCATCCCAACGTTTTCTCTGATGCTCGACATGAATAACTTTTCCTTCTCTCTTACAAAGAAAGTTGAAGTGAACTGATGGAAAGCCCCACCATCAATTTCCTGCTACCCAACAATTATGCAAATGCGAAGGCTTCTATTTGCATCCATCCTCTTCTCTTTTGTTACACCGGAACAGGGGCTTCTCTGTCTATTTATGGCCATCGTCTGTGCCTTTTCCTGCTTCCTAACTCTAACCCTCTCTTTATTTATTTCATGCACATCCTACCACATTCTCCTACCTGGAATTTACATTCCTTCCTAAATTCCCATTCTCATTCTCCTTTATCTTTTAATAAAACTCTCAATTGGTCATATATTCCTTATCCAATTTCTGTCTTAAATCTTTCCTTCTTTCAAAACTAAACTTCTTATGAGTGATAACAATCCTTGCTATCTCCATTTTCTCACTTCCCACTTACTTCTCAACCCACTCCAGTCTAGCTTTGGTCAAAACAGCAAACCCTCTTATGTCCCTTCTGCTTTAAACTCTTCAATGTTAGTGCATTGCTCTTAGGATAAACATCCAAATTCTCAAAATGACTTAGAAGGCTCTAGACAGTCTGGTTCCTAGGGAGATTTCCAGCCACACCTTGCACTGCACTTTTCACATAACCATCTTCTTTCGGTTTCTCACATGTATTGCAGTCCACCCTTTGTATCTGTGGGTTCCAGGCTGCTAGATTCAACCAATGGCAGACTGAAAATAATTGGGCAAAAAAAGCATCTGTACTGAATATGTAGACTTTTTTTCTTGTCGTTATTTCCTAAACAATATAGTATTACAACTATTTACATTGTATTATGTATTATAAGTAATCTAGAGATGATTTAAGGTATATAGGAGATTGTGCATAGGTTATGTGCAAATACCATACTATTTTACATTACAGACTTGAGCATCCTTGGATTTTGGTATCCTTGAGGAGTCCTGGAACCAGTGTTCCACAATACTGAGGGATAATCATATATCACATTTCCGGCAAGAACTAGCTGGTGCATTCAAATGGTGTAACTCAGAAGAGTTTATGAGGGACTATTTACAAGGATATGGGAAGGGTTAAGGGAAGTCAGTAGGAGATGATGAAGCATCTGAAAGCTTAGTTACCAAGAACGTAGGTCCCTGTAGATACAAGACGCAGGAATAATTACAGATCCCTGAGATGCTGCTAGCTGTAGCTATAGGATAAAGCTTTTTGAGTGACTACCCAAATGGAGCTGTGTCTTAGAAAGAAGATCACAGCTATAGCCAACCCAAGGCCCATCAGGAAAATAAATACCCTAAACAGTTGACTAAAAGTAAGAAGAAGCCAGAGGGCCAAGTATATGGTTGATAGCTAGAGGTTAACCTTTTGGGGTGCAAGGCAGAGTAAAGAAGGGTAGAGAGTGGATTAGGAAAAGCAACAGATAATTTCCAGCTCCTTCTTACCGCAGCAGTTTTGTACATGCTGTTCCTCTGTTTGGATGCTGTTTTTGAAGGCTGATCATCTTCAACTAGTTCATTCTTTTTCATCCTTCAAACCTCAGATTCATGTGTCTTGTTTTGTATAGAAGCTATCTTTAACCAACTAATAGCCAAGATCCTTCATTATGGAGCTGGATTCTCTCCTTCTCAGCACTTATATCAGTTTGTAATCATCCTGCTATTAGTGTGATAATTTAATCAATGTATGTGTCCTCCCTATGGCTCTATATTCCATGTGACTGGGGATTATGCCTGATTTAACTCGTAGTGGAATCCCTAGGCACTAACACACAACACCTGGTATATAGTAGGAACTCACTAAATTCCTGCTGAATAAGTACATATACTGAAGATGTATGCTATAGTCTGAATGCTTGTGTCCCACACCAAATTCGTATGTTGAAGTCCTAACCCTTGAAGTGATAATATTAAGAGGTGGAGCCTTGGGAAATGATTAGATGATGACAGTGGAATCCTCACAAATGGGATTAGTACTCTTATAACAGAGACCCAAGGGAGCTTGTTTACTTCTTCCACCAAGTGAGGGTGCAGCGTGAAGACATCGTCTGTGAGGAAAGGGCCCTTACTAGTCACCAAATCTGGTGGTGTCTTGATCTTAGCTTTCCGGTCTCCAAAACTGTGAGAAATACATTCCTGTTGTTTATAAGCCACCCAGTCTAAGGTATTTTGTTATAGCAACCTGAATGGCCTAAGACACAAGGTAGCATGCTCAGTGGCTTGAGCTCTGGGGTCACCTTCTGTCCAGAGGCTGAGTGGGCAGCGCCCATCATCGCAAGGGCCTAGATGGGCTGAGCGCAAGCTTCCTAGCTCTGTAGCTTTTTGTTCTTCATCCTTCCCTTGCTATCAAGGAGGCTGGCTCCTCTCTCCAGGAATTCCAGGAGTTCCTCTTGTTGCCAGGGCTCTGGCCAGGCAGGGTCCAGTGTTGCAGCTCAAGAAAAGTCCCCAGGATCTTCTCATTGCTTGTTCATGTTTCTGTAACATCACTCTTTTTCGATGAAGGTCAGGATTCCTGGAAGCTGTCCTGTCAACCTTCTCTGCTTGGACCTAGGCAGAAAGTTTGCTGGAAGATCTTAGGGTTCTCACTGATATTGAAGTGAAGAGAAAAGTATGTATTCTCCAGAATATGCTAGGAGTGGCCATGGTGCACGGTCATCTTCACAGCCAATTTAGCCTATTGGTCACTGTCCATGACATGATAAAAATGTTCATCTCCAACGTTAGTCCACAGCTGGTGAAGCACTGTCAATAGGTTTCGCAGGGAGACATTTTTCTTGCAGCTGCAATACCCCCTTTTCTCCAGTACCCCTCACCCAGCTGGTTTCAGGCTTCCACCAGCTCAGGCTCCAGCTTCATAGACTTTGATAGAAACTCCTCAGCCTTAGAGACACAGTCAGGAGTCATGTTCAGTGCCTTCCCAGTCAGCATCTTCACTGCACCTTGCCCTGGATTAAACCCACGACTTCCTCCATCTGCCACAGTGTCTTCAACATCTCCCCCAGGGGCTTCTGCGTCTCCTCCTGCACATCGTATTGCTTCCCCCCAGCATCCTCAACACTATGTGTCTTGAAATTGCAGTCTTGAAATGAATAGAGCTGATCCACCAGTTCCTGCAGTTTCTGCGAGATCTGCCTGACTTCTTCCTTTTCATTAGCCATCATTTCCCAGCTATCATCATTAATTAATTAATATGCAATCTGGTAAGTGCAGTGATTAGAAATGGATTTTTCTGTGAAGTTAATGAAGCTTAAGCTTCATAACTCTCACTCCCTGGGCCTGTTCCAAGGCCCTGGCAAAGTGTTCACATGGTCATATGTTTTTGTAAAATATGCAAATGTTAGTTGTTTTAATCACTCTCACGTAAGAGCGCGCTTTCTCTCTACTCCGACTTCCCATGAATCTCACTTCTGCTTGTGTTAAATAACGTTAGACTAGCAGTGGGCATTTTTGGGATTTCAGTAAGAGGAATTGAGTTGAGGATGCATTTTGTTTGGACTTAGTGGGATATGTTTATGTGTTTTTCAGTTGCTTCCATGTATATTGAAGCTATTGTTAATCATCTTGGGGTAGGAATGTCTTCTAGGAATTCTTGCATTGCTCATTGTGCCAACTCACCTGACATTGGGACATGATAGTGCAGGGCGAGTTTGTAACCTGACATGAATATATTCCACATTCCTAGCACAAAAAGAAAGTGGGTGGAGACAAAACAGGACTGGACATGTATGGAGCCAGAAGCTCGTCCTTGGAAAATTCTTCCCATCATTCAATGTATAAAACTGTAAGCAAAGGCTTTGATTCTCATTTATCTTCAGTTTAAATGGAAGATCTTTCATATATAATGACAACTGTATTTTTTTTATAAGAATCATGTGAAGTAGAATTTATCAGAAATTCTGTGTTTGTAACAATACCGATATTTTGTCTGTGTATAAAGTATCATGTTTTACAAAGCCCAACTATCAATAATAAGAAAAATTCTGATCAGTTGTAGCATACGAAAGACTGAATTCTATTTCTCCTCTCTCTACGGAAAGTAATATTACAAAATTATTGTTGAAGAGATAATAAAGAGTATGCAATTGACAAGTAGGAAAACAGGTAGGAAAGGTATTCTAGAGAAATCAGGTCATTAATTAATGAAATATGATGTGTATTTTTTCTATATTTTGGATAGGTAGTGTATTTTTCAGATTTTGAAAATTTGTATTAATTTTTCTCTTCATAAATAATATTATCTTGGCATTCTACTTTTATATTTGTAATTTTATATTCTTTTGCTTAAAGAGGGTCTTGAAAATTGTACTAGGTTCAGGCCCCACAAACCCGAGCCTTCACCCTGTGGTAGCAGAAGTAGGCACTAGTTCTTGAGGGAGTGGGTAGTTTTGGATGGGGATGTAAAGGATCAGACGCTTCCTTAAAGAGGAAACACTTAAGCTGAGGTCTAGAGGCCGAGTAGTTTTCCAGAGAAACTCTCCAAATTGCAGAAGGGCTTGCCCAATCATGGAATTTCTTTTCAGTTTTGTACTCACGGTAGACATGTTTGGTTTACAGCTTCCTTCAGGATGTTTGTTGCCATTGTTATGTGTGGCTGTCATTACTTTATAACAGGTTGTGGAGAGAGGACATTTGGTATGGGGTCTACAGGATCCTGTGGATTGACTCTGAGCTGCCTATAAAGAGAGGTAGCCAGGAACTGGTGAAACCCCGAAGGTGTTTGGGACTCTAGGCACTGACAGAACTGTTTCAGAGCTTAGGTGACCATTTTTCTGCACCTGCATGGATCCAGCTTTATTCTGTCATGTCCTTTGGCATGGACAATGGTGTAACCTCGATGGTGGGAGGCAGCTAGGATGTTTCTCTGAGTGGCTGAGCAGGCTGCAGAGGTGGCAAAGTGGGAAACAGCATGTGTCAGTCTGTTTTTGCATTGCTGTGAAGAAATACCTGAGACTGGGTAATTTATAAAGAAAAGAAATTTAATTGACTCATGGTTCTGCAGGCTGTACAGGATGCATGGCGCCCAGCATCTGCTCAGCTTCTCATGAAGCCTCAGGGAGTTTTCACTCATGGTGGAAGGTGAAGTGAGAACAGGCATCTCACATGGTGAGAGAGGGAGCGAGACACGGGGCGGGGTGGTGGGGGGTGGTACCATACTCTTTTTAACAACCAGCGTGAACTCAGAGCAAGAACTCACTCATTACTGCAAGGACAGCACCAAGATGTTCATGAGGGATCCCCTCCCATGACCCAAACACTTCCCGCCAGGCCTCACCTCCAACACTGGAAATGACAATTTAACATGAGATTTGGAGGGGACGAAACCCAAACCATATCAGAGAGCCAAAGAGAAAGCACATCTAGCCTTGTGGTGACGTCAGCTGGCAGATTGGTTGTGAGTTCATTTACATACTCAATAAATATTTATTGAGTGCCTACTATGTGCCAGATCTTATTCTAGACTCTGGGACTACCATAGAAAATAAAGTGTGTGAAACTCCTGGCTTCTATGGAATACATGGGAGACATCCCTTGGGAACGACAAGAACTAACAAATAGGACTTATTGGGGGAAGGAGGGGGGAAGAGGGAGGAGTTGAGGTTATGCTGTCATAGGTATGGGTCCTTAAGGCACTGGACTTTCAGTTTCCAAATGTTATAATTAAACTTAGTGCAAATTTTGCATTGTATTCTATTATACAATGGTTTTTTTTTTTTTTTTATAAAAATGAAGTTTGCCCATCCAAGTCTTTGAGAACAACTGATAGTTCAGGGAGTTATGTTGTGTGTAACCAGGAAGTTATGTTGTGTATAACCATAAACCCCTGCCGTGAGCTTTACAGTTAATTGAAGAGGAGCTATTTGATGATTTTCAAACAAACGAATGATAGAATCAGGTCTGTGTTTATGTAACTCACTCTTACTTCTCTATGGGGCTTGAAGGAAGAAGCCAGGGAGACTAGTTAGGGGTAATGCAACACTCCAGACTAGAGAGGATGAGGACCGGAGGCAGAACTGGGGAAACTGGAAGGGAAGAGAGAGGACAGAGTCAAATAAGACTTAGGAAGTAAAACCAGCAGAACTTGGAAACTGATTGCATGGGAGTGGATGCAGGAGTTAGAGAAGTTGAGGACTATTCCTAGGATTTTCAGGGTGGATGGTGAGGCCACCAACTGAGATAGAACATTAAGGTGGAAGAACACATCAGGGATCAAATAATGAATTCACCAGCCTGGGCAACACAGTGAGACCCTGTCTTTAAAACATTAAGAAAAATTAGCTGGGTGTGTTGGTGCATGCCTATAACCCCAGCCACTGCGGAGGCTGAAGCAGGAGGATCACTTGAGCCCAGGAGTTCAGGGTTGAAGTGAGCTATGATTACACCACTGCACTCCAGCCTGGGTGACAGAATGAGAACCTGACTCTAAAAAATTAAATAAATAAATAAAAAGGATTCAGTGTTGGATATGTTAAGTTTGAGGTGCCTGTGGATATCTGATGGGAATGACCATTAGAAAGTTTGATTTTCAAGTCTGCTGGGGGAAGTGCTGTGAGCTAGAAATAAATATTGGCAATTATTGGAATACAAGTGGTGCTTTGAGCAGAGATAAGGGATGAGATTACAGAAGAAGAGTGGGGAGATTGAGATTAGTCCCCCGAGGACAGGGCACCAGGGTTACTATATATAACTCTTATAGTGTGGTCAGAGGAATGGGGCCCTTTAAAGGTACTTAGGAGGGGCCCAGAGAAGTATAAGAAGCTTCTCCGTTATACTTTTCTGGTGTGAGCAAATGTGGAATTGCTGAGCCTCCTTAATTCATTCAAGAAATATTTGTTAAATATCCCTGGATATGTTGCAACATTTCCTACTAATTACTCGGTGACTGGTGTCAGATGCCCAGATGGTTGTATTGGTGAAAACACATATGATTAACTCCATGGTGGGAAGAAATGGCTCTAAATAAGGTCCCATGGCCCACAGCAGGAAGGCCCAAGACATTGAGCATGAAGTCAGCAGAGCTGTTGCGAAGAGCGACCAGATGGAGATGGAGGATGAGGGGTGTGGGGGCAAGCAGGCTGGCCTGAGGGAATGCCACGTGTTGGATGCTGGAGGCGTGCTGTGTCACTTCTGTCTCAGAGCCACCAGCAGCGTGCCTGGTGCTTTGCTGGCAATCACAGCCTCCTGCACGAGTGCCTGAATTCCTGCTTAAGCCACGAGGCTGGGACTTGCTGGTTTCCTTCCCCAAAGCAGGCTTTGCAATCTGTTCAGGGCTGTCTCGGTGCTTGGGAGGAGGTGGAGGAACTGGGATTCACCGTCTGTGAGGGTATGGCAGGGAAAGAAGGAATAATTGTTCTGTTTTTGAAGAATGGTAAGAAAGAAAATCTCATCATCTTACCAGTAGAGTTTAATTCATGTACTAGATAAGAGGACACCTAACCTCTGACAAGAATAATTAATTTACACCATCAAATATGTTTGTAGAAATCCTAAGGTTGATAAAATTCTCAAACAGAAAATGTTAAAAGACCTAGGAAAAATTATAATGGCTTTAGCTATAAGGGCCTAAATAAGAATAGTCTCAAAGGCATATGGAACATCAGAGAAAAGTTACGGACTTTTTTGTCTGTTAAAGGAGAAAATCTCAAGATGAAGATGGCTTTTTAAACAGAAATGGCAAGTGAACACTTGTCCACTTAATTGTAAACACCTGTCCAGTTTTGTTTCCTGCACCAGACTCCTTTTAAAAACGTTGTAGAGCAAGTGGCCAAGCGTCAGCCGCTTTCAAATGCATTCACCTGATCCTCAAACGCTTGTGATACCTGCATTATTATCTCTATTCTCAGAGGAGAAAACAGAAGCTCCGAGAGGTAGTGTACTGTGCGCTTTCGTCAAAGCTGCTCAGCAGCAGAACCGAGACCCTCAAGCCAGATAGTAGGGCTCACGCTTACTCTCCACACCCTTCTACCGCAGCTTCACTTCTTGGTGCTCCCTACTTGCCATGATAGAATCCACTATATATATATATATATATATATTTTTTTTTTGGATTTTGAACTAAGTATACAGTCAGCTGATTGTGAAATGTTCAGTTTGGAAAGTCATTATCCCATGAGCAACATCATCAAGATATGCAGGACTTGTTGTCAATGTTAAGCTTGTGGCACAGATTTCCTATTGCCATATGGAAGTTACCTTACTAAAGATTGCTTGACCTGGTTGAGTCATGATGCATTTTGGGTGAATAATTGTCCTCAATTTACTCTTTTTACTGCCCTTGTAACCCCTTCAGGGTCTTGAAAAAATAGGGTCTGGTAAATTTTTCTCTTTGGTTTCTACTGTAACACTGAATATGTAATATAGTTTCGCAGCTCCTGTGGCAAGAAATTGGCTGGCTTCCACACTCATTTAAAAATCACTGTCAGTGCCTCTGCTGGAGGGATTTTCAATTCACCATCTCTAATCTGTCCTTCTGAAAGATTTAGTGACCAGATGTCCAGGATCAGTGAGAAAGATCTTGTCTGCCAGAGTCAATATTTTTTTCTTATCATCCTGCTGGCCTCGGGACTTGAAAATCCCCATTAAGCATAGCTAGCTGCGGATGTCTCCGGTAGAAGTATTGTTAACCAAATTCAAGGTTACTAGAGTAGCCCAGCTCTAATATTTATAAAACTCCTTTTAGGTTTTCATCTTTAATTCTTTTTTTTTTTTTAATCAGCTTTCTTTTTACTACCTTTTCTATTCTTCTTTTCCAGTCTGGTCATGTACCTCTTATCTTTGACCTTATTACTTCTCATCTGCAGAGATATTTCTACCATGATTTCACTCTGCTATCACTTTCTCTACTTGCTTGATGTAACCTTGCCAAGCAACTGGCCTTGTTACTTAGAGTGTGGTCCTCAGGCACCAGCATCAGCATCACCTGCAAGCCTGTTGGGAATGCAGGATCTCAGCCCTCACTTTGGACATACTGATTCAGAATCTGTGTTTTCACAAGATTCCTCAGGTAATATGGATGCATGTTAAAGTTTGCAAAGCTTTGCTCCAATGTATGGCCTTACAAACTCAGTCTTTTCTAGCAACCTATGACACGGAGGGCATAGTTACCAAATATTCTTCACTCTGTTGATGTGCTGGGGTAACCACTGACACTTGAAATTGGGGAGTGGAATGCCAGAGGAGAAAGTTGCTCAGCAGGGTTGGAACCACATTCCCAAGGCAGGTGGTCCTGCCATGGCTCTGGACAGGTGAATTTTCTGCTTTTCATTATCTGCAACAATCTGATGCCCTCCTCTCTCATACTTGCATAGCAAGGAAATGAAGCCACTGCAGTATGAAGATGTATTTCAAATGACAAAAAAGTGTCACTTTAGAGCAAGAGTCCATAGAATGGTGGGGAAACAGATGTCTCAATTTCAGCTGCATGTACTAAGTGACACATTTCTCGAGGCAACCAGATGTCTCCATTTCATCTGTTAACAGTTGTTCCTCATGAGATGGGTAAGTGGGTGAGCAGGCACCACAGCTCTGGGACTGGTGAATGTCTCGATGTGACAGCCTCGTCACAGGAGGCACCAGGTTCATAATTGTTTTTTCAAGTTAACAGTTTCAACAGTTATATATCCACATTTTTTCACAAACTACAGAGGTTCAACAGAAATTTACCATGGCGATGCACCTGTCACTATAATATGAAGTGTAAGGCACATGAATTTTCTGGGGATCTTGGTAAAAATGTAGATTCTGATTCCATAGGTCTAGGATGGGGCCTGAGGGTCTGTATTTCTAACAGGCTCTCAGGTGACTCTGATGCTGAAACCATGGTAATTTCTTGCCTCTTCTCCAAACAAGAGTTTCAAACTGAGGAGCAATTAGCTTTTCAAACGCAATGCCACTTGGTCTACTTTTCCATTCGAGAATGAGATCAGGAAGTTTATTAAGATTTAGGAGCGTCATTGCAGTGGTGCATTTTCTTTTTTAAAATCAAACTACGTATCTCTTGCTACCCTATATACAACCAGCAAAGGAAAGACAAAATACATTAGCCTTCAGTCCCTTTTGCCTCCAATCCATCTAGCCAACTGTCACCGACATAATCTTCCTGAAACACTGCTGTCACCATGTCACTTCCCTGCTCAAGAATTTACAGTCATTTCCTATTTCCTATTGGACCAAGTCTAAATTCATCTGCCAGGCTTTCAAGGACTCTCATAACTTGGCTCACTCTATTGATTCAATCTTATTTTCTTCCCCTCCTCAGCCAGGACTCCCTGTCACTCAGACCCACCTCTGTGCTGCTTTCCTTCCACTGCCAGACTGCACTGTGCTGCAGCTCACCTGAATCTGCTGTTTCCATAGCAGGATTCAAGGGCTAACTTTGTCATGACATTGTTTGTAACTTTTTTAGATTGCAGTGATCACATCTTTCTTTGAATTTCTATGGCCAAACAATTCAGCACTTAATTTAAATTTATTTATTTATTTATTTATTTATTTATTTATTTATTTATTTATTTATTATGGAGTCTTGCTCTGTTGCCCAGGCTGCCAGGCTGGAATGCAGTGGCGCAATCTCAGCTCACTGCCACCTCTGCCTCCCAGTTTCAAGTGATTCTCTTGCCTCAGCCTCCCGAGTAGCTGGGATTACAGGCATGCGCCACTACGCCCGGCTAATTTCTGTATTTTTAGTAGAGATGGAGTTTCACCATGTTGGCCAGGCTGGTCTCGAACTCCTGACTTCAGATGATCTGCCCACCTCGGCCTCCCGAAATGTTGAGATTACAGGCATGAGCCACTGTGCCCAGCCCTACTTAATTTAGATTTAAAATTGCTTTGTGCAGGGGGTTGAGTAGCATCCCCCTCAAGATTCATGTCTACCCAGAACTTTAGAATGTGATTTTATTTGTAAATAGGGTCTTGGCAGATGTAACTAGTTTAGATGAGGTCATTTGGCATCAGGGTGAGCCCTAAATCCAATGACTGGTGTCCTGATGAGAAGAGGAAATAAGAGGAGAAGACACAGAGACATACAGGGAAGAAGGCCATGTGAAGACAGAGGCAGGAATTGGAGTGATGCTGCTACAAGCCCAGGAATGCCAGGAGCCACCCTGGAGGAGGCAAGGAAGGATCTTCTCCTAGAGCCTTTGAGAGGAGTGCAGACCTGTTAAGACCTTTATTTTGAACTTCTAGCCTACACAACTGTGGAAGAAATCTCTGTTATTTTAAGCTACCGAGTTTGTGGTAGTTTACTAAGGCAATCCTAAAACACACTTTGTATTAATTAGCTCTTTAACTACACCCGAAGTCTCTACAGATTAGGGACCCCTATGCTCTTCTAATATTCCCTGGAATGGTTTATGTAGGACTAAAAGAGTAATGTAAAAATATCTATTTTTTTTTGCATTTTACTTTTGTTGTTGAGATACGTCACGCATACTATAAAGTGCAAAAATCTTAAGTGTATAGCTTATGACTTAAAAAAACCCACCATAATGGAATCACTACCCAGATCAATGTAGAAGACATCCATAGCACCCCAGAATCCTCCCTTGTACCTTTTCCTAGTTAGAATCACTAGCTGGACTTCAACTGCCACATACTAGTTTTGCTTGTTCATGAACTTTATATGAATAGATTCATCCAGAGGCTTCTATCAACCCTGTGTTGTGAGGTTCATTCATATTTGTACATCTAACGGTTTATACTTCATTACAAATTTGTTAAATGGCGTTGTAGATTGGCAATTTATAACAGTATGTATTTATGGAATACAGAGTGGTTACGAAGTATGAATACAAAATGGAATAATCACATTAAGGTAATTTTAACATTTGTCACCTCAAATACTTATTTATTTTTGTGGTGAGAACATTTGAAATTTGCCCTCAGTGATTTTGAAATGCACAATACTTTATTATTAACTGTATTCACCATGCTGTGCAATAAATCTCAAAAAAACCCAACACTTAGTTTTCCTGTCTGAGACTTTGTATCGTTTGACCATCATTTTCCCATTCTCCCCACCTCCAGCCTCTGTAAGTGAGAACACGTGGTATTTGTCTTTCTGTGCTTAGCTTACTTCACCTAGAATAATGTTCTTTAATTCCATCCATGTTATTGCAAATGCCAGAATTGCTTCCTCCTCCTTCTCCTCCTCCTCCTTTTTTTGTTATTAAGAGACCAGTGCTTGCTCTGTCATCCAGGCTAGTCTAACTCCTGGCCTCAAGTAATCCTCCAGCTTTAGCCTCCCTAGTCGCTGGGATTATAGGCACAAGCCACCATGCCAGGTTCAAAATTTCCTTCTTTTTAAAGTCTGAATAGTGTTCTATTGTGTATCTATACCACATTTTTCGTTATCACTTCATCTGTTGATGGACACTTAGGCTGATTCCATAGCTTGACTATTGTGCATATTGCTGCAGTGAACATGGGAGTGCATATCTCTTTGACAAGTTGATTTCCTTTCTTTTGGGTAAATACCCAGAGGCAGGATTGCTGGATCATATGATAGTTCTATTTTTAGTTTTTTGAGGAACCTCCATCCTGTTTTCCATAATGGTTATACTAATTTACATTGCTACTGACAGTGTACAGGGGTTCCCTTTTTTCCACATCCTCGCCAACTTGTTACCTTTTTTTTTTTTATAGTAGCTATTCTGATAGTTGTGAGGGGATATCGCGTTGTGGTTTTGATTTGCATTTTTCAGATGATTAGTGGTGTTGAGCTTTCTTAAATATATCTGCTAGACATTTGTATGTCTTCTTTTGAGAAATGTCTCTTCAGATCTCTTGTTCAGTTTTTAAACTGGATGATTTGTGTTTTTGCTATTGAGTCTTCCTTATATATTTTGGATGTTAAGGGCTTAACAGATGTATGGCTTGCAAATATCTTCTCCCAATCCGTAGGTTGTCTTGTCAGAGACAATTGTTTCCTTTGCTTTGCAGAAGCCTTTTGGTTCAATGTAATCGTATTTGTCTGTTTTTAGTTTTGTTGCCTGTGCTATTGTGGTGAAATCCCAAAAAATCATTGTCCAGACCAATGTCAAAGTGTAGGTTACCCCTATGTTTTCTTCTAGTAGTTTTAGTTTGAGGTCTTATGTTTAAATCTTTAATCCATTTTGAATTTATTTTTGTATATGGTGTGAGATAAAGGTCCAATTTCATTCTTCTGCACGTGGATATATCCAGTTTTTCCAATGCCATTTATTGAAGAGACTATCCCTTTCCCATTGTGTGTGGCATTTTTGTTGAAAATCAATTGACCATACGTGCATGGGTTCATTTCTGGGCTCTCTATTCCCATCCGTTGGTTGATGTACCCGTTTTTATGCCAGTATCATGCTGTTTTCATTACTATAGCTTCAAAGTATAATTTGACATCAGGTAGTATGATGCCTCCAGATTTCTTCTTTTTGCCCATGATTGCCTTGGCTATTTGTAGTATTTTGTAGTTCCACGTGAATTTTAGGATTTTTATATTTTTATGAAAAATATCATTGCAATTTTGATAAAGATTGTATTGAATCTGTAGATCACTTTGGGTAGGATGAACATTGTAACAATATTCTTTCAATTCATGAACACAGCTATCTTTCCATTGATATGTGTCTTCAATTTTTTAATAAATGTTTTATAGTTTTCAGTGTGCAAGTCTTTTACCTCCTTGATTAAATTTATTCCTAAGTATTTTATTTTTTTGGTAGCTATTGTAAATGGGTTTTTTTTCTAGATCTAATTCATTTTTATTAAATGAATATACCACTGTTTATTCATTCTGTTGTTGAAGCTCATTTGGGTCCTTTCTGGGTTTTGGCTATTGAGAACGTTGCTCTGAACATTCCTATATGGTATTTTGGTGCACATTTAAACACCAAGGTATATATTGTTGGTCTATAACTAGGAGTGGATTGCTGAGTCATGGTTCAACATGGTTCATCCATGTTGTTGTGTGGTTCAGTAGTTCGTTCTTTAAAAAAAATTTATTTCTTAATTTTTGTGGGTACATAGTAGGTGTATATGTTTACCGATTATATAAGATACTTAGGTACAGGCATGTAGTGCATAATAATCACATCAGGGTAAATAGGGTATCTGTCACCTCAAGCATTTATCCTTTGTGTTACAAACAACACAATTACGCTCTTTTAGTTATTCAAAAATGTACAATTAAATTATTTTTGACTATAGTCAACCTGTTGTGTTAGCAAATACTAGGTCTTATTAATTCTTTCTAATTTTTTTGTACCCGTTAACCATCCCCCCCATTCCCCACTATCCTTCCTAGTCTCTGGTAACTATCCTTCTGCTCTCTATCTTCATGAGTTCAATTATTTTAACTTTTAGCTCCTACAAATAAGTGAGAACATGCAAAGCTTGTCTTTCTGTGCCTGGCTTATTTCACTTAACATCATGCCCTCCAGTTCCATCCATGTTGTTGCAAATGACACGATCTTATTCTTTTTAATGGCTGAATAGAACTCCATTGTGTACATGTAGATTTCTTTATCCACTCATTTTATTTATCCGCATTTTCTTTATCCACTCATCTGTTGATGGACACTTAGGTTGCTTGGCTGTTGTGAATAGTGTTTCAATAAACATGGAAGTGCAGATATCTCTGTGATATACACAGATTTCCTTTCTTTGGGGTATATGCCTAGGAGTGGGATTGTTGGATCATATGGTAATTGTATTTTTAGGTTTTTGAGGAACCTCCAAACTGTTCTCCATAGTGGTTGTACTAATTTATGTTCCCACCAACAGTGTACAAGGGTTCCCTTTTCTCCACATCCTCACCAACATTTATTATTGCATGACTTTTAGACAAAAGCTATTTAAGCTGGGATGAAATGATATATTATTATGGCTTTGATTTGCATTTCTCTGATGATCAATGATGTTGAGCACCTTTTCATATCCCTGTTTGTCATGGGTATGTCTTCTTTTGAGAAACATCTATTCAGGTCTTTTGTTCATTCATTAATCAGATTATTAGATTTTTTTCCTATGAGTTGTTTGAGCTCATTATATATTCTGGTTATGAATCTGTTGTCAGATGGGTAGTTTGCAGATATTTTCCCCATTCTGTGAGTCATCTCTTCACTTTGTTGATTGTTTCCTTTGCTGTACAGAAGCTTTTTAACTTGATGTGATCCCATTTGTCCATTTTTGCTTTGGCTGCCTGTGCATATGAGGTATTACTCAAGGAATCTTTGCCCATTCCAATGTCCTGGAGAGTTTCCCCAATATTTTCCTGTAGTAGTTTCATAGGTTGAGATCTTAGATTTAATTCTTTAATCCATTTTAATTTGATTTTTATATATGGTGAGAGATAAAGGTCTAGTTTTATTCTTTTGCATATGGATATATTTCCCAGCACCATTTATTGAATAAACTGCCTTTTCCCCAGTGTATGTTCTTGACACCTTGGTCAAAAATGAGTTCACTGTAAATGTATGAATTTATCTCTAGGCTCTCTATTTTGTTTTATGGATCAATATATCTGTTTTCATGCCAGTACCATGCCATTTTGATTATTATAGCTCTATAGTAAGTTTGTTCTTTTTATTATTATTATTATTATTATTATTATTATTATTATACTTTAAGTTTTAGGGTACATGTCCACAATGTGCAGGTTTGTTACATATGTATCCATATGCCATGTTGGTGTGCTGCACCCATTAACTCGTCATTTAGCATTAGGTATATCTTCTAATGCTGTCCCTCCCCCCTACCCCCACCCCACCGCAGTCCCCGGAGTGTGATGTTCCCCTTCCTGTGTCCATGTGTTCTCATTGTTCAATTCCCACCTATGAGTGAGAACATGTGGTGTTTGGTTTTTTGTCCTTGCGATAGTTTACTGAGAATGATGGTTTCCAGTTTCATCCATGTCCCTACAAAGGACATGAACTCATCATTTTTTATGGCTGCATAGTATTCCATGGTGTATATGTGCCACATTTTCTTAATCCAGTCTATCGTTGTTGGACATTTGGGTTGGTTCCAACTCTTTGCTATTGTGAATAGTGCCACAATAAACATATGTGTGCATGTGTCTTTATAGCAGCATGATTTATAGTCCTTTGGGTATATATCCTGTAATGGGATGGCTGGGTCAAATGGTATTTCTAGTTCTAGATCCCTGAGGAATCGCCACACTGACTTCCACAATGGTTGAACTAGTTTACAGTCCCACCAACAGTGTAAAAGTGTTCCTATTTCTCCACATCCTCTCCAGCACCTGTTGTTTCCTGACTTTTTAATGAACACCATTCTAACTGGTGTGAGATGGTATCTCATTGTGGTTTTGATTTGCATTTCTCTGATGGCCAGTGATGATGAGCATTTTTTCATGTATTTTTTGGCTGCATAAATGTCTTCTTTTGAGAAGTGTCTGTTCATGTCCTTCGCCCACTTTTTGATGGGGTTGTTTTTTTTTTCTTGTAAATTTGTTTGAGTTCATTGTAGATTCTGGATATTAGCCCTTTGTCAGATGAGTAGGTTGCAAAAACTTTCTCCCATTCTGTAGGTTGCCTGTTCACTCTGATGGTAGTTTCTTTTGCTGTGCGGAAGCTGTTTAGTTTAATTAGATCCCATTTGTCCATTTTGGCTTTTGTTGCCATTGCTTTTGATGTTTTAGACATGAAGTCCTTGCCCATGCCTTGTCCATGCCTATGTCCTGAATGGTATTGCCTAGGTTTTCTTCTAGGGTTTTTATGGTTTTAGGTCTAATATTTAAGTCTTTAATCCATCTTGAATTAATTTTTGTATAAGGTGTAAGGAAGGGATCTAGTTTCAGCTTTCTACATATGGCTAGCCAGTTTTCCCAGCACCATTTATTAAATAGGGAATCCTTTCCCCATTGCTTGTTTTTGTCAGGTTTGTCAAAGATCAGATAGTTGCAGATATGTGGCATTATTTCTGAGGGCTCTGTTCTGTTCCATTGATCTATGTCTCTGTTGTGGTACCAGTACCATGCTGTTTGGTTACTGTAGCCTTGTAGTATAGTTTGAAGTCAGGTAGCGTGATGCTTCCAGCTTTGTTCTTTTGGCTTAGGATTGACTTGGCAATGTGGGCTCTTTTTTGGTTCCATATGAACTTTAAAGTAGTTTATTCCAATTCTGTGAAGAAAGTCATTGGTAGCTTGATGGGGATGGCATTGAATCTATAAATTACCTTGGGCAGTATGGCCATTTTCACGATATTGATTCTTCCAACCCATGAGCATGGAATGTTCTTCCATTTGTTTGTATCCTCTTTTATTTCATTGAGCAGTGGTTTGTAGTTCTCCTTGAAGAGGTCCTTCACGTCCCTTGTAAGTTGGATTCCTAGGTATTTTATTCCAAATGGATATTTGGATCATTTCCAGTTTGGGATTATTGCAAATAAAGCTGTATGAAAATTCATGCTTTCGTGAACATATGCTTTCATTTCTCTTGGATGTGGACTATATAGGAATGGAATTTCTGGATCACACAGTAAGCACAAATTTAACTTTATAAGAAACTATTCATGTTTTCCAGTGGTTGTACCATTTTATACTCCAACCAGCAGAGTATGAGCGTTTTAGTAGCTGCACATCTTTGTCAACACTTACCGTCAGTTTTTATAGTTTTAAGCATTTGAGTAAGTGTGAAATGATATTTCCATGTGGTTTTATTTGCATTTCCCTAAATGACTATAATGAGTACCTTTTCATGTGCTTATATGTGTTCTTTTGTGAAATGTCTGTTCAACTCCTTTGCCCATATTTTTTTTTGTTTTTTTTTGTCCTTTTATTGTTAATTTATAGGAGTTCTTTTACATATTCAGGATTCACTCTTGGTCAGATATTTGTATTGCAAGCCTGTGGCTTGCCTTTTCCGTTCTTTAGTAGTCTTTCAAAAAGCAAAAGGTTTTAATTTTGATGAAGTCAAATTTACCATTTTTTCTGTTTTTTTTTGCTGTCTTAGAAATCTTTATCCCAAGATTGTAATGATTTTCTCCTGTGTTTTCTTCTAGAAGATTTATAGTATTATGTTTATATTTATGATCAATTTTGAATTTATGTGTATGGAAGAAGGTAAGAATTGATGTTCATTTTTCTATCTATATCTATCTATCTATCTATCTATCTATCTATCTATCTATCTATCTATCTATCATCTATCTATCATCTATCATCTATCTATCTATCTATCTGTCTATCTATCTAGTTGTTTCAGCAACATTGGTTAAAAAGACTATTCTTTTTAAAATAAGTTACCTCGGGACCTTTGTTAAAAGTCAACTAAGTACAGATGTGTGGGCCGATTTCTGGAGTCTCTCTTTTGTTCCATTGATCTATTTGTCTATCGCCATGCAAGTACCATGTTCTCTTTATTATTATAGCTTTATAATAAGTCTTGAAATCAGGTCGTGTAAGTTCTTCTTTTCAAGATCATTTTGACTATCCTATCTTGTGCATTTCTGTATAAATTTTAGAATAAGATTATTAATTTCTATAAAAATGCCTGCTGGAATTTTGATTGGGATTGCATTGAAGGTATAGATTAATTTGCATAGAAATGACATCTTTACGATGTGTCTTCTAGCCCAGAATATGATATATCTCTATACTTGCTTAGATTTAAGAAAATCTTCAGCGTTTTATAGTTTTCAATGTACAATTATTGTACCTTTCTAAAATTAAACTTATGTCTTAAGTATTTTTATGTTTTTTTGATGCTACTATATTTCCTAAATTTTAATTTTTAAAGTATTTGGTGCTCTTAAAGAAAAAAAGGCAACTGATTTTTCGTATATTGATATTGTGTCTTGCAACCTTGCCTAATTCACTTGTTAGAGGTACATAGATTCCTTAGGACTTTCAATACATGCAATTAAGTTGTCTGGCAATACACACAGCTTGCTTTCTTTGCAATCTTAATGCTTTTTGTTTCATTTTCTTGTTTTATCTCACAATCTAGGATCTCTTAATCTAGGATAGAAGTGGTGAGAGCAGACATCTCTGGTGTTTTCTGTTTTAACGGGAAAACATTCATTTGTCACTCTTAAATATGAATGGGTATTGATTTTTGTCAAATAGTTTTTTTGTACCTAGTGAGATGATCATATGTTTAAATTATAGTAATGTAGTAAATTGAATTCATTGATGAATTTAACCTTGCCTTATTAGAATTAACTTCATTGGTCATGACGTATTCAATTTTAAATATATTGCTGGATTTAGTTTGCAACAATATTGTTGAGGAATTTTGTATTTATAGTCGAGGTGTGTAAGTTTTCTTGTAATGCCTTTGTTACTTTTGACACCAAAATTATGCTGAACTTATAAAATAAATTGAGAATGTTTATTCCTTTTTGATTTTCTGAAAGAATTAGTTTAACTCGGTATTATGAAATGTTTGACAGAGTTCACCAGTGAGCCATATGGACCTTGAGTTTTCTTTGTGAGAAGATTTTAAATGACAACTTCAATTTATTTTAAATATTAGGCTATTCATATTTTGTATTTCTTCTCATTTGATTTTAGGAAGTTGTGTTTCTCAAAGAATTTGTACATTTCATTTAATTTGTCCAATTTACTAACATACCATTACTTACAATATCCTTTTAGTGTCTGTAGGATGGTGTAGCAAAATCTCTGCTTTTATTCCCAATATTGGTAATTTGCAGTTTTTTTCTCTCTCTTTCATGCGTCTTGCTAGAGGTTTAGCATTTTCATTAAATCTACAATGGAAAAAGTGGTAGGAAGTTTTAGGAGTGATCTAGAAACTCTAAAAAAGAACCAAATTAAAATCCTAGGACTAACAAATATAATCACTGAAAAAAAATCACTGCATGGGATTAACAGCAGGTTGAACACAACAGAAGACAGGATGAATCTGGAGCCAGGTTAACAGAAATTATTCCAACTAAAGCACACAGAGAAAAAAATTGAAAAAAAAAAATCCCAGAACTTTAATAACCTTGGGGAAATTATCAAACAATCTATCATATATGTAATTGGAATATTAAAAAGAGAGGAAAGAGAGAATTGGTTACAAAAATATTTTTAAAGTAGGGACCACCCAATTTTCCAAATTTGGTAAAAAACTCAGCCCACCTGTCAAGAAAGGTCAACAAACCCAAAACAGGATTAAAAAAAAAAAACCCTCACCTAGACACACAATAGTCAAAAATTGCAGAAAAATGAAAAATACAGAAAAAAATCTGAAAAGCAGACAGAGAGAAAAATACATTTTACGTATTGGGGAACATTGGTGTGTGTGAATTCTGCCTTTACATAGCTTAAATCCTAACGGGGACACAAACAATAAACAGAAAACATAATATGTAAGTAAATTATCAAGTGCATTGAAAGGTGATAAGTGCTATGGGAAAAGGGGGAACAGGAGCAGGGTATGATGAATCAGAAATACCAGAGGACAGTGTGGTGCAGTGTTGTATAATGTGGTCAAGGTAGGCCTCACTGGGAAGGCATTTGAGCACAGCCTTGCCATAAGTGGGGAAGCTGGGGAAAAGTATTCGTGTAGAGGAAATAGGTGATGCAGATGCCCTGAGACAGGAAGAGTGAGGTGGAGCATCTGGAGTGCTGTGGTCTGAATGTATACATCCTCTTGAAATTCATAGGTGGAAATTCGATCTTTAAAGGACTAGTATTAAGAGGTGGGGCATTTGGGGGGTGGTGGGGCATTTGGGAGGTGATTAGGGCAGGAAGGCTCTGCACTCATCAGTGGGATTAGGGCCCTTATGAAAAAGGCTGGAGGGAGCTTTTAGCCTTTTTTGCCTTCTATTGTGTCCTACATAGAAGTCATCATCTATGAGGAATAGGCCCTCACCAGACACGAAATCTGCTGGTGCCTTGATCTTGGACTTCCCAGCCATCAGAACTGGGAGACATAAATTTCTATTTTTGATAAATTACCCAGTCTAAGGTATTTTGTTATAGCAGCCTGAACAGATTAAGAAAGAGAGAGTAGTAAGAAATTAGGTCATTGTTATTCCACATCTCTCAATTGTGTCTCCAGACACTGCACCTATGCTGCCCTTTGGAGTTTTTTCTCAGTCCATTGAATGAATATTTCGCTCCTCTGCTACACTGGAAATCGTGGGACAAGGACTGTATATTTTACTTCTTTTGCACTGTTAGTGCTTAAATAAATACATACTAAATAAATGAATGAATAAACAAATTTACAAATGTCCTGCTTTAATTCTCCCATTCACATTTACCGTGTAGACAAAACAGTAGCTACCTGTTCTGTCTGTCCACTTACTTGGCTGACCTAGACTGTAAGCTGTGACCTCAGAGACTACCTCAGTCTTACTCACTGACACTTTCCCAGAGTTTGTCATGGTGGCTAGCATAGGAAAGTGCCCAATAAATGTATTTGGAATGAATGACTAAGGCCACAGTTTTGCAGCCAAAGAATCATGTATGTATGTATCTATGTAATGTGTGTATACGGAATTTTAAAAAGTCAAATTCAAAAGTTAACTTGACCTAATCTTCTATGAATTGAGATTACAACATTAGCAGGAATATGTCCCCATTCTGTTCAGGACTCCAGACACTTTACTACTCCCATGATTATACCGTCACTACCTTAACAACCCCCACCCCAGTGTGACAACATGTGGATTAGCATCTATGAAGACCTATCCCCACCGTGTATGCCTAGCAACCAGGGGATTAAAACATGAATGATATAAATAGTGTAGTCACTATTTCATCATAGTACAACATTCCTTAAAAGGACAGAGTTGCATTTATTGCCACATGAGATAGACTTTTGCCCTGAGAAATAGTATTAGTGCCCAGAGTCAATTGATTTTCTTACTTTCTACATTGCTTATTGTAATTTCCAAGATGGCATATTTACGAACACTGAATGTTACATTGGGAATTGTATTTTTTCATCTGTATTATGTTGCTTAGGAACATTGACATAAATTTCAAATTTGTGCATCCAAAACATATTACAAATAAGATGTATGCTGTTCACATTCAACCTAATATATATTGCACTGTCAATGAATTAGCCAATAGCACACCGGAAAGTTTTTTGGGGATAATTCACTCATAAGATCAATAGTAGAAAAGGAGGCAACTCCTAGTCCAATTTAGCAGCATAGCAATGATTTTTACAGAAACCTTGACAGGGCTCCCAGAGTAAATAATTACCATTTCCATTACTGCTGAAGGTAGCCTGTTTGGTACAAAATATGTGGGTACTTAGACATCATGAATTACTTATTGTTGGAGACCTTCTTAGGGGGAGAGGATAATTTCTTATGCCAAAAGGTGGAGAAGGCAGAAAGAGGTGTTCAATTCTGAGGATGTTGCTAGCAATATAGGTGGTCCCTGACTTATGATGGTTGGACTCATGATTTTTCAACTTTTCAGAATGAGTGAAAACAATATGCATTCAGTAGAAACTGTACTTCAAATTTTGAATTTTGATATTTTCCTGAGCTAGAGATATGCAATACAATACCCTTTCCTGATGCTGGGCTGCAGCAGCTCTGGTTAGCCACTGATCAGGAGAATAAACAACCGATACTATGCAGTGTCCTGTTGTGAGATCATTTTGCGGAACTGCAGGCTGATGTGTTCTCCACACATTTAAGGTAGGTGAGGCTAAGTAAGCTATGATGTTCAGTAGGTCAGGTGTATTAAATGCGTTTCCACTTAATGATACTTCCAATATATGATGGGTTTGTTTGGACATAATTTACCATCACAAGCCGAGGAGCCACTGTACACAGAAAACAAAGGGTTTCTGCTATAGACTGAGGGGAAGTAATGACCACAAAATAATTACATTTTTGTAACAAAGAAGAGTTAATGAAATGAGACCTTGTAAAACCAGTTAGAACATTGTTAGATAAGTGAGTTGAAAGCCAAGGCAAAGGATAATGAGATAATGAAAATATAACTGGCTATGCCAAATGTACAGAAGTCTTGTGAGTCTTAAAAATGCATTAGAGGCTGAATTCATCTGGAAGATAAGGAAAAAGCTCAGAAGATCTCGCTATTTCCACACTGGCAGGCACAAATGCTCCATTTGCTCCAGTTTTTCAGGAGCTACGAAATTCCTATATTCTCCCACTTCTATTTTAGTGATTTTTGACAGCATTAAAAAAGTTTCTAGTTGATATAATTTATATCATTTCAGCAGTTACTGTTGCTTGACATACATTTCAGTACTTCTAAAAGACATTCTTATTTTCTTTCTTTCCTACCAGTCTCTTTCACTAGTTTTTCCTTTAATCTGTACACTTATAATGTGTGGATGCTCTCCAAGCTTTGTCTTCTTCCCTTTTTTTCTTGATCATACTCTTCCCTTGGGCTGCCTCGTTCAGTCCCATGGCTTTGAATGACAGTGTATCTTGGTGATTTTTAAAACCACAGTTATAGTTCTGATTTCTTTTGTTAATAAAGCCAAATATCCAGCTGCCTGCTAGATAGGCCACATAGATGTCTGCCTACTTCTTATCACTTTGGTTTGTTGTATTCATCCTCAAGCTGATTCTTCCTTTTGCATTTTCTTTTCGCTTTTGGGCATCACCATTCTCCTAAGCCTTTTACCTTCACTAGTATCTCAAAATAATTTCCTTAAATTTCTTCTCTCTCATACCCCATTTAGTTGATCCTACTTACCATGTTTGTTTGGCTAGGCCACTTCATCCCTCCAATTCCCACTGCTGCTTTCCTAATTCATATCTCATCATAGCCCGGTGAAACATTTAAAAGGCTTCCTTGCTGCCCTCTGTTCATTCACTGATTCATTAATTCAGTAAATCTTTATTGAATGCCAGTTATGTACCAGGTATTATTTTAGTCACTTGAGATATTGCTGTGAGCAGAACAGACGAGAAAATCTCTCTCATTAAAAGGAGCTTATGCTATAGTGGATGAGTGAAACAACAAAAAAGACAAGTAAATTCATAATATGTTAGAAAATGATGAGCAATATGGAGAAAATAAAGCAAGGCAAGGTGGAGAAGGAGTGTCTGGGGACAAAGGTTGTTATACTGCTTATGCTCAGTGAAAACTACTGATGAGGGAGGTTTCGATCAGAGACCAGAACGGAAGTGAGAGAATAAATTGTGCATGTACTTGGGGCAATAGCAGAGGTGGGGGCAGGCTTGATGTGCTCATTATTCAGCTCTAATTTCCCAAGCATGCTGGCCAAGATGGCTGGAGTGGAGTGAAGGAGGCATAAGAGAAGAGAGGGCTTACCTGTTTATTCTAAGCAAGACAGCACACTATTTCATTTATCAAATAATCACATAATTCCACACCCTGCTATATGTATTATATAAACTCATTTAAACCTCATAACAAACCTAGGAGTTAGCTACTTATTATCCCCATTTTACAGATGAGAAAACTGAAGCATCTGTACAGGAGTGAGGGAGCTGGGATTTGACCCAAAGCTGTCAGGTCTATGCTCTTAGCAACTACACTATGCTGTTGCAGGAATTTAAGCATAGAAATAGGGTGATCCAACTTAACAAATCACTCTGGATTCTCTGTGGACAATAGATTGTAAGGCACAAAGGTAGGGGGAAGTTAGGATACTATTCCAATAATTAAGGTGAATAATGATGGTGGCCTGAACTAGGGTGAAGGGTGATAGCGGTAGACATTGTAGAAAGATTAATCTGGGATCTACTTTGAAAAATAGAGCCGACTGGGTTTCTTGGCAGATTCTATGTGTAGAGTATAAGAGAAAGAGAAAAAGTCCAAAATGATTCCAAGGTTTGTGGTTTGAGCAACTGGAAATGTAGAACTGACATTTACCGAGATGGGAAGGTGGGGTTGTAGAAGGGAAGCACACTTGGGCCAGAGTGTGGGCCATGAATTGTAAATTTGGCTTTAGACTTTTTTTTTTTGACAAGGAGTCTCACTCTGTCACCTGGGGTGGAGTGCAGTGGCTCAATCTCAGCTGACTGCAACCTCTGCCTCCTGGGTTCAAGCAATTCTCCTGCCTCAGCCTCCCAAGTAGCTGGGATTACAGGCACCTGCCACTATACCCAGCTAATTTTTTTGTATTTTTAGTAGAGATGGGGTTTCACCATGTTTGCCAGGATGGCCTTGAACTCCTGACCTTGTGATTCTCCCACCTTGGCCTCCCAAAGTTCTGGGATTACAGGCATGAGCCACCGCGCCCAGCTAGACTTGGTAAATTTGAGACGTCTATAGAAGTCCATATGCATATGTTGACTAGGCAGTTGGATATATAATTCTGGGATTGGGAAGAAGCCAGGGTTGGAGATATAAATCTGGGAGTGTCAGTTATGGCCCTGGAGTGAGTACAGATGAAGAAGCAGAAGAGGTTCAAGGTTCAAGCCCTGAGGAAACTACCAAATTTAGAGATCAGAGAGCTGAGGAGGAAGTGGTGAAAGAGATAAAGGAGGAGTGGGGAAGAACTAAGAGAGTGTGGTGTCCTGGGATCAAAGGAAGACAGTGTCCTAAGGAGGGAATAATCAGTTATGTCAACCCCCCAATAGACTGAATAAGATGAGTATTTTAGGGTTAGGCATGTGGAGGTCATTTGTGACCAAGAGCTATTTTGGTGGAGTGGTAGGCATGAACGTTTTATTGGAGTATGTTCAAGAGAGAACAAAAGTAGAGGAATCTGAGACAGCAAGTTTAGAGGACTATTTTGAGGAATTTTGCTGCAGCAGAGAAATAGTGTAGTAGTTAGAAGGAATGTTAGGTAGAATTTCTCAAAAATCACAGCTTGAGATAGAGATTTGGGTGAATGCGATTTATAGAGGAATGCCTTGGGATGAGGGAGTAGAGGAAGCAGGAGAGGGGAGGGGATGTTGCTAATCAGGGATGTGTTCTCAGCTGGAGTCTGCCTTAGCTCGATCCCACAGGAGTTTGAATTGTACCATAAAGTTGTTCCTACCATGAAGCAAAGGGCTGGACCTCGGCACTCCCATGCCAGTCAGTTATGGGTTGTGAGCTGTCCCCACTTGGGATTATGTAAATGATTGGCCCAGGCTGCTTCCATTCAGCGAAGGGAAATTCTCTGAAGACAGGAACATCTTGGGATGTCCACCAACCTGCTACAAAAAGGATATAGGAGAGAAACCAACAGTATTCAGTATGGCAGTGAATGGAATTTATTTTAAGTTGGAAGATATTTTGATGTGTTTCTCATGGATGGGAAAGGCCTAGCTGAGAAGGAAAAATTAATACTTCATGAGAAAGAAAACAACCAATTTCACCTTTGCAATTTACCCTTTAAATAGCAACCATAAATCCTTATCAAGCAATACGAGATACTCTGAAAAATCATCATTATAATAAAACCTAAAATGTTAAAAATGCTAGACAGATAAAAACAAACTTTAAAAATACATTGCTAAACATGGACATTTCAGAGGCCAAACAAGCATGCCATTTACTAATTCTCTTTCCTTGAACAACTTAATTTACCTTTCTGTGCCTCAGGTTTTTCATCTGTAAAATGGAATATTAGGAATAGTACTTATTATATGATAGGATGTTTGCAAAATTTCTATGAGATAATGTATGAAAAATACCCAAAAAGCACTTGGCTGTTTTCCTCCTTCTCCTTTTTCTTGTCTCCGTAGCTTAACTTCCATCACATACCTCCTGCACTCTATTCTTCACCATTATTGAAAGACTTGTCATTCTCTGTACACACCACACTGTTTAAAGCTTCCCTGTCTTTTTGGATGTGCTTGCTTTACTGAAATATACATGCCCCATCTTGCTCTTTTTTTCCTGTATCCTCTTGCTCCTCATTCAAAATACTACTCAGATATCACTTTCTAATCCTTCCTTATTACTTCCAGAGTCACTTGCTTTTTGCCCAGTACTTTCCTTCATTTCTTGTATTTACTATACTTTCTGTAATGCATTCTACTCATTCAATAGTATTGAGTATTCCAGGTTCTATCCTAGTTGTTGTATTCCATATGGATATATTATAATGTATTGTAATGACTTGCTTAAATGTCCTGTCACATCATCTGTAATGTCAACTCCCAAACTTGCAGAAGCCATGTCTGTCATTGTGTCCTCAATGCCTTCTCAGTACATGGGTCTGTATGAGGCTTATTTGGAACTGTTTGGCACCAGACACCTTGATGGGCACTTTCACCTGTGCTTCTAAGCTATACCTAAGCTGATGCTTACTACATATCTTAAGGTAGTACTATTCTCGTTACAGATTTTTTTTTTGGAATAGAGTATTAGGAATAACGAATCTAAATTTTTATTAATTTGCAATTCAGAAAAGAATATATTCAGATTTAAGCAAAGTGTCTGGTAGAGTGAGGGGACTTGATTAAGCATGATTGGGAAGTTTAAATTGGATAAAAATACAATACAATGAATAGCTACAGAGACATGTCATATTTCTTATTACCAGTAATAATGAATAAAATCAGGTTGTTTTTAAATGCAAGTTTTTTTTTCACTCCTTTTCAATGATTTCAGCATGATTATTGAAGATGGCAGCTAAGAGAATTTGTTGATAGAGGGCCACTTGACTCATAAATACCTGGGTCCTCCCTGTATTTGCTTCTTGTCTCTGAATTGTCGTACAAGGACATAAGGAAAGAGGAATTAAATAAGGTAGAACATTTTTTAACTTCTGGTGGTTTTGGCTCTAAACCTCAGGCAGAACTTGTGATACAGCAGCTTGATAAGGCAAGGCTGGATCCCGTGGGGAATGCCTTCTGCCTTCAAGGAGCTGGCTTCAGAGGCCTGAAACCAACATAAGCCTAGACCGCATAGGACAGGAGAGAGGAGAGAGAGGAGAGAGAGAGGAGAGAGAGAGGAGAGAGAGGAGAGAGGTTTACTGAGAAGAAGAGGAGTAGCAGCCAGCATTTGTTAAGAGCTTGCCATGAGTTAAGCCCTGTTCTCGGTGCTTTATGTATTAATTCTTTTAATCCTTGATTGACTTAACTTTTTTTCTTTTAAATTTTATTTGATTAGTCTTTTACTTCTGTGAGGTAAGTACTATTATTAACCTTCTTCTGCATATGAGGAAACTGAGGTATAGAATGATTGACTTGTTCAAGGTCACTCAACAAATTAGTGTCAAAAACTTAACATAAAAGAGCTTCCTCTTTTTGGGGTGGGGGATGGGAGAGGGATGGACAGGAATCTTGACACTTGTTCTGAAATTACTATCTGCTAGAGATGAATCGGAAAGGAGAATGATCTATACAATTGATGATGCATCTTTATAGAATATAACTGGTAAGAAAATGAAGAGAAGAATACAGTTCGATTTAACAAATATATTTCAAGCATTTCCTGTATGCAAGGGACTGTAGTAGGTGCTGGAAGTATAAAGAAGAACAAAACATTGTCTCTGTCACAGGAAAGCTGGCAGGAGAGACACATGTATGAAGAGGTCATCTCTGTCTAGTAGAAGTAGATGGCATAATTGGAGCGCAGGGCAGAGAAGCCTACCTGGGGGTTCAGAAAAGGTTTCCAGCAAGTAATTTTGACTGAGCTGAGTTTTAAAGGATGAGGAAAGTCACTAGATAAAGAAAAAGGGCAGGACATTCTAGGAAGAGGAGACAAAAGGAACCAAGCTGTGTTCCGGAATTGTGTTTGTTTGGAATGATCTACACTTGGTTTTACTAAAATCTTAAAGGCAAGGAACTAGATGATGTGGGAGGAGGCTGGAGAAAGAAACGAGGCTTATATTTTAGAGATTCTTATAGGCTGTGCTAAAGTGTTAGGGGTTGGGCGTGTCCTATATACATTAAAATGTATGCTAGAGGTGTGATCAAAATAGTGTGGTAGATTGGAGTGGAAATCAATGCAATAGAGAAATCAGGAGAGATCCATGCATCATCAGTAGAAATTTAGGTTATAATAAAGGTGATATTTCAAATCCATGGAGGAAAGTATAACCTACACAATTAATAGTGTTAGGAAAATTAGTTATGGATAGATAAAAAAGGGAAAGTAGACTATTACTTTATATCACCCATAAAAATAAACTTCAGGTGAGTTAAGCAGCTGAACATAAAAGAAATTTAAAAGTATTTGGTGATTATATTGGAGCACATTTTTATAAGATTGGAGGTGAAAAAGGCCTTCTTAAACAAGACATAAGTACCAGAAACCATAAAAGAAATGATCGACAAATAAAACCCCATAAAAATTAAACATCATCTTTGCACAATAAAAAGCATGATAAAGTTAAAAGATGAGTAATGTGCTGAGAAAACTCTTTGTAGCCTATTTAATGGATGACTGATTATTGTGTAGGATGTATACGGAGCTTATATAAATCACTAAAAATCAGAAATATGGATAGAGGTCATAAAAAGGCAATTTACAGGAGAAATACCAGAGGCCAATATAAAGATGGTCACAAAAAGATGCTCTTCAACACTAAATTAGGTAAAAATGAATAAAATATAAAGAATAGAAAAATTTGGTGGCGATATTGAGAAACAGCCACTTTCATACATGGTTGGTGGTAGTGTAAATTAATGTGGCATTTTTGGAAGGCAATTTGGTGTTGATCTATTCAAATAAATAATGCGCTCTTGTGGACAACTAACTACACCAACTGTCTGTGATTTCTGTTTGGGAATCAAAGCACTTCTAGGTAAGCTGGCCCATCTACAGCTTCAGATGAGTGGCATATGACTTAAGCATGTCAGGATATTTCATCCCTCTGGCCACAGTGATTGATGGTGCAGGGGTGGCCATATGACCTAAGCTAATCAAATCAGAGAGAATCTCAGGACTTTTCCTTAGAATTCAGGGTCAAAGCTTTCCTCCTTTCTTGATGGATGTAGGTGGGGAACCATGTTGCCTTGGAAGACGTTGGCAGCTAACTGAGATCAATGAAGTGAACTATCCTTAGGAGGAAGTGAATATTAGGGAAAGTAGAAGAAAAAGATGGGAAGAAATGGGGGTCCACTGGGTCAAATCTTTTCTAAAGCAAGTTCCTCCCCAGAGTTTGGATCAAATGAGTCTAATATTTTCCCCTTTGCTTACACTGATCTGCATTGAGTTTTCTATCACTTGAAGCCCAAAGGTTCCTAACTGATACATGCACATGTGCTTTAACTGAGGAATGTAATTTCTGAGAATCTATTGTAAGGAAATACGTGGACATGTGCACTAGGATGTTTATTGCAGCATTATTTACAATACGTGAAAAATTGGAAACAACCTAAATATTAATTGAAGAGTCATTAAATTATCATAGATCTATATGGAACATCATATAGCTGTTAAACAGAATGAGGTAGACCTTCATTTACTTTTAATATACACATATTATAAGTGTATACAGATACACATATATGATAAATAAACAGGAGACTGAATAGGTGCTCATCAAACAGTGATATTAGCTATCTCGAGGGAGAGGAATGAGAACTGGGGAAATGTGAAGGGGGGACGTTCATTGCTTACTCTGTATATGCTACATTATAAATATATATTTATAATTACTCAGTAATATTATATTATTAAAAAATGGAACACTATGCTGCATTTAAAAGATGTTATGTCTTCATTCTATAGGCTAGTGATTCTAAAACTTTAGTCAGCATAATGAATGTCTGTGGCATTTTTAAGAATGAAGTTTCCTGGGCCCTACCCTCTGAATCTGAATCAGTAGAGTATATACAGTATATACATAATACCTGAGTATTATGGCTTGACATTTTCAAAGCTCACCTTAGAGGCTATGCTGCACAGAGTGTGGATTTAAGTGGGGCAGAGCCAAGTTGAGAGATAAATTAGGAGGCTATTGTAATAGTTTAGGTGAAAGATGGCAGCTTGGACAAAGGTTGTGTTAATGGGATAGTGATATAATACAGCTAAAGAACACATTATCTGGCACGTAGTAGGCACTTAATAAATGTCAGCCTCCATCATCAGCAGCACCACTACTACTTCTATTGCTACCACTATGAAGGATTCAAAAAACACCTGAAAATTAAAATCAGCAAGTAAGAACATAAGAGACTTCAATAAAATATTAAGTGGGCCTAATTAATATATACATATAATATCAATATTAACATTCTTGTGTTTCCTATCTGTATGTACATTTGTGAAAAATTCTATAACGTGAAAATAGAGAACAAATTTTCTCTTCTTTTCTTCTTTTCTTTTTTGAGACAGGATCTCACTCTGTCACCCAGGCTGGAGTGCAGTGGTGTGATCACTGCTCACCACAACCTCGACCTCCCTGGGCTCAGGTGACTCCTACTTCAGCCTCCCAAGTAACTGGAAGTTACTTGGGAGTAACAGGTGTGCACCACCCAGTCTGGCTAATTTTTGTGTTTTTTGTAGAGACAGTGTTTTGCTATGTTGCAAGGTTGAAACAGGCTGGTCTCAAACTCCTGGGCTTAAGTGATCTGCCCACTTCGGCTTCCCAAAGTGCTGGCATTACAGGCATGAGCCACCATGACCAGCCTCATATTTTATTTTCAAATGCTCATTCACGATAAACAAACAAAGATTATACAACAACATTCTTTGATGACAATATAGGAAAATTAACAATAACAAAAAACCCAAACAACGAAAGTCTTTACCTCTTAGAAATTAAGATATTCTTTTCTAAACAACTCTTGATTCAACTACAAAATATAAATCAAAATTGTAGAACATCCAAAAATAATTATAATGAAAACTTTGTGTAATAGAAGCTATAAGCTAAGCAGTACTTAAAGGAGATACACCCTTAAATACTTACATAAACAACAGAATGAAACAAAATCGAATTAAGTATTCAACTCAAGAAGTTTGTAAAAGACAACAAAATAAATGAAAAGTGCATAAAAATTCATAAAGATACCTGACTAAATTAGTGAGCTAGAAAATACAAACAGCAACTAATAAAATCAAAGCTTGTCCTTTGATATAAACTATAATTGAGATAAACTGAAAGCTAATGGAACAAAGAAAAAAGTGAGAAAGTGCTCATATAAAAAGGAGAAACAAGGGGCAAATAAGCACAAAAACAAAGTAAATTAAAAGGCAAGAGAATACTTTGCCAAATTCTCTGCAAACAAATTGGAAAATAATAAAAAAGACAAATTTATAGGAAAATGTAATTTACTTATTATAACCCCAGAAAAGGTTGAAACTATTAAATGACCAGTTTTTATGGAAAACAGAAAGTTATCAAAGAGCTCTCCCTTGGAAAAACATCCAGGGAAGTCTACCTCGCTCTTAAAATGCAGGTAATTCCACTACTATTTAAACTGTTCCAGCTCATAGAAAAGCAACTATCACAAGTATCACAAATTCTGGCAAATAATTCACAAAAACAAAACTTTGGATCAACTTCACTCACAGATGTTGAGGCAAAATCCTAAGTTAAATATCAGCTAGAAGAGTTCCACAGCACATTAAAATAATGAGATAACATGATCAAAGGGACTTTATTCTAGGCAGGCGAAGAGTAGTTCAATAGGAGGAGAAAAATCATATGACCATCTCCATCTAAGCTGAAAAGGCATTTGACAAAATTCAACATCTGTTCTTGATAAAAACACTCAAGAATGGAAAATAAAATAGAAAGTCCAGAAATAGATCCAAGTATACAGATGTCCATAGTGTATGCTAAAGGTGACATCTCTAGTCAGAGATGAATAATAAATGGTTCTGAGGCCACTGGAGCAGTGGCACCTGAGTCTTTACAACTATTATTTACATTTTACATATATGTTTTATACATATGTATGACCCATTCAGAATAAAATAATATACAATGGTGACAATTCTGCTTTAACAGGCTAAAGGGTTTTTTGGCCATTACAAAGCTTCCTTTATCTATGAATAAATGAGCTTGTTACCCAATACACAAGCAACTCATGCAATCAGTAAGAAAAACACAGGAAATCCAATAGAAAAATATGCAAGACTCACAAAAAAGCAATTCATAGAAGGCTATTAAGTCTATAAAGAAATGTTTGTCCTCACCATTAATCAGATAAATTAGAATCACACAGGAATACTGGTTTATCTGCTTGGCAAAAAAATACCAAGGGCTGATGGAGGATATGAGGAAATAAGCTTCATGAGGGCAGGGACATTGTCAGTGTGTTCATCCTTGAATCCCCAGGATAACTGATTTTTGCACTTGTGGATGCCAGTTTGTCCACATGTCCCTGGGTCTGTCTGCTTGGCTGGTCACCCTCTGAACTGATTCTGGGCTTGGGCTTGACTTGCTTTGGCTGCTTGGAAAACAACAATACAATTAGTGATTTGCAGTGTTTGTGCTGTAGGGATTATCCTCTCTTGCTGCTCTTTGGATTCTGAGACTGCCATTTGAAGAAGCCCAGGCAAGCCTCCTGGATGATGAGAGACCCCATGGAGCAGAGATGAGCTGTCTCAGCTGAGGTCCCAGTGATGTGAGAGAGGCAGTTTCCCACTGACCTGGAGGCTGATGCGTGGCTGTGCGTAGGAGAGAGACCCCAGCTGACATCACCTAAGATAAAAAGTGCTTAATCTTATTTTGCTGAATGAAACAAATCTGCGACTTAAAGCAAATGGAACAGAAAAATTGCCCAGCTACAAATAGAGATCTCCACTATTGAGGACAAAAGTTTGCAACCACTGAAAAAATTCAAAGACCATCCTGTGGATTTGGAAGAGTGACTGGCTTCCACAAATGCAAGTTTGCTCATTCAGCACACATAGTTGTCATTGGGGCAGTGGTACATGTACCACAACTGTGTGTGTTAAATGCAAAGTATCAACCTGTGACCACTGGGAAGGAGATTTAATAATCATTCAGATGTGATGCATAAATTCTGGTTTTTAAAGAAATGCAAATCTGGCTCATTACTTAGCATTAGTAGGAAAACCCATAAACTGGGTTTGAAGTGTTACTAGTTCTGTGATCTTAGGTTCACCAGCCTCTGAGTGTCTTACTCAGAATGGAGATAATAATACCTGCCTTGGCTGGGTGCGGTGGCTCATGCCTGTAATCCCAGCACTTTGGGAGGTTGAGGTGGGTGGATCACCTGAGGTCAGGAGTTTGAGACCAACCTGCCCAACATGGTGAAAGCCTGTCTCTACTAAAAATACAAAAAATTAGCCGGGCGTCATGATGCGCACCTGTAATCCCAGCTGCTCGGGAGGCTGAGGCAGGGAGAATTGCTTGAACCTGGAGGCGGAAGTTGCAGTGAGCTGAGATTGCACCACTGCACTTCTGCCTGGGCGATAAGAGCAAAACTCCATCTCAAACAAAACAAAACAACAACAACAAAAACAAACAAACAAACAAACAAAACCCCTGCCTTGACAACCCATAGGTTTGTTCTGAGAATTTTATAAGACAATAGAGTGCCATTTGTAAAATGAGAAGCTACACAGAGTAACGGACAGGCTAATGCACTGAAAGTTTTGCTTGATCCTTTTTATGTACCTTTTACCTAATGGCACATCATGCCTCATTCTACAACCCGGGGAGTGTATGTTGGCTTTACCCTTTATTTAATTTTCCCTGAGGCCATGCTGAGCTCCTTGGGACATAGTAGGCCTTTGAAAAAGCTTGTTTTTATTCATTGTAACTGTCAGATGCAGCCATGTAGAAACTACCCTGTTACAGAATGTCTTCTAATTTGGTAAGGAGCTTAAATGACGTGAAGGGGGGAATAATGAATAGAGCAACTGGCGAGCAAAATTAAATTTCTTGCTCAGGCCTCTGGCTGGCTCTGGTGAACATGCTCATAACTGAAGTGTTCGTGCTAAGAAGGTCTCTTGTGATTAAAAGAATATTGAAGAATATTTGTTTCATAAAAGAGATGACATTGTAATAAATGGTCCCAGGCCTGCACTCCCTTTGGATAGAAATGCTCTGTTAGGCAGAGCCCTTGGAGAGATTCACTGTTTGGTGATGATATATCAAAAGCCAGCTCTTTATTCCTAACTGCGAAAAACTCCATACTGAGGTTGTTCTATGTGCAAAATTAGTTGGTTTAACTTTTCAGTGTTTTTATCCCTGCTAGTGTTTTTATCACCGAAGCATAGATCATGCTGTCTACCTTCTCACCCAGAGGAGTCCCTTTGGCAGCATCACTGCTGGGCTTCATCTAGCCTCAGCTTAATGATGCCAGGAACGGGAGGCTCATCACTTATCAGAGGCAGTGCTTCCGAAGGCACTCCTTTGGTAATTGTTTAAACAAAGCACCCATGTTTGTTCTTGTTTGTTCTAATTCTATCCTCTGGGGCATGACAGAGTATGTCTCCTTTCTCTCCGTGGTTCAAATTCAGGGTTTACAGAAAAGCAAACGTACTTCGTGTTTCCATTCCTTTCTCTGACCATTGCTCCTCCCTCTCTTTTCTGCTCCCCTGATGACAATCGCAAATCCTAGTGATCCAACCATACTTTCACTTCCACAAGTTCTGCACCTTTGCCAACTCTCTCTTCAGACTTCTCCCATGATTACTATTTGAAGTTGGAAAAAGGTGATGTCCCTAGACTGACAGTTTAAATAATATTTCCACTTACCATTTCTACAAGTTTCTCTAGGGTCTTCAAACTTTGGCCAGTGTATTTAGGATGTATAGTGAATAGATTCTGATATTTTCTCAAGAAGTGACAAATGATAATTATTTGCATTTTTTAATTATTAAAACTGACAACACATTAGTAGGATTCTAAGTAGACCAGCTAAAGGAGATCAAATTAGACTTTAAAGTATCTTAGCCCTGGTGGGCAGAGTCTTTGCATCTTTCATGCTTCCTTCACCACGGTGCCTGACACATAGTAGGTGCTCAATTAATGTTGAGTGAATATGTGAAAAAATCAGGCAAAGGAAAATTTTTACATATGTACTTGTATTCGTGAGGACAAGAACAATGCCTTAAACATCTTGAAGGCAGTAGGCATTTGTTGGGATGATAAGAAGGCAACAGGACCTGGTTAGCATCTGCAGGAAGGAAGTCTTGATGAGATGAGCTTAGTTCCATCACGTGTAGCCACTTAGGTGCATTGGAGGTAGAGCTAAGAGGAATATGGTATGGTTTGACTCTGTGTCCCCATCCAAATCTCATCTTGAATTGTAATTCCCACTTGTTGAGGGTGGGAGGTGATTGGATCATGGGGGCGGTTCCCCCATGCTGTTCTCGTGATAGTGAGGGAGTTCTCACGAGGGCTGTTGGTTTTAAAACTGTTTGGCAGTTTCTCCTTCATTTACTCACTTTCTCCTGCTGCCTTGTGAAGAAGGTGTCTGCTTCCCCTTCTGCCGTGATTGTAAGTTTCCTGAGGCTTCCCCAGCAATGCGTAACTGTAAGTCAATTAAACCTCTTTCCTTTATAAATTACCCAGTCTTAGGTAGTATTCTTTATAGCAGTGTGAAAACAGACTAATACAGAACCTGAACTGGATGATTCTTCCTTGGGTGTGTCTGCCAGTGAAGAGAAATTTTTAAAAATTGTTGGAAATGAAGATATGTGTTTTTTTTTTTTAAAGAATCCTAATTATAGAGTATGCTACTGGGCAGAGACTGTGCTCTGCAGTGATTTCTCTGAAGAAGAACTAGAGTCCATTTGTGTTCCTTATTAACCCCTTCCCCACTCCTTTTGAGATCTCTGATTCTCTGCGGCCAGTGCATCTAATTGTCATCTTTGCCTTATTCTAAGAAAGTGACTTGATTTAATAAAACTTTCCCTCCTTGAGTGTGCTGGTCATTGGAGAAATCAGTGGTGTTTGAATAATGGCAGAAAATGGAGCAGCCAGAGTGCTCCCTGAATCAGTGGCTCCAAGCCTTCTGGATTTCTTGAACTAATAAAAAACACAAACATATGGTTTCCAACTTTGTACTTTGCCAAGTAATGATATTAAAATTTTGTTCAAATTACCATCTTCATTCATCATTATTTCATAAAGAATTGGAACATTTTTGGAGTTAAAAGTTAGTGTAAGACATGATTATTTTAACAAAGGCCAATTCTTTAAACAGAATAAAGTCAGCTTTATATCACTTTTTTTTTTTTTTGATTTCACGGCAGCAACATTTTGGCATAGACCAGAAATGATAGGGCAACCACTTCCACACTGAGCTGGATGGCTGGAAGGCACAGTAGTGGCAGGAGGGCTGTCCCATCCCTGGGTCCTGGGGCTCATAGAACATCATTTGGCTGGATCTGGCTAGTCAGCTGGTGACCAGGCTAATAAGAATTTGTACATATTTGCAGATTTGATGAATTTTGCAACATTTCTCTTTGATTATGACTTTCTGATCAGAGTTGTCGTCACAATGACCCTACTAACAGCAGGTGAAAGATAAACATTTTTCAGACTGGAGAAATATTTATGACCTGACAATTCAATTGGTGGGAGAATTCTATGGTCATCTTTGTAAGGCTGTAGTATTGTATCAAATTAAATTGTCCCTTTTCAAAATATTCCATTATTGGTATTTTATTTTTCTGTTTATGAGGAAGATCATGTTTTAAGTATAAGATTTGTGGTTGTAAACAATAAAAATCAACTCGTGTTAACTTAAGTAGATAAGGACATTAAAATAACACTTTTTTTTTGAGACAAGGTATCACTCTGTCAGTCAGGCTGGGGTGCGGTGGTTTGATCTCAGCTCACTGCAGACTCAACCTCCCAGGCTCAACTGATCTTTTTGACTCAGTCTCCCGAGTAGCTGGGACTACAGGCTTGCTCCACAACGTCCAGCTGATTTTTGTATTTTGTAGAGATGGCGTTTCACCATGTTCCCAGGCTGGTGTTCTGTGGGCTCAAGTGATCTGCCCACCTTGGGCTCCCAAAGTGCTGGGATTACAAACATGAGCCACTGTGCCCAGCCAAAATAATTATTTTTAACTGACAAGAATTGTATGTATTTATGGTGTACAACGTGATGTTTTGATATATGTATACCTTGTGGAATGTCTAAATCAAGCTAAGTAACATATACATTACCTCACATACCATTTTTTTGTGTGTAGTGAGAACACTTAAAATCTATTCTCTTAGCACTTTCAAACATATAGTACGTTGCTATTAACTATAGTGACCGCGTTGTACAATAAGCTCTTGAACTTATTTCTCTCGCCTAACTGAAATTTTGTATCCGTTGACCAACATCTCTCCAGTACCCCACTCCCCAGGAGCCTTGTAATCACCATTTTACTCTCTCCTTCTAGGAGTCTGACTTTTTTAGATTCTACATATAAGTGAGAGCAGTGTCTTTCTGTGCACAGCTTACTTCACTTAGCGTAATATCCTCCAGGTTCATCCATTTTGTTGCAAATGACAGGACTTCCTTGTTTTTAAAGCTGCATAGTATTCCACTGTGTATATATACCACATTTTCTTTATGTTTTCATCCATCCATGTTCTGGCTATTGTGACTAATGCTGCAATGAATGTGGGAGCACAGATCTTCCTTCAACATACTGGTTGCCTTTCTTGTGACTTTATACTTGGTAGTAGGGTTGCTGGATGATATGGTAGATATTTAACTTCTTGCAACATTGCCACACCGTTTTCCTCAAGTGGCTGTATGTGGTGGCTGTATTAATTTACACTCTCACCAACAGTGTGTAAGAGTTCTCTTTTCTCCACATCCTTGCCAACACTTCTCTCTCATCTTTTTGGTAACAGCCATTCTATCAGGTGTGAGGTGATATCTCACAGTGGTTTAAATTTACATAATTAGAGATGATGAGCTTTTTTAATATACTTTTTAATATACCTCTTGGCCACCTGTATGTCTTCTTTTGAGAAATATCTATTCAGGTCCTTGGCCTATTTTTTTTTTTCCACTTCTTTAAGCAACACGTATTTATTGAGAGCAGACCAATTGCAGATACCTTTCCAGGTGCTGGAGATTTAGGACTGAATGAGACAAAGTTCCTGCTCTCATGGTGCCTGCCTTTTAGTATATGAAGAAGGATACTAACCTAAATATACATAAAGCATGTAATATGTTAAATGGTGACAAGTGTTTTGGAGAAAAAGAGGATAAAAGAGGAGAGGGCCGTGGTGGGCATGGACACAGAGCCTCCTGATGTGGGGACATGGGTGGACAGGGTGAGAAGCCCACTCTCTCGGCCTCTCAGGCTGGTGTGCTGGATGCTCTGCATGTCCCGCCCCATCCATTGCTTGGCAGAAGTGGAATCCAGGGAGGTTCTCCTGTGGGTGGTCTTCCTTTGTCCGTTTTTAAATTATTATTATACTTTACATTCTGGGATACATGTGCAGAATGTGCAGGTTTGTTACATAGGTATATATGTACTATGGTGGTTTGCTGCACCCGTCAACCTGTCATCTACATTAGGCATTTCTCCTAATGCTATCCCTCCCCTTTCTCCCACCCCCCCAACAGGCCCCAGTGTGTGATGTTCACCTCCTTGTGCCCATATGTTCTCATTGTTCAACTCCCACTTATGAGTGAGAACATGCAGTGATTGGTTTTCTGTCTCTGTGTTAGTTTGCCGAGAATGATGGTTTCCAGCTTCATACATGTCCCTGTAAAGGACATGAACTCATTCTTTTTTATGGCTGCATAGTATTCCATGGTGTATATGTGCCACATTTTCTGTATCCAGTCTATCATTGATGGGCATTTGGGTTGGTTCCAAATCTTTACTATTGTGAATAGTGCTGCAATAAACATACATGTGCATGTGTCTTTGTAGTAGAATGATTTATATTACTTTGGGTATATATCCAGTAATGGGATTGCTGAGTCAAATGGTATTTCTAGTTCTAGATCCTTGAGGAATCACCACACTGTCTTCCACAATGGTTGAACTAATTTACACTCCCACCAACAGTGTAAAGGAATTCCTATTTCTCCACATCCTCTCCAGCATCGCCATTCTAACTGGTGCGAGATGGTATCTCATTGTGGTTTTGATTTGCATTTCTCTAATGACCAGTGATGATGAGCTTTTTTTCATATGTTTGTTGGCCACACAAATGTCTTCTTTTGAAAAATGTCTGTTCATATATTTTGCCTACTTTTTGATGGTTTTTTTTTTTCTGTGTTTAAATTTGTTTAACTTCCTTGTAGATTCTGGATATTAGCCCTTTGTCAGATGGATAGATTGCAAAAATTTTCTCCCTTTCTATAGGTTGCCTGTTCATTGTGATGGTAGTTTCTTTTGCTGTGCAGAAGCTTTTTAGTTTAATTAGATCCCATTTGTCAATTTTGGCTTTTGTTGCCATTGCTTTTGGTGTTGTAGTCATGAAGTCTTTGCCCATGCCTATGTCCTGAATGGTATTGCCTAGGTTTTTCTTCTAGGGTTTTTATGGTTTTAGGTCTTACGTTTAAGTCTTTAATCCATCTTTAGTTAATTTTTGTATAAGTTGTAAGGAAGGGGTGCAGTTTCCATTTTCTGTATATGGCTAGCCAATTTTCTTAACACCATTTATTAAATAGGGAATACTTTCCCCATTGCTTGTTTTTGTCAGGTTTGTCAAAGATCAGATGGTTTTAGATGTGTGGCTTTATTTCTGAGGCCTCTGTTCTGTTCCATCAGTCTGTGTATCTGTTTTGGTACTAGTACCATGCTGTTTTGGTTACTGCAGCCTTGTAGTATAGTTCGAAGTCAGGTAGTGTGATGCCTCCAGCTTTGTTCTATTTTCTTAGGATTGTCTTGGCCATATGAGCTCTTTTTTTCATTCCATATGAAATTTAAAGTAGTTTTTTTTCTGATTCTGTGAAGAAAGTCAAGAGTAGCTTGATGGGAATAGCATTGAATCTATAAATTACTTTGGGCAGTATAGCCATTTTCATGATATTGATTCTTTCTATCCATGAGCATGGAATGTTTGTTTGTGTCCTCTCTTATTTTTTTGAGAAGTGATTTGTAGTTCTCCTTGTAGAGGTCCCTCACATTCCTTGTAAGTTTTATTCCTGGGTATTTTGTTCTCTTTGTAGCAATTGTGAATGGGAGTTCACTCATGATTTGGCTCTCCATTTGTTTATTATTGGTGTATAGGTATGTTTGTGATTTTTGCACATTGATTTTGTATCCTGAGACTTTGCTGAAGTTGCATATCAGCTTAAGGAGTTTTTGGGCTGAGATGATGGGGTTTTCTAAATATACAATCATGTCATCTGCAAACAGGGACAATTTGACTTCCTCTTTTCCTATTTGAATACACTTTATTTCTTTCTTTTGCCTGATTGCCCTGGCCAGATCTTCCAATACTATGTTGAATAGAGTGGTGAGAGAGGGCATCCTGGTCTTGTGTTGGTTTTCAAAGTGAATGCTTCCAGTTTTTGCCCATTCAGTATGATATTGGCTGTGGGTCTGTCATAAATAACCCTTATTATTTTGAGATATATTCCATCAATACCTAGTTTATTGAGAGTTTTTAGCATGAAGGGCTGTTGGATTTTGTTGAAGGCCTTTTCTGCATCTGTTGAGATAATCATGTGGTTTTTGTCATTGGTTCTGTTTATGTGATGGATTATGTTTATTGATCTGCATATTTGAACCAGCCTTGCATCCCGGGGATGAAGCTGACTTGATCGTGGTGGATAAGCTTTTTAATGTGCTGCTGGATTCCTTTTGCCAGTATTTTATTGAGGATTTTTCCGTTGATGTTCATCAGGGATATTAGCCTGAAATTTTCTTTCTTGTTTTTTTTTTTTTTTTTTGTTGTTGTTGTTGTTGTTGTTGTATCTGTGCCAGGTTTTGGTGTCAGGATGATGCTGGTCTCATAAAATGAGTTAGGGAGGAGTCCCTCTTTTTCTATTTTTTGGAATAGCTTCAGAAGGAAATGGTACCAACTCCTCTTTGTACCTCTGGTAAATTCGGCTGCGAATCCGTCTGGAGCTGGGCTTTTTTTGGATGGTAGGCTTTTAATTACTGCCCCAATTTCAGAACTTGCTATTGGCCTATTCAGGGATTCGACTTCTTCCTGGTTTAGTCTTGGAAGAGTGTATGTGTCCAGGAATTTATCCATTTCTTCTAGGTTTTCTAGTTTATGTACATAGAGATGTTTATAGTATTCTCTGATGGTAGTTTGTATTTCTGTGGGATCAGTGGTGATATCCCCTTTATCATTTTTTATTGTGTCTATTTGATTCTTCTCTCTTTTCTTCTTTATTAGTCTGGCTAGCGGTCTGTCTATTTTGTTAATTTTTTCAAAAAACTACCTCCTGGATTCATTGATTTTTTTCAAAGGTTTTTTTTGTGTCTCTCACTTTCAGTTCTGCTCTGATCTTAGTTATTTCTTGTCTTCTGCTAGCTTTTGAATTTGTTTGCTCTTGCCTCTCTAGTTCTTTTAATTGTGATGTTAGGGTGTCGGTTTTAGATCTTTCTCACTTTCTCTTGTGGGCATTTAGTGCTATAAATTTCCCTCTGAACACTGCTTTAAATGTGTCCCAGAGATTCTGATACATTGTGTCTTTGTTCTCATTGGTTTCAAAGAACTTATTTATTTCTGCCTTAACTTCGTTATTTAACCAGTAGTCATTCGGAGCAAATTGTTCAGTTTCCATGTAGTTGTGCAGTTTTGAGTGAGTTTCTTAATCCTGAGTTCTAATTTGATTGCACTGTGGTCTGAGAGACTATTTTGTATGATTTCCATTCTTTTGCATTTGCTGAGGAGTGTTTTACTTCCAGTTATGTGGTCGATTTTAGAATAAGTGATATGTGGTGCTGAGAAGAATGTATATTCTGTTGATTTGGGGTGGAGAGTTCTGCAGATGTCTATTAGGTGCACTTGATCCAGAGCTGAGTTCAAGTCCTGAATATCCTTGTTAATTTTCTGTCTCATTGATCTGTCTAATATTGACAGTGGGGTGTTAAAGTCTCCCACAATTATTGTGTGGGAGTTTAAGACTCTTTGTAGGTCTCTAAGAACTTGCTTTATGAATCTGGGCACTCCTGTATTGGGTGCATATATATTTAGGATAGTTAGCTCTTCTTGTTGCATTGATCCCTTTACCATTATGTAATGCCCTTCTTTGTCTTTTTTGATCTTTGTTGCTTTAAAGTCTGTTTTATCAGAGACTAGGATTGCAACCCCTGCCTTTTTTTGCTTTTGATTTGCTTGGTAAATATCCCTCCATTCCTTTATTGAGCCTGTGTGTGTCTCTGCACGTGAGATGGGTCTCCTGAATACAGCACACCAATGGGTCTTGACTCTTTATCTGATGTGACATTCTTTGTCTTTTAATTGGGGCATTTAGCCCATTTACATTTAAGGTTAATAATGTTATGTGTGAATTTGATCCTGTCATTATGATGCTAGCTGGTTATTTTGCCCATTAGTTGATGCAGTTTCTTCATAGTGTCGATGGTCTTTACATTTTGGTATGTTTTTGCAGTGGCTGGTACTGGTTTTTCCTTTCCATATTTAGTGCTTCCATCAGGAGCTTTTGTAAGGCAGGCCTGGTGGTGACAAAATCCCTCAGCATTTGCTTGTCTGTAAAGGATTTTATTTCTCCTTCACTTTTGAAGCTTAGTTTGGGTGGATATGAAATTCTGGGTTGAAAATTCTTTTCTTTAAGAATATTGACTATTAGCTCCCACTCTCTTCTTTCTTGTATGGTTTCTGCAGAGAGATCGGCTGTTAGTCTGGTCTTCCCTTTGTGGGTAACCTGACCTTTCTCTCTGGCTGCCCTTAACATTTTTTCCTTCATTTCAGCCTTGGTCAGTCTGACAATTATGTGTCTTGCGGTTGTTCTTATTGAGGTGTATCTTGGTGATGTTCTCTTTATTTCCTGAATTTGAATGTTGGCCTGTCTTGCTAGGTTGGGAAAGTTCTCCTGGATAATATCCTGAAGAGTGTTTTCCAACTTGGTACCATTCTTCCTGTCACTTTCAGGTACACCAATCAAGCGTAGGTTTGGTCTTTTCACGTAGTGCCATATTTCTTGGAGGCTTTGTTCCTTTTCATTGTTTTTTCTCTAATCTTGTCTTCATGCTTCATTTCATTAAGTTGATCTTCAATCTCTGATATCCTTTCTTCTGCTTGATCGATTTGGCTATTGATACTTATGTATGCTTCATGAAGTTCTTGGGCTGTGATTTTCAGCTCCATCAGGTAATTTATGTTCTTCCCTAAACTGGTTATTCTAGTTAGCAATTCCTGTGACCTTTTTTCAAGGTTCTTAGCTTCCTTGCATTGGGTTAGAACGTGCTCCTTTAGCTTGGAGGAGTTTGTTATTACCCACCTTCTGAAGCCTACTTCTGTCAATTCATTAAACTCATTCTCTGTCCGGTTTTGTTCCCATGCTGGCAAGGAGTTGTGATCCTTTGGAGAAGAGGCATTCTGGTTTTTGGAATTTTCAACCTTTTCCTTATCTTCGTGGATTTATCTACCTTTGGTCTTTGATGTTGTTGACCTTTGGATGGGGTTTTTGCATGGGGGTCTTTTTTGTTGGTGTTGAAGCTGTACCCACAGCTGCCCCTTCCCCCAGGTGCTCTGTCCCAGGGAGATGGGAGTCTTATCTATAAGCCCCTGACTGGGGCTACTGCCTTTCTTTCAGAGATGCCCTGCCTAGTGAGGAGGAATCTAGAAAGGCAGTCTGGCTCCAGCAGCTTTGCCACGCTGTGGTGGGTTCCACACCCAGTTTGAACTTCCTGGTGGCTTATTCACACTGTGAGGGGAAAACTGTCTACTCAAGCCTCAGTAATGGCAGATGCCCCTCCCCCCACCAAGCTTGAGCATCCCAGGTCGACTTCAGACTGCTGTGCTGGCAGTGAGAATTTCAAGCCAGTGGATCTTAGCTTGCTGGGCTCCATGGGGGTGGAATCCGCTGAGCAACACCACTTGGCTACCTGGCTTCAGCCCCCTTTTTAGGGGAATGAACGGTTCTGTTTCACTGGTGTTTCAGGTGCCACTGGGGTATGAAAAAAAAAAAAAAACCTCCTGCAGCTAGCTTGGCGTCTGTCCAAATAGCTGCCCAGTTTTTTGCTGGAAACCCAGGGCCCTGGTGGTGTAGGCACCCAAGGGAATCTCCTTGTCTGCGAGTTGCAGAGACTGTGGGAAAAGCATAGTATCTGGGCTGGAGTGCACCTTTCCTCACGGCACAGTCTTTCACGGCTTCACTTGGCTAGGGGAGAGAGTTCCCCAACCCCCTTGCATTTCTCAGATGAGGCAACACCCCACCCTGCTTTGGCTTGCCTTCCATGGGCTGCACCTACTGTCTAACCAGTCCCAATGAGATGAGCCGGGTACCTCAGTTGGAAAGGCAGAAATCACCTGCCTTCTGTCTTGGTCTCGCTGGGAGCTGCAGACTGCAGCTATTCCTATTTGGCCATCTTGCTAGCCTCCTCCCTTTGCTCATTTTAATTTATTTTTATTTTTAATTAATTAATTTGTTTTTTTCTTTGAGACAAGATCTCACTCTGTCACCCAGGCTGGAGTGCAGTGGCATGATCACAGCTCACTGCAGCCACTACCTCCTGGGTGTAGATGATCCTCCCACCTCAGCCTCCCCAGTAGCTGGGACTACATGCACGTGCCACCACGCCCGGCTAATTTTTTATATTTTTTTGTAGAGACAGGGTTTCGTCATGTTGCCTAGGCTGGTCTTGAATTCCTGGCTCAAGTGACCTTCCTGCCTTGGCCTCCCAAAGGGCTGGGGTTATAGATGAGAGCCACTGCACCCAGCCCCTTTGTCCATTTTTAAATTGGGTTGTTTTTGTGCTCTTGAGTTTTTTGAGTTCCATGTCTGTTTTGTATATTAGCCCCTTGTCAGATGTACCATTTGCAAATATTTTCTCCCATTGATAAGAAGATTTTGTTCTGAAGGACACTGGGTAGGAAGCAAAAAGGACAGTGAGTCTAAAGGGCCAGGCTGGAGAAAAGGCAGGAACGCAGCGGGGCTGGGCACACGGGACCACAGCCAGAATCAAACCCTGAAACAGGTTGCTGAAGACTCTGTTGCCAACAGCACCACAGCCCGTGCTCCCAGGGTACTGTATGTGGTTGCTGCCTCTCCCAGAATGAATCTTTCCTGTCTTGCTTCTTTGTGTTATCAGATTAAGAGTTAAAGATAAGGGTGGTTATACTGGCTAAAGTCACACCTCGTTTGGCATTTGGAGTTCAGGGGTAGAGAGCTCACTAAGTTTTAGGAATAGGGAAGGCACATAGAAATCTCTCAAACGTCAGAAATGGGAACAGGCAGCCTAAAAGGTAAATATCTACACATGACCACAGGATAAGACTATGCTTTCACGTTATGCCTAAATGCATAGGGTGCAAGTCCCCATGCTGCTTATTTGCAAGAAATCAAGCCTTTTACTATGATCTTTAATCCACTGCTCCCTGGAAATCCCCAGGGCATCTGCCCTTACTCCTCAGATCTTTCTGGTTGTTCCTTACCCACTCTGCCCATGGTCTGGCTCTGGGGCTTTCTTTCCTCCTTCAAAAGATCTTACCTCTCACAAGGATGGGTGAGATAAGGCTGCAAAATTAAAAAGATTTTGCTGAATATTTGAGATTAATCAGTGATCGTAATTGAGAAAATCTAAATGCATCTCAAACATGGTAGCTGTTTGAATGAAGCCTCATCCACAGGCTATTACCTATGACTCTGTCCTTAAGCCTGAACTGCTGACTGTTGCCACTGTGTCTTCCCTTACAGAAACAAGCTCACTTTGTTTCTCCTTCTTTCCTAGAAGGAAATAATCTGTGAGATGAAATTTGGCCAACAGGAAATAACAAACTAGTACATATATAGAAATCGCTACTTTGTAGATTCTCTTCAGCATTTCTTATGTATCAACTCATATAGTCCTCAGGTAGTTCTATGAAAAAGGCTGTTCTCCAGTTTTGCAGATGAGAAAACCAGTGCACAAAGGGATTAGTAAATTGTAACAAAATCACAAAGCTAGTAAATGGAAGAAGCTAGGATTTGAACTTGGGCGGTATATCCCCACCGTCTGAGGGTATAACCATTAAACTATGCTCCCTCTTCCAAAGATACTCATCACAATGACCAGCCAGCAGATCTGTAACAACCTCTATTCTAGAATAAGATCTCTGCTTGATCCAAGATTTTTCACACAACCAAAAAGTTTATTCAAAGGATTTTTTTTTTTCAAATGATAGCAGTTTGTCTCCAAAGTATAATTTCAGTCTTCTTCACTGAAGAAGCAGAAAACCACTTGCAGACTTAAAAATAACAGCTTCCTTGGCCGGGCATGGTGGCTTACACCTGTAATCCCAGCACTTTGGGAGGTTGAGGCAGGCAGATCGCCTGAGATCAGGAGTTCGGGACCAGCCTGGCCAACATGATGAAACTCCATCTCTACTAAAAATACAAAAATTAGCTGAATGTGGTGGCGGGCACATGTAATCCCAGCTACTTGGGAAGCTGAGACAGGACAATCACATGAACCCAGGAGGCAGAAGTTGTAGTGAGCTGAGACCGCACCACTGCACTCTAGCCTGGGCGACAGAATGAGACTGTGTCTCAAAAATAATAAATAAATAAATAAATTAAATAAAAATACCGCTTCCCCTACCTTCAAACCAACAATGCTTCACCCCACCCCCCGCCAAAAAAAAAAAAAAAAAAAAATTCGTGGTCTCCAGTCAGAGTTAAATCACTCTGAAATATAAAGTGGGCTTTTCTCAAAATGTTAAGTGCAAAAACCTGGAAGATAGAGAGCAGCTATCAGGTGGCAATAAGTCAAGAAATAAATAATAAATAAGACATGGGCTATTTCATAAAATTTTTTAATTTCTTTGAAGGACAAAAGTTTATGTCCCTGATATTTTTGTTTTACAGATTGCTGGAAGTTTTACACTAAAGCCCGCTCATGAGCTTGCATGAAAAGTGCCTGCTTTAGTGATTTGATGCATTCAGATACCAATACATGCATGTAATTTATCAATTTGAAATCACTGTGCTGCCTTTTGAGTGTGACATGTAGCTCCATCGTCAGAGTACTGCTAGCAAAACAGTCTTTGAGCTGTGTGAAAAAAATTAGGGAACCTGGATGGGAAAATTTCTCTTTTAATCCTTTTATCTTTAGTCTTTGGTTAATAAACACTGAGTTTGATATGAGGCTGTTTAAGATTCACCATTCTGTTTAAATTTTGAGAACAGGCACTTAAATTTGTTTTTAAAAGCTCTTCTTTCTTAGATGGGCTCCTTGGATCGACTCTTGCTTTAGTGGTCCTGGCCTCTTTGAAATCTTTTGATCATATTAGTGTTCAAGTGGGCCCACACATGAAAGGATTTCAGAGGGTACGGTGGCTTCTCATTAATCCCACACAGCATCCATCCCATCTCAACCGTCAGAGACAGTCACAGAGGGAGACTGGCGTTAAGAGGGGAAATGAACACACCACTCACACTCGATAAAGATCTGTATGAACTGTATAAAAAATGTGCTAGGCACCATGGTGACAACACTGACAATATAGTGGCAATAAAACAGATGATGAGAAGTGAAGGAAACTGTCACCCTTTAGTAATTGGGAGCACAGCCCTTAACCTTTGTGGTCGTGTACATATTTATCCCAAGATATTAGTGTTGAGAATTACTATTATGGTGTTTTCATAGCTCTTGAGATTTGCTTTATGGAGAGGCACTGGGTCTAATTCTGTGTTCGGAGTTGGGCTCAATTTGTCATTAGTGTTCAATAAATGTTTGCAATTATGCAGTATGTGGAGGACTGTGAGCCTGGTGGAGGCTTGCAGGATACCCAGCTAGTCCTCTGGTTCTGTGTTGCTAGGTTCTGCCTGGGGAAGAGCAGGAATAGAAGTGGCAGCTCTGAAATAGCCCTGTTCACGAGTCCGGAGGATCTGTTTGGTAATGGTCCAGTAGAACGTCAGGGCTCCTGGATGTCCTGCTTATCATATCACTGCCTTTGAGCCAAGTCCTCCCCTTCCTTCTCAGCACCTCTTAGATATTTTTGTTATTTATTCATCGTGTTTGTGTTCATTCAACAAATATTTAGTGGGTGTATTTTCTAAACCAGGCCATTGTTGCTGGGAGTTGACCATTCAGTGATAAAGAAACAGACATACTTCCTATTTTCATGGAGCTCACATTTTCTCCTGTAGATGAATCAGAACCAAAGAGGATTGTTCAACTACCCATGCCTTGGAATCGAGTCGTGTTGAATAGTATTTGAGCCTCGATAACTGTCTCATATTTAGATATGTTAATAAAGATCATTTAGAACAGAACAAGATTACCTATAGATCTTTAATTCTTAGTTAGTAGACTATGTAAATCAAGAACCCAAGATGTCAAATTTTAGGAGGTGAAAAAGATCCCTTTTGGCTTGCTTCACTTCACTTTTAAGTTCACCAAAGATGAGGCAGAGGATAATTACAGATAATTTCCCAGGCTGATACATCTATACACCAATAATGCAATCTCCAACAGCTTTCAAGCCTTGGGGATGGGGTGGGGGTGGAGCAGAAACTCAAGAAAATTCAGAAGTTAAAACTTCCTTACTCACCAGAATTTTGCCAGCTTGAGAAAATAGTTTATAGAATTATTGAAAACCCCCAGACATAATACTATATATATTTCATTTCTTTAAATTTTATTTTAAGTTCAAGGGTACATGTGCAGGATGTGTAGGTTTGTAACATAGGTAAATGTGTGCCATGGTGATTTGCTGCACAGATCATCCCATCACCTAGGTATTAAGCCCAGCGTCCATTAGCTATTCTTTCTGATGCTCTCCCTCCCCACCCCCAACAGGCCCCAGTGTGTGTTGCTTACCCCACAATATGTCCATGTGTTCTCATGATTCAGCTCCCACTTATAAGTGAGAACATGTGATACTTGGTTTTCTGTTCCTGTGTTAGTTTGCTGGGGACAATAGTTTCCACCTCCATTCATGTCCCTGCAAAGGACATAATCTCATTCTTTTTTATGATTGCATAGTATTCCATGGAGTATACGTACCACATTTTCTTTATTCAGTCTGTTATTGATGGGCATTTGGGTTGATTCCATGTCTTTGCTACTGTGAATAGGTTGCAATGAACATACACGTGCATGTATCTTTACAGTAGAATGATTTATATTCCTTTGCATATATACCTGGTAATGGCATTTCTGGGTCAAATGGTATTTCTGGCTCTAGGTCTTTGAGGAATTGCCACACTGTCTTCCACAAAGGTTGAACTAATTCACACAGTCCCACCAACAGTGTAAAAGTGTTCCTTTTTCTCTGCAACCTCATCAGCATCTGTTGTTCTTTGACTTTTTCATAATTGCCATTCTGACTGGTGTGAGATAGTATTCATTGTGGTTTTATTTGCATTTCTCAATGATCACTGATGTTGAGCATTTTCTCATCTGTTTCTTGGCCACATGTATGTCTTCTTTTGAGAAGTGCCTGTTCATGTCTTTTGTCCATTTTTTAATGTGGTTGTTTTTTTTCTTGTAAATTTGTTTAAGTTTCTTGTAGATGCTGGATGTTAGACCTTTGTCAGATGGATAGACTTCAAAAATTTCTCCCATTCTGTAAGTTGTCTGTTCACCCTGATGATAATTTCTTTTGCTGTGCAGAAGCTCTTTAGTTTAATTAGATCCCATTTGTCAATTTTTGCTTTTGTTGCAATCGCTTTTGGTGTTTTCATCATGAAATCTTTGTCTGTGCCTATGGCCTGGATAGTATTGCCTAAATTTTCTTCTAGCACTTTTATAGTTTTGGGCTTTACATTTAAGTCTTTAATCCATCTTGAGTTAATTTTTGTGTATGGTGTAAGGAAGGGGTCCAGTTTCAAGTTTCTGCATATGGCTAGCCAGCTCTCCCAGCACTATTTATTAAATAGAGAGTCCTTTCTTCATTGATTATTTCTGTCAGGTTTGTTGAAGATCAGTTGGTTGTAGGTGTGTGGTCTTATTTCTGAGTTCTCCATTTATTCCATTGGTCTATGTGTCTGTTCTTGTACCAGTACCATGCTGTTTTGGCTACTGTAGCCTGCAGTATAGTTTGAAATCATGTAGAATGATGCCTCCAGCTTTGTTCTTTTTGCTTAGGATTGTCTTGGCTATTTGGGCCCTTTTTTTTTTTTTTGGTTCCATATGAATTTTAAAATCATTTTTTGTAATTCTGTGAAGAATGTCAATGGTAGTTTAATGGGAATAGCCTTGAATCTATAAATTACTTTTGGCAGTCTGGCCATTTTCATGATATTGATTTCTTCCTATCCATAAGCATGGAATGTTTCTCTATTTGTTTGTGTCCCCTCTGATTTCTTTGAGAAGTGGTTTGTAGTTTTCCTTGAAGAGGTCCTTCACTTCCCTTGCTAACTATTCCTAAATATTTTATTCTTTTTGTAGCAATGGCACAACACTATATTAAGAAACAATACCTGCTGTGGCCCATCTGATGGACAAAGCTCAAGTGGGCTGAAAGAACCACTTTGCTGGCTTTCATTGAAAAGTCTGCATTTTGCCATTCCAACGAAATGACACACATGGAAGAACTGCCCAAAATATCTCCTAGCAGATAGAAGAGCAGAGAGGGACATTAGGGGGAAAGTTTTCCAAAGGCCTGGGGAAGGAAGTGTTCCATTACCTGTCTCAGACCTTCTCAGGAGGAAGCTCTTCTTTTAGATAACTCTGTGTTCAATCTCTTCATCTCTTAGGACACTCCACCCACTAGAGTGAGTCCTAATGCCGTGTCTTGGAATGAGATCAATCGAGATGGACTCTCCTTTGGGGAGGAGGGGGAGGTAAGAATAAGAAGGCAGGAGCCTCAAGCTTTCCCTAGAAGCCAATCAATGAAGTCATCTAAACTAACAAGGGGCAAGGATAATTGCTGAATTTTAATACCATTCTGTAAAGTCCTCACATAGTTTAGTCCAGTGATTTCAAAACTGTAGGATGCGAACTATTTGTGAGGTCATAAAATCAATTTAGTGGGTCACTGCCTGCAATAAAAAATGAAGTGGAAAATGTAAAATACTGAGTCAAGATGAAAAAATAAATCTTTCCTCATTGGTTGTGAAAAAATATTTGAACAGTACAGCTTTGATCTATGTGGGTAACTGATAAGAGGGATACACATCACGCAAGAGTTAGGGTGGGTGAAATAAGTCTGGTTGGTGCTTCCTTCTTTTCTCTTTCTCCTCAGTATAAATGCTATTTGGCCATCTGTAGAGCTACTTAATTTGTTATTGACAAAGGGGAAGTGGAATCTTTCTGATGCTGTTTGACTGGAACCAATATTTCCAGCTTGGCCATTATCTAGAATCACTGCCACTTGACTTGCTTTCATTATATTGATAGCCTTGAAGAAAACTCCCACCAGACATAGCCAAGTACCCTATTGAATGTCCCAAAAAACTACTGGCACGACACATCGACAACAGCATGGACTTTGTCATGGACTAAAAACAAAACCCAAAACGAACCTCACCCCTTGTACTGTCTTAGTACTAGCTGATTTAGGTCTTAGCTTCATAAGAACTGCATCATAGAATATGTAGTCCCTGCCTTTGAAGCTTTCTTCAGCTTACTCCCTGCCTTTGATACTCTTTAAAAGTGTCAAATTCGAGTTTAGAAACATTGAAATAATTATATGAATCACAGGTTATTAAAACCGTTAAGTCAAGTTTCGCTTAAAACTGCCTTCTTAGATATTTTAAGTTCAGCTTAAAGGTTTCTCTGTACATCATGAACTATAACAGTGGGAGTGTAAACAGACCATAGCCTACACTTGTGCCAGTCACTGAGTTTGGCCAATCAGATGTAGCCAACTGTTCGAAGTGTGTTCAAATAGGACAAATGCTGAGCTGTCACCAATCCAGCTGTTTCTGTACCTCACTTCTGTTTTCTGTATGTCACTTTCCTTTTTCTGTCCATATATCTTTTTTTTTTTTTTCCCCCAAGGTGGAGTCCTGCTCTGTTCCAGGCTGGAGTGCAGTGGCACAATCTCGGCTCACTGCAACCTCTGCCTCCTGGATTCAAGCGATTGTCCTGCCTCAGCCTTCTGAGTAGCTAGGATTACAGGCACATGCTACCACGCCTGGCAATTTTTGTATTTTTAGTAGAGATGGGGTTTCACCATGTTGGCCAGGCTGGTCTCAAACTCCTGACCTTGTGATCTGCCGGCCTTGGCCTCCCAAAATGCTGGGATTACAGGCGTGAGCCACTGTGCCCAGCCTCTGTCCATAAATCTTCTTCCACCACATGGCTGCGCTGGAGTCTCCAAGCCTCCTCTGGCTCAGAAGGCTGCTGGATTCACCAATCACTCATTGCTCAATTAAACCCCTTTAAATTTAATTTGGCTGAAGTTTTTCTTTTATTAAAACAATTGCTGGAATAATTTCTTTCTAGTTCTGCTTTTCTTATCATTCTTACTGTCTTCATTGTACAGATAAGGAAACTGGGATCCAGGTGGAAGGAGCGAAGCAGGGGAGGGAGATGGGGTGGATTAACCTCGGCCCCTGAGGAAGGACCTGGGACCTGTCAGAGCACTGGTTTTGGCTGATGAAAGTGGAGAAGGTGACAGAAAGCCTCACCCTGAGGCTAGAGACAGGGGCAGTGGGGCTGGGGTAATGGGCTGCTTGGCAGAAAACTCAGAAAGACCACTTGGACTGAATATAAATGCAACCAGTATTCTTATGTTTCTGACGTTTCATCATTTTCTAGTAAAAATTCTTTCCTAAATAGGTAGAATACTTCCTCAAAGCATTTTTACATTGTTCCTCTGTAGTGGTTGATATCAGTTTAAGTTGTCAATTGGACTCACAAGACACAATAAGCTTTAATCTAATAATACATTTTTTTGGTAACTTTATAGAGGGGTGCAAGGAAGGAGATACAGCCGCAGGGCGTCTTCAGTTCATTGGAAGGCCCAGCAGCTGTCGGGCCCACACTGTCTCTTTAGTCCCCTCAACCTGCATAACGTGTGGGTACGTTGCAGGTGACTCCCCACCATTATTTTATACCACTGTGCACACATAAGCCTAAGGCCTGTGTGCCAGCTCACAGATCCATTCTCCTGATTAGGGCTCTCCCAGCAAACACGACAATCATAGGATAAATTCCACATTGATCCTAACTCTGCAGCCTCCAGAAAAAACAATACTCTGGGAAGACAGACTCAGAGGTCGTTTTTCCAGTCAGGCTTGGCCAGCCCTGGGGTTAACTCTTTCCTCACTTGCTGGAAACCAGGGGCTGCAGTGTAAAAGAGCTGGGTCATTTTGTGAAAAATATCATCGGTTGCCTGGGAATCCCTGCTTTTCTGGATTGTCAGGTGAGTTGACCTAAGGCCTCATAATTTATTTTTAGAATCTGCAGAACGGAAGGAGGTATTTGATATTTGTACCAGTACGCAACCTGCTGTAGCTTGGCATTCAGAATTACCTGCTGGAGTAAGAGTAATGCCTGTGAGGAATGGGTGAAGGCTGGAGTCCGGGAGTGCCTGGGCCAAGGCAGGCATCTGCCCAGTTCCCTCATCAGCAGTGAAACAGAGCATCCCTGCAGACACAAGGACCTGTTAAGGGCACAGCAGCCCTGGACTAGCTATGACAGAATCAGAGATGAGCAGCACCAAATGGTATCCTACCGTGCTTGGGGAATGCCTTTCATATGGGCTCGGAAGTGACCCTCTCACTGGAAGGAAAGGAGGGTAGATAAGGGCAATGATGAGTTTATTCTTGCAGCTGCCAAAGAAAGTCTGGACTATGTAGAAGAAAGCAAATGACCAGGGAAAAAGGAATTCTTGGAATAGGGAAGAAAAGAAAAGTAAGAATCAGGTAGAACTATTTAGGTGGCTGCAAAGACATGCGATGAAGTGGGAGGAAATTGACAGGACTCCTATGAAAGACTTACTGACAAATTATCAGAGGTTGGGAGAAATCTAATCTAGCACCAGCAGCGGCCACCACTAAAAAATTCCGTTAGATCTGTTGCTTTGTCAAAGTCCGTAGAAATGTAAGCCCAGTGATGCCAAAAGGGACTGAGGATGCAAAGTGCTGGCCCAGATGTTAAATTTACTCCTCTGTTAAAGCAGTGAAACCCAAAGCAGGTTGACTCGAAGGCCAAGATCTCCCTGCACAACCTCCAGCAGGGGATCTGAAGCCGTATGCTCTGGGTAGAATTGAATAGCCTGGGGCTGGAGAATGAAGCTTTTTGAGTTTCCTGGATATTGAGGCACTGCTCTGTAATGCATGCTGGAGAGAAAGAGGTGAAATATTAAGGGACCAAGAGTGATGCTTGAGGGGCATTCCAGTGTCATCGTAGAAGGTGTCAAAGTCACAGTAAGAGTTCGTATACAAAAAGAAAAATGGACAAAACTTGCTGTAGTGGCATCGCCTTTACCTGGATGTGTAAGTGGAATGGTCGTGCTGGATGAATGAAGTCTTGTCCTTTCCAGCATGTAGCCAAATATAGGGCACAGCATGCACCAACTTTATATGTCCTAAGTGAACATTGTCAATTATGTGATATAGAGATAGCAGCAGTGTTCTTTTGTCTTTCCCAAATATCTATCCCATTGATCTACTGAGTCCAGAAATTTCAATTCCAGATATTCATTCCTTCGGTGTCTAGAACAGAGTCTCGCCCTTAAAAAGGGCTCAATAAATACTCACTAACTTCTGTTAAAGAATGGTATGTTATAAGCTTGCAAAATAATGCTGGAAGCTACTACCAATCGTTTACGTTTTAAAGTAAATATCTGTATTAGAAATAGTTTATACCTATAAGCAGCAAAATACGCAACTAGTAGTAGTAATAACTAATATTTATTGATCACTTAACTGTGGTTTAAGAAATATACTATGTTTACATGTATTAACTTATTTGTCACAACAACTCTGTAAGTTATTATTATTATGAGCATTTTAAAATATGAAGAAATAGGTACCAAGAGGTTGAATAATTTGCTTAAGCTCACACAATGGGTAAATTGCAGAGCCAGCATTCAAGTAGCTTATATAGTAGAGACTGTTATTTCACGTGGGAAATCTAGAAAGTGGTGAATCTATGGCTGGTTCACTCAGGAGCTTTACCATGTCAGGACACTGGGTTGTGTCTCTAATATTCTTTTGACTCTTTTTTGGCTCACCGTATAGCTGCTGTAATTCCGAGCATCACATCCCCATACAATTGTGTCCCAAGCAGGTGTGTGTGTGGGGGGAGGAGTTGGGAAGAAGGTGTCAATAAAGGAAGAAAAGACTTAGATGGGTAGATACTTCTTGTAAGAAATGCTCCCGCTTTATGCCTGTTAAAAATCGGGCTGGCTGTGACTATAGTCAGCAGCCTGCCTGTGCACAGGCACTAAAACCTCAATATGCAGTACAAAGATAGAAGACAGTCCAGGCAGGAATGCAGAGGCTCTTGATGTATCACTTTATAGAGTCTCACAGCAGCTATTTCCTATAGTCATTGATGTGTCTGGTCTGTCTTGCCAGGCTGTACACTTCTTATGGATGGCGACTGAGACTCTGTCACCTTTTATAGCCCTGACACATGGTGGGCTCTGTTCTGTTCCTTTGAAGGGGCTTGTTTGGAGACAATGGGCTTCGTCTGCTCAACCATGAAGTTCTAGATTTTGCCTTATTCTGATGTCTGTACTGAGTGGATTGATAACTCCTTCCTATTGTGGGTAATAAAAGCCACAACCCAACGGCTTTGTCTTTAAAAGAAAAGGATTTCATTCTCTTCAGCATTAGATGGAATGGATAACATATTAATCTTAGCACATTCTGAATAGTCTCAACACAGTGTTGCATTAAAAAAGTATTAGGCTAATATCCAAAAAAATCCCTAGAAAAGCCATTTAGCTTTCACTGATGTCTTTCAACAAGGCTCCTGATGGAAATGCCTTTATATGTAGCAAAATTGTCTAAAATCCTCTTTCTCCATTCTCTCCCAGCACCTTGCATATCACACTGTGGCAGCTACCCCTAATATCTTCTCTTCTCTCTCTCAAAATTCTTTAAAGGCTCAACTCGTGCTAGCTCCTATCTTCTCTTTCCCTCAGGCTCTATTCCACTCCTCCCCACCCCCAGCCCCATTCTTTCGTTCTTTGCCTCTTTTCCTATGAATATAGTCTCTCCTCTTTCATTTTTCCTGGTGAACACAATCCAGGAAGCAAGTGACTCTACCTCTCTTGAATCTGGGGAAAAAGTACTCTTGCATCAATATTTTCAATCTTCATCACAATGGAAAGGGAAACAAGACAGAAATGTGACTTCGCAAGCAAGGAAATGGCCCAAATCAACTGCTTTGTTGTGCAGGCTTTTCAACAATTTCTTTTCCTGGTCAAATTGTATAACTTCTTTTAGTTTCAACATTCTCATCTGTTAAATGGGTTCATAAGTGAAGGTTATTGTGAGGGTTAAAAGAACTGTTTTATGTAAAGAACAGCTCCAGGTAGACACTTAAAATTTATCACAAATGTAGCCACAAAAGGAACTAGAGATGAGCGCTTGGTTGGTTAGAAAACATTTGGAACTTAGGCCTCTGGCTGGGCAACTTCAAGGAGGGTTTTGCATGATTTCAAGGTTTGTAGTTACTGCTGCGTTTACTTACAGGTTCCAGACAGGATGATTTCTGTTCTCAGTGGTGTGCTGGAATAGGCTTGCACTGACTTGAGAGCCCAACCATGCATATCTCTCCCCAACTCCACAGTCACTGACCTCATACTGGTGGCTTGAAATTGGCCATGGTGGAAGTGTTTACACTAAGGAAATGGGTGTGCTACAAAACAGTACTCCCCTCGGCCCGCAGTTTGACATTTCTAGCACACCACTGTCTGTGCCTCATATTTGGGCTGGACTGGACTAGGCATTGTCAAACTTTTTCTGTAAAGGGCTAGATAATAAATATTTTAGTCTTTAGGGACCACACTGTCTGTTACAATTTCTCAACTCTGATGTTGCAGTATGAAAGTAATCATAGACAATAGGTCTATGGACATGGCTTTATTCTAATACATTTAATTTATAAAAAATAAACAGGAATGATTTGGCCAATGGGACACAGTTTGCCAATCTCTGATCTGGGTAGTTGCTACAATTCCTTTTTCAATTGGTAGCAGTTAGAGAATAAACAAGAGAGTCAGCTGTGCAGCACAGGAGGTGGAGGCAACAAAACCAGAAGCATAAGAAGTAGAAATTTTCTTTTATTTATTTATTTATTTATTTATTTATTTATTTATTTGAGATGGAGTCTTGTTCTGTTACCCAGGCTGGAGTGCAGTGGCACAATCTTGGCTCACTGCAAACTCCGCCTCCCAGGTTCAAGTGATTCTCCTGCTTCAGCCTCCTGAGTAGCTGGGATTACAGGCACGCACCACTATGCCTGGCTAATTTTTGTATTTTTAGTAGAGACGTGGTTTCACCATGTTGGTCAGGGTGGTCTTGAACTCCTGATCTCATGATCTGCCAGCCTCAGCCTCCCAAAGTGCTGGCATTACAGGCGTGAGCCACCATTCCTTTCCTTCTTCCTTTTTTTTTTTAAACTTGCTTTAAGGCATTTATTAAAAGCCCATAACTAACATTATACTTGATGGTGAGACTGGATGCTTTCTCCCTCAGATTAGACACAACACATTATCCTATCACAGATCTCTCTTTAATTCAGAGTGAAATATCCAAATAACAGCCAGAAATAGTGACAAAGAGTAAAGGGCAACATATAGAAATAACCCACATGAGACTATACTCCATGATCAACTTTATATGCTGACAAATTGACACCAGCTCTTTATTAGCAAATAAAATAAAGTTTTTTTTTATGCCAAGAAAGAGAAGTTTTTCCCATAAGAATAAAAGATGGAATATATAAAATTGGGAGGATATCCAGAACCCACCACATAACATGTGATGGTGAAGCGGCATTGTTGTCTGGGGTAAATACCCAAAGTCTCATGCCAAGAAGATTAAGGACACAGACACACACAAAGAGTGAGTTTAGGAGCAGAGGTTTAATCAGCAAAAGAAAGAGAAAAGAGAACAGGTCTCTGTCATGAGACAGAGGGGCACCTAAAGGGGAAATCTGGCCCATGGCATAGTGCACTGAATTTTATAGGCAGGCTTGAGGAAGCAGTGTCTGATTAATGTAGAGCCCACAGACTGGTTGGACCAGGTGTGATGCTTACATAGCGCGCAGGGAAGGCTGGCCATCCCACCCCAATCTTATCATGCAAATAGGCTTTCCACTTGGCTGGGGCCATGTTTTCTGCTTCTTACTGTACACGTGCCTGGCAAAGGGAAGGGAACCAAACATGGAGCCACCATTTTGAACATGCCTAGTCCCAGGTAGCCTTTTCTTATTGGCACAACTGCTGGCATTCACCCCTGCAAGCTTCTAATTTACTTGTCTATGTCTGCAGCTTGATTTTGCAGGCTGTTCTTTCTTAGAAAAGAAAATGATTTGAGGGCTGCTTTTCATTAAAAGGAAAACATTACTGAGGACTCCTGTACCCTCATTATCTGCCTAAATAATTTCTTCTTAACTCCTATATCAATGGTTAATATTGAGTGTCAACTTGATTGGATTGAAGGATGCAAAGTATTGTTCCTGGGTGTGTCTATGAAGGTGTTGCCAAAGGAAATTAACATTTGGGTCGGTGGACTGGGAGAGGCAGATCTACCCTCAATCTCGGTGGGCACAATCTAATCAGCTGCCAGCGTGGTCAGAATAAAATCAGGCAGAGGAACGTGGACAGACTAGAGTGGCCGAGTCTTCTGGCCTTTATTTTTCTCCTGTGCTGGCTGCTTCCTGCCCTCAAACATCAGACTCCAAGTTCTTCAGCTTTGGGAATCTTGGACCTTCAACGACAGACTGAAGGCTACACTGTGGGCTTCCCTACTTTTGAGGTTTTGGGACTTGAACTGGCTTCCTTGCTCCTCGGCTTGCAGACAGCCTATTATGGGACCTCACCATGTGATTGTGTGAGTCAGTACTCCTTAATAAACTCCCCTTTATATATACATCTATCCTATTAATTCTGTCTCTCTAGAGAGCCCCAATATATAAGGTGAGTAAAAAAAAATCCCAACAATACTCAATTCTCAATGACCTATTAATCACAGAAGAATTAACTATATAAAAATTAACCTACCTATATGTTAGAAATACATTTCAATTTCGCCCAACAGATTCAAAATACTTTATTTATTTTTATTATACTTTAAGTTCTGGGATACATGTGCAGAACGTGCAGGTTTGTTACATAGGTATGTACACATGTGCCATGGTGGTTTGCCGAAACCATCAACCTGTCATCTACATTAGGTATTTCTCCTAATGCTATCCCTCCCCTTGCCCGCCACCCCCTGACAGGTCCCAGTTTGTGATGTTCCCCTCCCTGTGCCCATATGTTCTCATTGTTCAATGCCCACTTATGAGTGAGAACATGCAGTGTTTATTTTTCTGTTCCTGTGTTAGTTTGCTGAAAATGATGATTTCCAGCTTCATCTATGTCCTTGCAAAGGACATGAACTCATTCTTTTTTATGGCTGTGTAGTATTCCATGGTGTATATGTGCCACATATTCTTTATCCAGTCTAACATTGATGAGCATTTGGTTTGGTTCCAAGTCTTTGCTATTGTGAATAGTGCTGCAATGAGCATACATGTGCATGTGTCTTTATAGTAGAATGATTTATAATCCTTTGGGTATATACCCAGTAATGGGATTGCTGGGACAAATGGTATTTCTAGTTTTAGATCCTTGAGGAATCACCACACTGTCTTCCACAATGGTTGAACTAATTTACACTCCCGCTGATAGTGTAAAAGCATTTCTATTTCTCTACATCCTCTTCACCGTCTGTTGTTTCCTGACTTTTTAATGATGGCCATTCTAACTGGTGTGAGATGGTATCTCATTGTGGTTTTGATTTGCATTTCTCTAATGACCAGTGATGATGAGCTTTTTTTCATATGTTTGTTGGCCACATAAATGTCTTCTTTTGAAAAGTATCTGTTCATATCCTTTGCCCACCTTTTAATGGGGTTGTTTGTTTTTTTTCTTGCAAATGTGTTTAAGTTCCTTATAGATTCTGGATATTAGCCCTTTGTCAGATGTATAGCTTGCAAAAATTTTCTCCCTTTCTGTAGGTTGCCTTTTCACTCTGGTGATAGTTTCTTTTGCTATGTAGAAGCTCTTTAGTTTAATTAGATCCCATTTGTCAATTTTGGCTTTTGTTGAAATTGCTTTTGGTGTTTTAGTCATGAAGTGTTTGCCCATGCCTATGTCCTGAATGGTATTGCCTAGATTTTCTTCCAGGGTTTTTATGGTTTTAAGTCTTCCATTTAAATCTTTAACCCATCTTGAATTAATTTTTGTATAAGGTGTAAGGAATGGGTCCAGTTTCAGTTTTCTGTATATGGCTAGCCAGTTTTCTCAATACCATTTGTTAAATAGGGAATCCTTTCCCCACTGGTTGTTCAAAATATTTTAAAATGGATAGAAAAAATTTTATCTTGCTTTAACAAACAAAACAAACAAAACAAAACAAAAAAACCCTGAAACCACTACCTTTTAAACTCAGGTACTATTGCTTAAAAATACCTACAGGATTCTACTACTCAGCCATAAAAAGGAACGAAATAATGACATTTCAGCAACTTGGATGGGGTTGGAGACCATTATTCTAAGCGAAGTAACTTAAGAATAGTGAGCTAATTACTGTATGTTCCCACTTATAAGTGGAGCTAAGCTATGAGGACACAAAGGCATAAGAATGATACAATGGAGTTTGGGGACCCTGCGGTTGGGGGGAAGATTGGGAGGAAATGAGGAATAAAAGACTACATATTGGGTGCAGAGTACATTGCTTGGGTGACGGGTGCACCAAAATCTCAGAAATCACCACTAAAAAACTTATCCATGTAACCAAAACCACCTGTTCCCCCAAGACTATTGAAATACAACAACAAAAAAATAAAATTTCACAGTAATCTTCAAAGGCTTTTTATTATGGTAAACAGTATGGGGGCTTCTGAATAGAACAGAGAGAGGTTGGTTAACACGTACAAAATTACACTAGAGAGAAACAAGCTCTGGCATTCTTTAGCACTGTAGGGTGAATATGGTTAGCTATAATTTATTGTATATTTTCAAAAGGCTAGAAAAGTTGAATCTTCCCAACACAAAGAGATGATAAATATTTGAGGTGATAGGTAAGTTCATTATATGTTGTATACACATATCAAAATATGACTCTGTATCCCATAAATATGTAGAATCATTATGTCTTAACTAAAAATAGAAGGGGAAAAAAATAAAAACAACCCCTACAGAATCCTCACCTAGAAATTTTCTTATCTAATGCCACTTATCCAGCTCACCTGTCTAATTTCTTTACCAATGGATGCCTCCGGTATGCTGCATGGGGGAGGCTAGTAGGCTGTACTCTCACAGATGGTTTCTCACAGAGTCAATTTTGTTTGTTTTAAAATTTGTTTGTGTCCATTGTGCTTATTATTAGAAATATGGCATTTAAATACTACAAAAATATCACGATACCAAAATATCATAAAAATATTATGAAAGTGAGGCAAACAGTGTTTTTGTTAAATAACTTAATGCAGATGAAAAACTTAAAGATGAGTCAATACAAAAAAACATATATTGGATAAGATGTAGGCAAAACCCTGTGAAAGGTTGCATTGTACCCAGGAGCTTGGCAAGTGTCTTGATATTCTTGCTATACTTTCAGTGAAGCTAAACTATCAGTTATTAACATGCATTCTGGGTGTGGTTTGTTTAGGAGTGATGCAGAGCTATAATTAGAAGGACCACCTAGTATCAGTCTCATTTTATCAGATGAGATAGCTTCTATCATATTCAACTGAGCACAGGCAGCCTAGGGGACAACAAAACACAAAATATACCTCTTCTGTTATCTCACACACAATGAATCTTCCTTCTCTTTCTGGTGGAAAGAATCAAAAGTTTTTTTTTTTTTTTTTTCCACCACTGGATGGACATTTACATAGTGCAGTGAACAATGAATTTATGCCATGCAGCAGAGAGGAGTTAATTTTCTTCAACCACCATGAATTCCAACTAAATGTTGGTTGAATGAATTAAGGCTGTACAAACAGGAAAATTTGTTCACAGTAAGGCCCAATTCCTGTATTGGATGACAATTATTTCAAAGGGATTACATTCTATTGGTATTAAGAGAATGAAAGTTGAAGATGATTGAGCTGGCCAACTTCATCGGCAGATCCCTGGGAGAAGGGTTGCAGAATGGGATAGGGGGCAATACAGGTTGTGGTATGATTTATTTTTGTACTGTAAAAGTAGCAGAAAAACACTTGCTAGTCAAGTGGATGTTATGCAGTGTTACCATTGGTAGCGATCATCGCCAAGCCCTGGACCATCCTATGTGTTGAGTGATCATAGAGTTTCAGGATTGGCTTATTTGATGCTATATAGTTGCCAAATAAAATGTTCTCATTGGAGAACATTCAGAAAAATGAAGATCATAATATAAAAATGATCTCTGACCTCACTACATGGAATGACAACTATTAAAGTGTTGTTATTAGTCCTTACAGTCTTTCCTCCCCACCCCCCCGCCACCCCCGTTTAACCCATTTACTGGCGATTCTATAATGATTTCCTAACTGATGAGAGCAAAGTTTTATTCATTCTAGCTATTTCCAATGCAAGGAAATACCACTAGTTTCCTACCTCTAACCCTTATACCTACCTACTTTATGCCATCCCTGAAATCCAATCACTTTCTCTTCATGGCCCCTACACTCCTGCACACAGCCCAGTTGTCTGTTCCTTGCCTTACTTTCCCAGTCTACGTTCCCAAATGTCTTTTTTCACTTAGCTTATTTTGCCTCACTAGATTGACTTATTCTTCCTGGCATATAGGTTGTATTCCATCCATCCTATAATCCTTGTTAGGATCTGTAGAGTTGAGACCACGACCACTGTTTTCTTATATTTTTCTCTGTCCAAAGCAGCTGACTGCGGACGCTGAGGGTCTCATTGCACTCCTTAGCCAAGAAGCTAGGAAGTCAGGGAAGGTGGAGGCTAACACTGAGGGAGGGGGCATTCTGTGGTCACCACTGGAAAGAGTATGATGTTGAAGACATAACAGGACAGGCACAACTTGAACTTCATGTCACACAGTTTTGAGTGTTGAATGAAGTTCATTTTTCTACTTTATGGCACTCATGTTTTATGTTGTCCTCCATAAGGGGATATTTAAGAGGAATGTTCATAGGAATGGGAGATCATGATTGTGTTATTTGGTTGCAAGTTACAGAAAATGATGCTGGCTATTTTAAGCAAAAATGAAATTCCGTAGAAAGAGATATCACAAGATTGACAGGAAGAATGAAGAACCAGGCCTGGGAGTTGCAAGGTAAGAGGAGCTGCACTGGGTCTCCTTTGTAGAAGCTGTTCAGCAATTTCCCCTCCTGGAGTCTGGGATAATTGAACTCCAGTGGTTCCTCTGGTGTTTGAGGCCCTTTGGTAACTCAGAGCCCTGGGAGACAGAGGTTGACTGAGTTGAGCTTTGCTCATGGCTACCCACTGACTATCCTGGGAGGAAAGATTGAGATGCAAGAGCATCCAGGGACTCTGTTTCAGTAAGGGAGAAGCCAACCTGCTGTTAGAAGGAGGATGTGAAGCCTCGGCATCCAAAGCATGCAACAGTAATTTTCTTAATCGAGCAATGGGTAAGATAAAAAACATTAACTTGAATTTGACCCCATACATGAGGCAGCCTCTTGCAGTGGAAACAGCTGCCAACATAATGTCATAAAAGCAGCTAAAAGCAAAGGTGTTGGAGTCAGAAAAATCTGGTGAAAATCTGGCTCTGTGACCTGTAAGTTGTGTGACCTGAAGCAAGTTATTTAACTCATCTAAGCCTCAGCTTCTTAGTTTGCAAGAATGGAGATTAATGCCTATTTTATAGATTTGTGGTCAAGATTCAATGAAATAATAACATGTATAAAGTACTTAGCCAAGAGTCTGATGCACCCTCCATGGGTGCCAGCCATTATTATTAAAACATTTTTAGACTGTCAGCTCTGAAATCTGTCATCTCATATTGTTTGTTTCCTCATCTATAAAATGAACAGATGAACAATAAGCTTTCTGAGCTGTTGCCTAGTTGACATTGTACGCATGGACACAATTATTTCTAGAAAAGCTTCATTAATGCCCCCTCTATGAATAACTGCACAATTTATCTAATACATAGTTTCCATGTCATTTTAGGAAACACTTATTAGCATAGAGCAGCCCCTGAATGAATGCCTTACGACCTTTCCTAGAAGCTTGCAGTCTGTTGCCACGGAATAGTTTTGACGGTTGGGAAACTATAAATGACGCATATCCCATGGTAGAATGAAGATAGAGCTTAGGGGCACACCAGAGTAACGTGTGAAAGGAAGTTGTAATGAACATAATTGTAATCAGCTTCTTGCCTAAGGATGTTAGAACCATTATAGCTTAGCTTAGTATTATGCAAATTAAGACATACCACCTTTTAAATCATCTCTTTCAATATACAGCAACAACACATAGTGAAACCTTGTTAGAACGTTGCAATACCTTTCCTAACTGGGTTCCCTGCCTCTGATCTCCATTTTAGGCAATTTCAGGCACAGACACTAGATTTTCTTCATCAACCTTTATCATATTCAGTGGCTTTCAATTTTTAGAGAATAAGTTCCATAAAATTATAGAAATAAAATAGTACAGATACAGTGAAATATACGTTGTATAATTTAGAATTTATTTCTTTTGTAATTATAGTTATATAAATAAGTTTTTAATAGAGTAAGTTCATTCCTCCAATCAGCACTTGTTAAGCTGCTACCCTGTTTCAAGGCAGTAGGTTCTTGGGATATAAGGATGTTTAGAGTACAGTCCCTTCTTTCCAGAGTATATAGGTTAGTGGAAGAACATGTCTGAAAAACAATAACAACAGCATGGCATTGTGTAAGCATTTTAACTTATGCACAACGTCTTATGGATCAGAGAAGAGAAAGCATTTATTTTTGCTTGAAGAGGACAGAAGAGGCCTCCAGTCTAAGCAAAGAAGAAGGAGGTGGGAAAGGACGGGGAGAAGGGGAAAGATAAAGGAGAAAGCAAGGAGTAGGAAGATGAACGTGAGGAGTAGGGGGGAAGGAGGAGGATGATGATGAGGAGGAAGATGATTTTCTAGAAAATAGAAAGCATAGTCATAGAACTCAAAGGCATAGAAATGAACAAAAGCAACTGGGCACGGTAGTTTACGCCCATAATCCCAGCACTTTGGGAGGCTGAGGTGGGCAGATCACTTGAGGCCAGGAGTTTGGGACCAGCCTGAGGACAACATGGAGAAACCCCCTCTACTAAAAAAATTTTTTTTTTTTTTTGAGACGGAGTCTCGCTCTGTCGCCCAGGCTGGAGTGCAGTGGTGCAATCTCGGTTCACTGCAAGCTCCGCCTCCCGGGTTCACGCCATTCTCCTGCCTCAGCCTCTCCGAGTAGCTGGGACTACAGGAGCCCGCCACCACGCCCGGCTAATTTTTTTTTTTTTTTTTTTTTGTATTTTTAGTAGAGACTGGGTTTCACCGTGGTCTTGATCTCCTGACCTCATGATCCGCCCGCCTCGGCCTCCCAAAGTGCTGGGATTACAAGCGTGAGCCACCGCGCCCAGCAAAAATATTTTAAAAAATTTTCCAGGTGTGCTGGCGAGTGCCTGTAATCCCAGCTAACCAGGAGGCTGAGGTGGGAGAAGCACTTGAACCCAGGAGACGAAGGTGGCAGTGAGCCGAGATCACACTGCTGCACTCCAGCCTGGGTGACAGCATGAGACTCCATTAAAAAAAAAAAAAGGGAACTAGAAGCATTCAGCATGGTGTCTTCAGGGATCTGCAGGAATGTGCAGTGGCTGACCTGTGGGAGTGTAGGAGGAGAGTGGAAGAGTGGCAGGAAATGAGATTGGGCATCGTCAGATCATGAAGGAATTTTATATGCCAAACTAAGGCTTGGAGTTTTAGAGATGATAAGGTGTTTAAGGAATAGCTGGACATGATTTCTGTACAGAAAAACCATTCTGAGAACATTGGGAAGAGTGGCTTGGAAGTACAATAGACCAACTGAGAGATCAGTTATGGCAAACTTGATGCAAATGCTCATAATGACAACTAACAGCACAAATTATACTGGAGAAACATAGATGTAGGCAAAACATCATACTCAGGAGCTTTGTAGTCAAAGCAAACACAGGTTATACTAGAAAAACATAAATGTCTATTAATAGGCAATGAATATCTGCATTGTAGTATATTCATATGACAGAATATTATACAGCAGGCAAGAATGATTGAACTACATCTATTTTTGTAGATGTAGTTCTACAAACTACAGAACATGGGTAAACTTCAAAAACAAGAAAAAATCAAGTTGAAAATGAATCTGTAGAGTTGGACAGCATTTATGTAATTTAGAAACATACGTAAAATGCTATTAATATGTATTATACATGTGTCCATACATAGTAAAAACATAAAAATAACAATATAAAAGATAATACTGATGATGGTTACCTCTGAGAGTGAAGGTGTGTCCTGAGGTCGGTTAGTATAGTTCACTGTATCTGTACTATTTTATTTCTTTAAAAAATACCCAATGATTTGAAACAAATATGGTAAAATAAAATATGTTAAAATTAAACATTGAGTACATAGTTGCCATTGTGTTTATACTTTTCATGTTTGTAGATGTTCACTTCCTAAAAAGAACTTAAACTTTACAAAAGTTCTGTGAAGTAGATTTCCCTGTTACTGTTCCCAATTTATAGATGGGGCATAGAGTAGTTAACTATGTTTGTCACAGTCCCACAGCTAGGAAGTGGCAGAGTTGAGATTTGAACCTGTGTTTTGGTTCTGGAGCCTACAGTTTTAGCCAATACTGTATATATATCTTCTCTTGTGATTAAAAGCAACAGCAGGTGCATTGTGAAAGAATGGATTAGAAACTTACAGAAGCATCTAAAATGATAAACCAGATTTTCCTTACTCATTCTCCCCCATCCATGACATTACTCATAATGTTGACTTCTCATAATGGAGACTTCTTACAACCATTTTTGATTTTTGTTTATTTTGTAATTGGTAAATTTTGAAAATCATCAAACTTCACTAAAAGAAAGATGATGTGAAAATTATCACATCCCGACTTTCTTCTTTCTTTCCCTTTACAGCTCTTCATAATCTATGACCTTCTTTCAGATATATTGATACATTAACTATTTTATATTATCAAGAGTTGTAACATTTACATTGTTTCATAATCATATATTTTTAATGCTTTAATAAGTTACTCTAAAGCTAGGAAGTGAATTAAGAGCATTACATTAGTATGATATGTAAATATTATTCAGCATAAAACAAAAAATTATTTGAATCATGGAGCAGGAAACATATGCTATTTTACTAAACCTGTGTGGCCAGCTAGAAGAAAAATCTTGAGACAATTAAGGGCAATAAATTCTCTTCTGTTCCATCAACGGATCAGCCAACATTTTATTTAACTGGATCCTTGGAGTGTGGGGCTCTTGTTTACTATTGTTAGAACTCAGCTTAGGTTATCTGCTGCTAAGAATGAGAGGAAAAATTTCTCTCTTTAGGAATATAAGATAGGATTTTAATAAAATCATCAATAAACACAAGCCAACGATATGGTTAAAATGTATGAAAAGTGATGTTTAGTGATTTATTTATTCTTTATATTTCCCCCCTGCCAAGTGAGGGAGAGCCTAGAAAAAAATCTGGATCATTATCTTAATTGTAAAACTATACAGTCAATGTAATCAGTAATCACATCTGACCATATCACAACAGAAATTATTTTGAATGCTAAATTATGAATTTTTATGAAACTGTCCGCATTAAGTTTATATGCTTACATAGCACCATAAATTCAGCTCATTTTCGTCGTGCACATGAAATCCATCCTCTCCTTGTCTCTTATCCATGAAGCCAATTAAATTTATGAGTTTGCTTTGTAGTTTTATATGCAATCTTACCCTTTCCTAAGTTCTTACCTTGAGATATTATTTCCCACCTTTACCCTTGTTCCTGCTGTACAGTGTGTTAAACTTTTCCTTTCATGTGAGTCCTGCTCTACTTCCTCTCTCCCCAGAAGCCTTGATGGTCTAGGTATGTTCAGCCTTTTGTAACTATATCCTTCGCTGACCTCATAATACAAGCCTTTTATCCAACTGACCTTCTCTGTCATTGACAACCAGGCCTATAACGCATCCTACCATTCTAGTGAATACATCTGTCCCTTGTGAATTTAGAGAGCTTTAATTCATTCATTAAATCATAGGCTCATTCAGTTAATCATTATTTATTAAGAAATTCTCTGCTCGATGATACATTAAGGTCTGGGGATAAAAAAAAAATAAAGACTAAGACATAGTTTCTATCTATAGTGGGCTGAATGGAGACCCAAAAGATAGGTCTCCCTGCAACCTCAGAATGTGGTTTTATTTGGAATAAAGGTCTTTTCAGATATAATTAAGGTAAGATTCTCTCGAGAGGAGATAATCCTGGATTAGGGAAGGATCTAAATCCAATGACAAGTGTCCTTATAAGAGACAGAAAAGGAGAAGACAGGGGCCACAGAAGAGGACACCATGTGAAGACAAAAGCAGAGATTGGAGGGATGCTGCCACAAGCCAAGGAATGCCAGGAGCACCAGCAGCTGGAAAAGGCAAGGAGGGATTTTCCACTAGAGCCTTTAGAGGGAGTGTGGACTGATGACACTTTGATTTCAGACTTCTGTTCTCCAGAACTGTGAGAGAATAAATTTCTATGGATTTAAGCTGTCAAGTTTGTGATAAATTTGTCTGGTAAATTAATACAATAGCTATGCCTTATGTAGTCTGAGAGAAGACAGATATGCCCATAACTAACAAATACAGTAAAGATGAAAGAGCTATATTCATTCATTCAACAAATGTTCATTGAGCAACTTCTATGTGCCAAGCATTAGGGACACATCAGTGAACAATATACACTAATATCTCTACTCTCAGGGAGCTTACATTCTAGTGTGAGGAGACAGGTACAAAACCAAACCAACCAACCAAACAAACTATAGGGCAAATTCTATGAGGAAAGTTCTGTGGGGAAAAATAAAGCAGAAAAAGAGGTTTTGGGAGGGGAGGGTTGTCATTTTAAAAGAGGTGGCCAGAAAAATTTTCACTCAAAATACAACATTTGCACAAAGACCTAAAGGGCAGGTAGGAGCAAGCCATTTGAATATATTTTTGGAGGGGGAGAATATTGAGAACAGGAAAACAATGGCCCTGAGGCAGCAACTGCAATGGGACATATATGGTTAGCATGAAGTAAGCAAGGGAGAAAGTAGTAGGTGGTAAGATGAGACATGGGTGATGGTGATCATGGAAGGGCCTTAAAGCCACAGCAGGGACTTTGGCTTTTACTCTTGAATTTGATGGGGTGTCATGAGAAGGTTTTGAACAGAGAAGTTACATGATATGACTTATATATTTTTGCGAATTTTTCCTTGAATACCACATACATGATACATATATGTCATATAAAATGTGTACATATAAATATATTAAATATAAGTATAGTATACATATATGTATGTTCATAAGTATATACCATACTCCTTTCCCCTTCCCTCCTTTTTTTTTCTCCCTCCCTGTGCTATTAATTAAAATAACAATTTTACAGTTAATCACAGTCTGTTTCATAACTCCTGCACTATTGTTTTACATCGCAGGAACTTAATTTATATTGCCCAATAGAAAATATGTAGCGCCTACTAGTTGCCAGAAAATAGCTTGGAGATTTACAAGTGATTAAGATACAGTGCTCAAGGTTATTTCATTTTGTACTTGTTTTGCTTTCCTACTGTTTAAAAAAAGTTCCTCAAGGGCAGTGTGCGGGTTGAGTATCCCTCATCTGAAAGCTTGGGACCAGAAGTGTTTTAGATTTCAGATTTTTCCAGATTTTGGAATATTTGCATAGACATAATGAGATATCTTGGGGATGGGACCCAGGTCTAAACATTTATGTTTTATATATAGACCTTATGCACATAGCCTGATGGTAGTTTTTATAATATTTTAAATAACTTGTGCATGAAACAAAGTTTTGATGGTGTTTTGACTGTGACCTGTGATATGAGGTCAGGTGCGGAATTTTCCACTTGTGGCATCACATGAGTGTTGAAAAAGTTCTGGATTTTGGAGAATTTCTCATTAGAGATGCTCAACCTGTACCTTATTCTACTGTCTCTCCCAGTACAATGCCTTTCCCATACTAGGTATTCAGTAAATACTTTTTGACCAGTAACCCATGTAACTGTGAGATGAGTTGCTTACATTTTTATCCTGAGTGCCAGTGTTATTTATAAGCTTCCCAAATAAATAGATCACTAGAGGTTAAAGATGTTCTCTAATTTTGAGGGTATTTGTATGTTTATGTTTATGGGATAATAAAACATTCAAGCCTGTCATATTTGTTTCCTTTCACTGCTGTAACAAATTACCACAATTTTTTTGTAATAAAGTTTATTTTTTTAATTGTGAAAGTAGCAATTTTCTCATTCATTCTAATACATTTTCTTTTTTGGTTTTATTTTATTTATTTATTTTTAATTTAATTTAATTTAATTTAATTTAATTTAATTTAATTTAATTTAATTTAATTTGTAAGTTCTGGGATACAAGTGCAGGACATGCAGGTTTGTTACATAGGTAAACGTGTACCATGGTGGTTTGCTGTACTTATCAACCCATCACCTAGGTATTAAGCCCAGCATCCATTAGCTGTGCTTCTTGATGCTCTCCCTCCCCCTGCACTCCACGACAGGCCACAGTGTGTGTGTTTCCCTTTTCTGTGTCCATGTATTCTCATTGTTCAGCTTCCACTTATAAATAAGAACATGCATTGTTTGGTTTTCTGTTCCTGTGTTAGTTTGCTGAAGATAATGGCTTCCAGCTCCATCCATGTCCCTGCAAAGGACATGATCTCATTCCTTTTTATGGCTGCATAGTATTCCATGGTGTATATGTACCACATTTTCTTTATCCAGTCTATCATTGATGGGCATTTGGGTTGATTCCATGTCTTTGCTATTGTGAATCGTGTTGCAGCAAACATATACACGCATGTATCTTTGTAATAGAATGATTGATATTCCTTTGGGTATCTAATGGGATTGCTGGGTCAAATGGTATTTCTGGTTCTAGGTCTTTGAGGAATCACCACACTGTCTTCTACAATAAATTACTGCAAATTAAGTGGCTTAAAACAATACAGATTTATTCCTTAATAGTTCTAGAGATCAGAGGTCTCAAGTCGGTTTCACTGGGCTAAAGTTAAGGTTTTGGCAGGGCTGGTTCCTTCTGGAAGCTCTGAGGGGATAATCCATTCCCTTGCCCTTCTCAGCTGCTAGTGGCCCCCTGTATTCCTTGTCTTGTGGCCCCTTCCTCTGTCTTCAAAGTGCATCCCTCTGCTGCTGTCATCACATCACCGTCTCCTCTTCAGCATCTTCCTCTGCCTTTTGCGTGTAAGGATCCTGTGGGCCCACCTGGATAATCAAGGACAATTGCTCCATGTCAAGATCCTTAACTTAAACACATCTGCAAAATCATTTTGCCATATGAGAGAACATAGTCACAGGGTCTGGGGATTAGGATGTGAACATCTTGTTGGGAGGGGGTGGCATTTTTCAGCCTACCACGTTTGGCTAATGTAAATTCAAACAGAAAGGCAAAATTGAACAGAAAGTAACTTGACATACAGACTCACTCTACCGTGCCGTACTCTGAAGGACAAACGAATCTGCAGATAAGCAAATGTGGGAAAATCATGAGGGTTGCAGAGGGCTCATCTTCTAGGTAGTCAGTGGCATTTGGTGATGTATGATGATTAATTACAATCTGCAAAGGCTGTCCCAGATGTGAAGACCTCATAAAGCCAGAGATGACATCAATGGTTTATTAGTTTTCATGATGGAAGCATCTTAAACGGATGTGGCCTAATGGTCCATTTTTCATCTATTTCTGTTTAACAACTGGGGGCTTGCATGCATGTTTGTCAAACCTCTCTATATACGTGAGAGTTTTTTTCTTGGAAAGTTGTGTGTACACTAATTTTTCAAAAATTAAATCCTCATTTGAATGAACCCTGTTAACTCTCACTCAAGAATTGTAAAGCAAATCTTTCTAATAAGTGAATTATGAAGGTTACTTAAGGAGGGCTCATATGTATGTTCTGAATAAAAGGGATTTTAGGAAAAATCTATTTCTTTTTTATTAAAAATTCAGATTAAAAGCTAGCATTTTCTAAACAGTACACTCTATGGCAGGTTTGTGGATACAGTGTCCTAGGTGGTAGAACTTGTCAGATGTTAGGCAGAAACCGTGAGGAAGAATCCATTACTATGTCAATTTTGATAATTAAACAATCTCCCATTGAGAGCACACATGCTTCAGAGGTAACACATTCAGGCACTACTGCCTTAAAGAGAGGGTGACTTCCTTCTTGACTGGAGGTGCTGGGCATTGAGAAATTATTGAGATCTAAGGAGGAAAAAAATGCTACAGAAGATGGGTGTGAGTTGATGAGGATGCAGGAGGACTAAGCACTAACTTCATCCACTGTCTAGGCTTGTGCAGGTAGCAGCTGACACCCTAGCTGGGGAAGGGAGAAGGAATCAAGGAACTTCACTAAGTCCCCCAATATCTTGTGGGTATGCATAGCCTTAAATTTAGGATCTTAGTGGACTAATCCCTCAGAGTCATATGCTTATTTATTCCCAGCTGGCAAATATGACTGAAAAAAAAACCTCTCCACACAGCTCAAGCTCGTTTCTTGCCGAGCCTCCTAAGGATGAATAATTCCTGCAGTTCTTTCTTCCCTTCTCCCCTTCATTGCTCTGTCAGAAAGCTTATTAACATATGTATATTCCTGGCTTTTCTGCTATATGAATGGTTCAGAAACCAATTAAAATGTCAAGTTCTCCATGGCTTCCTGGTAATATTAAAATCTACCAGTTTCTATTAAATTTCCATCAAATAGTATTATTCAGAGACAAAAGATCAATTAATCCCTGTTCTGCTCCCAAAAAACACTGGTCACAGGAGACCCAGTGATGTGAACTCTTATTTAATCAACAGAGTCAATGGTGCCCTGGAACATAGGAGAAAATGAGACCCAGACATAAAGACTTGAGCCATGCCCTCTTTATCAGCTCCACATATTGTATGAGAAAGGCTGGTTCAGAAGGTTTGATAGATACTCACTCAAGTATGCCATTTCATAAGGAAGAAGAAGTTACTTCCAGATTTGAATGAACAGCTTTGGAAGATATATGACTTTATTTTATGCGACATGGGCTACCTTTATAGAAAGAGTAAACACCCCTTTTATAGCAGGACTAATATAAAAGAAAAAGACTTTTTCATCATTACTTCCAACTACTCCCTCGGCACTTTTACAAGGAGAGCTGGGCAGTTACTGTTTCTGTCTCAAGATAAACGTACGGAGAAGTATCAATAAAAAAGTAATTATCATAATAATAATTATAATAACCAAAACCAAAATAATAACAATGAAAGTAATAATCACAAAAAACATTATTACATCTTTCTTCTTTAGGTCTTTCACCCACTGAATCTTTTTAACGTGTAGGAGCTGTGGGTTTTCATCCATTCCGCTTTAAGCAGTAATTGCATTTGATTCGGCCTGCACAATTTTACCCATAATATTAGAAACAGAAGAGACTCATGCAGTGTGCTTATTATTGGTTATTATTAAAGATGGGGATCAGTGCCTTATCATGGGGAGCCATCAGACTGTCACAAACAACCTCCTTTCACTCACTTTCAGACTGCTGTGATATTCAGTCCAACTCTGATTTAAACCTAATGTTTGGCTATTTTTAACTGAGAAAACCACTTATTGGTCTCTCCTTCTTAGGCTCTGATTTTGGCTTCTTTTGTGGCTCATTCTGTCAGTTTCACCCCCTGCATTCAGTAACTACCATAATCAGAATAGAACCTATGCCACATCCAGAAGGAAATGTATCTTTGTAATAGATATATCAACGATTTCCCCTTCTCTGGATGGGCCCCGGTTTGCAAGGGTGTCTGTCCCTGGAACCCAGGCTCTGTGGCCCTTGCTGATTGGTTTTGGGTGTAGGCATCTGAAAGAAATGCTGCCAGTCATTGCACTTCTGTGAATTTTCATGTGGTGGTCACCAAGGGGAGCCCCTCTCTGGCTGTGAGAGCCACAGGAGCTTGGGTGGCTGTGCTTTCTACAATGTGGAGGAAGCTAGTCTCCAGGAGAGATGGAAGCAGACCTGAAAAACAAAGACAGCAAGAGCCCAGGCAGCTTTCAAGTTGTCTCTGAGGCTCAGCTTACCCCACCCTTCCTGTGTCCTACAAGATTTTCTCATATACCTTGGACAAATTCCCTTTTCTTTCCAAGTTAGTTTGATTTGGACATTTTCCTTTGTAAGTTGATGAATCTTAATGAATTGAGTCTTGTTCAGGTAGTGGTTCACAGGATCATAGGACCAAAAGGTCTGGTGGTGTGGTGGGTAGAAACTAGCACTTGTGAACATTTTACTGCTTTTGTAGGTTAGAGGACAGTCAAGGTTATATGTGTAATTGAACGTCATTTATACTTGCACACATTCTAACATGTTTTCTTGAGGATGAGAGAGGGAGTGGCGTTATGGTAGGTGCCTGGGGGTTGTGTGGTTTCTGTGAAAATGTGTCGTGCATCTGGGAGATGTGGCCTTGTCATGTCCGTTGCCATAAATTTGCTGAGTGCTGCAGCCTATTCTGGGCTCCAGAATCTTCATCCAATTTGTCCATTGGATCCGCCTGGTTAGGACATCCATCTTTAGAGATGTATGAAATGTTCTTTAAGCTCTCACTTTTATAAAGCCAATAGTGTGTAATGAAATGTTTTGGGGGGAGCTCCTCATTGAGCACAAGAGTGTTTATTCTTGGGAATCAGGCATATCTTGGTTTGTCTAATGGGCTAGAGTGGTAAGCTTGCCAGGAGTGTTTGCAGTGGGAACTGAGATCATTGTACGGAACGGAACAGTCGGGATGAGCCCAATAACAAGGTGTCAGTGGCTTGAGAGGGGGGGCTGAGAGCCATACAGTATGGTAGTCCAGTCCCCATGGCCTCTTGTGTGACACAGTGGTTCTATTATACATACAAAGGAAGAAAATATCATAAAACAAAAAGTTCCCCAAATAACGCAAGATTTTAGAGGCTCCCTTCCCCCACAAGAAGCTGTGTAAGGCAGTGTTTTTCAGGGCAGGATTCCTTTGGTTCCCTTTTAAAATCCAGAAGAGGAAGAGAGGCATTTTCCTTTCTTTTGTATGGAAGACAGCCTGGCTGTGGTGTTTTGAGGACTCTGGAAGACAGGGATGCTCCTGTGTTTCCTAGTCCTGTGTTTCAGGGGGTGATGACAGCCAGCACATGGCAGCAAATTCTGCATATCTTCTGGGAACTACAGGAAATAGCTGGGAAAGACCTTGAGGAGGGTTGGAGGTCTTGTAAGGTGGGTGGGTCAACAGTCAGATGGGGGAAAATGGCTACTGGTTTATTGAGTGCTTGTCATTCACCCAAGTGACCTATGTGTTTTATAACTTCCCATCTGCCAAAATGCAAACTAAAATCTTAGGGGTTGATATTTCTCTCCTGTCTTCTGGCTAGCCTGTGTTCTCAAATAAGGGTAGGCAAAGTTCTTTTCCTCTTCAGGGAAAGAGGGAAAGTGGAGGAGAAGCTAATGCTAGGTTAGGAAATGGAAGACAACCTTGGCTCAGGAAGCTGGAAGGCAGAGACCCAAGTATTCTTCCAGCCTAGTTTCTCCACAAATGACAAAATGGGTACCAGTTAACTCTTTGTCTTGGAAATCTTGGTTATATGTAGAACTCAGAATTGTCTCTGTTAATATAGAAACCAGAGAAGACATTTGCCATCAAGTGCTAACAAGCTGTAGCTAGGATAGAGGTGGATTTGAGTTTCAAAGCTGGACTCAGTATTTGTAGCCAGCTAGTTGCACAGGCTGGCCCTATCATTTGAGTACCCTTTCAACATGACTTATATTTATATGCCCAGTTGAACTTTGGGGACCCTATTTATTACATTATGGTGGAATTTTAATCTTCTCTACAGTTCTATGGAGTAGACACTACTTTTTTTATTATTATTATACTGTAAGTTTTAGGGTACATGTGCACAATGTGCAGGTTTGTTACATATGTATACATGTGCCATGTTGGTGTGCTGCACCCATTAACTCGTCATTTAGTATTAGGTATATCTCCTAATGCTATCCCTCCCCCCTCCCCTCACCCCACAACAGTCCCCAGTGTGTGATGTTCCCCTTCCTGTGTCCATGAGTTCTCATTGTTCAGTTCCCACCTATGAGTGAGAACATGCGGTGTTTGGGTTTTTGTCCTTGTGATAGTTTGCTGAGAATGATAGTTTCCAGTTTCATCCATGTCCCTACAAAGGACATGAACTCATCATTTTTTATGGCTGCATAGTATTCCATGGTGTATATGTGCCACATTTTCTTAATCCAGTCTATGGTTGTTGGACATTTAGGTTGGTTCCAAGTCTTTGCTATTGTGAATAGTGCCGCTATAAACATACGTGAGTAGGCACTACTTTTATTCCCATTTTACTAGCATGAGATTCTAAGATTAAGTAATTTGCTCAAAATCACACAGCTAGCAAGTGTGAACTCAGGCAATCTAAGACCATAATGTGCTCTTTTAAAGAAATTCTTTATTAGTGAGTAATATACATATAGAAAAGTATACATATCCTAAGTGTACAGGTTGATACACTTTCATAAACTGAATACCATTTGTAATCAGCACCTAGATGAAGAAACAGATCATTATCAGCATCCTGGGAGCCCTCTCATGCCCCTTTCTAGTCACCATCCCTGATAAGGGTAACTGCTCTTTTGACTTGTAATTGCATAAAGTAGTTTGACAGTTTTTGTACTTCATATAAATGGAATTTTACAATATTCTCCTCTATGTATGCTTCTTTTATTCAGCACTGAAAATCACTCATGCTCTTGCATGTTGCAATGACATCCATGCTGTTTTAGTTGGTTCACTCCTGTTGCTATGGTGTTTTCTTGTTTGAATATACTCTGTTCATTATACCATTGGTGGGCATTTGGGTAGTTTTCAGGTTTTGACCTTGATGATAGTACTGCTATGAATATCCTACTGTATACCTTTTGGTAAATGTATCTATACATTTCTGTTGGGCACTTACCTAGGAGTGGAATTGCTGTGTCATACACAGCACATGTATGTTTATGTTCATCTTCAATAGGTGCTGGCAACCAGTTTTCCAAAGTGGTTGAACCAATTTACTCTCCTACCTGCAGTGTGTGGAAGCAATGGTTGTTTCACGTTCTTGTCAGCACTTGATATTTTCTGTCTTTTTCGTTATAGACATTTTGGTGGATGTGGAACAGTAGATATCATGTTGTAGTTGATTTTAATTTTCTTTTCCCTGTACATTTTCATATGTTTTTTGGTGATTCTATAGTCTCTTTTGTGAAGATTCTGATCTAGTCTTTTGTTCTTTATCCTATTGTGTTACCTCTTCTTATTACCGCTGTGCAAGAGTTACCTATAAATTGTGGATGTGAATCCTTTGTTGGATATGTATTGTGAATGTATTCTCCCCTTCTTTGGATTGTCTTTCATTTTCTTATGGTGCCCTATGAAGACTCTATGAAGAATGGAAATGTACTGAAACTTTAACACAGTTTAGTTTATCTATTTATTATTTTTTTTTATGGCTAGCACTTTTTGCAGTCTCTTTCAGAAGTCTCTGACTACCCCAAGGTCATGAAGGTGTCTTCTTCTGTTTACTTTTTACATTTTTATCTGTAATCTATCTGGACCTGATATGGATGCATGGTGTAAAGTTGGGAGTAAAGGTACATTTTTTTCCATACAAATATTCAATTGGTCCAGTACCATTTATTGAAAGGCCCATCTTTTCCCCATAGCACTGCAGTGTAACTTTTGTCATAAATCAGATAACCTTATAAGTGTAAGTTTGTTTTGGATTCTATTCTGTTTTGTTGGTCAGATAGCCTTCTTGTCCACAGACTGTTCTTTTCACCACTGTGCTGTTTATGTGAACCAGTTGATATTTGCCAGATTTGTGTGACCTGGAGAAATACGGGTTACATACAGTATTTTAAATATTGTCTTACAAACTCATTTGCACACAATAAAGTAAAAATAATATATAAGGTGATATAATATTATTTTAAAATTAATTTTCATCTTTTCCCACTAAATAAATCATACTTTATTTCGTTTGTTTAAGAGAAGTATCTGCATTCTAATTCTTCCTGAGATTTCTCTTATTTTTAATGGGTTTCCAATCATCTGCCAGTTACCTTCTTTCTTTTCATGCTGGTCCAAATTTAACTCACTTCTGGGTTGAATTGGACACAAAATTCTCCGAAACTCCATATTTATTTGTTGAAAACATACATTTTAACTATAGAAAGTTTATTAACTTTATTTCTGAATTTCCCAATTTGCTACTGTGCAGATCTATGCAACACTGAAATGCTGAACACTGCATCAGTGAGCTTCTTGAAAAATGCCTGATGTAGATTACTCAGGCCTGAAAATAATTTCTCACCTTATTTTCTGTGATTTATCAGTAGGAGGGGTTATATAGATAATTTTTGCTTTTGATGGGAAGTAGAAAACTTCCAGTTTGATGATTAACTGAAAACATCTCCCATTTTGCAAAGTCATTGACTCATTATTGCATTGTTAAAACTTCTCTTTTCTCCCACTGCCATCCATAGCAGTCTGCAATCTTTCTGATAACTATTTTCTTATTTGGGTGTTAACCCTTGGCAGTGCGTTCCATATAATGTGGAAAAAAAAGCTGCTGCTCATTCTACATGTATAGTTTAAGGATAAGCAAAATTAAGAGGTGGCAAGATGTGAGTAAACCTTAAATGAACTTCTCCAATCCCACCTTCTCTCTGAAGCTATTGTTTGCAAAAGAACATAATGAATCTTTATTTTATTTTATTTTATTTTTATTTTATTTTTTTTGAGACTGAGTTTCGCTCTTTCGCCCAGGCTGGAGTGCAGTGGCGTGATCTTGGCTCACTGCAAGCTCTACCTCCCGGGTTCAAGTGATTCACCTGCCTCAGCCTCTTGAGTAGCTGGGATTACAGGCACCTGCCACCATGCCCAGCTAATTTTTGTATTTTTAGTAGAGACTGGATTTCACCATGTTGGCCAGGCTGGTCTTGAACTCCTGACCTCCACCTGCCTCGGCCTCCCAAAGTGCTGGGGTTATTGGCGTGAGCCACTGTGCCTTGTCCATAATAAATCTTTATATTGTCTCCTTTCAGATCGTAAATGTCAATGAGATAAAGGTGACTAACATTAGAATTTAACTTGGATCACAATTTTTTAAAAAATTAATGCTTCTGTGAGTCTTAGTTGTAACTTAAAGTGGCCATCATACTACTCTCCTGCTTTCAGCAAGGCATTGTGATGGGCTCCATTTTTATGAAGGGGCCTCAAATATTGATATAATAATTCATATAATTATGTAAAACATGATTTCTTTTATGGGCAGGGAAGTCCGTGAAAATTTTGGCCAGTGTCATATAAGTGGAAGTGTAATGTGAAATTTCTCAGATATCTCTTTGCAAAGGGAAGGCCTTTATCCTATGGCTAGGATCTTGGATGTGATGGCTGAAGCACCAGCAGCTATCTTGTTACTATGAAGATGAAGGGCAGATCTTGGGGAGTTGGAATGGAGAGTTAGAAAGAGCCTGGGTCCTGGCCGGGCGTGGTGGCTCACGCTTGTAATCCCAGCACTTTGGGAGGCCGAGGTGGGTGGATCACAAGGTCAGGAGATCGAGACCACTGTGAAACCCCGTCTCTACTAAAAATACAAAAAATTAGCCGGGCATGGTGGCGGGTGCCTGTAGTCCCAGCTACTCGGAGAGGCTGAGGCAGGAGAATGGCGTGAACCCGGGAGGTGGAGCTTGCAGTGAGCCGAGATTGCGCCACTGCACTCCAGCCTGGGCGACAGAGCGAGACTCCGTCTCAAAAAAAAAAAAAAAAAAAAAGAGCCTGGGTCCTAACTACAACAGTTCAGGACAGCTACCTCCAGAAATCCATCTCTATTTTGTTCAAGCCACTTCTTTGGATTTTCAGTTACATGCAGCTGATCCTTACCTTAATAGAAATACTATTTTAATATGGATTTAGGCTGGACTGTTTCTGACAATAGCGTTTTTTTTCTTTAGGAGGTATGGGTCCCTTGTATGTGTGTGTTTTTGCACATACTTTGTTCAATACTTACCTGCCACAAGGCTATAAGAAGAATGAGGATAAATATAAACATCTGTGGCAGAGAGATCTTGAATGGTGCTGGACTTGGGGTAACAAAGCCTACTTGGACTGTTTAGCTGAAGCTCTTCATGATGTTATTCTCAATTAATTAACTTAGGCTTAGGGAAAGGTAGGGTTGAATGCTATTTTTGCTTTAGAATGCCCTCTGGGGAGAGAGAACACATGCTAAAACATGGCAATCTCCTCTGAGTAGAAGATTGAATTTTCCAAGTGCCGCAGTGGATGGAGATGTGCACTGGAAAAAAATGAAGAGTGGATGTGTTTCGGAGAGGAGGAGAGGAACTTGATTCTTGAGACAGGGTTATGAGTGTGTGTCTACTACAGCAGCTGAGGAAAGTTCTGGCTTTATGCCTTTTTAAATTTGCATTTTCTTAGGATGGTGGTAGCACTGAAGTTTTAAGTTTTTATCTTCTGCTTATCAAATTGCTTTGCAATTTGTCTGGTTGCTTATAGGTTCTCAGTACCTAAAACTTGTTATGCAAAACCTCATGTTGTGGTTGAAGGGAATTAAGAAATTAGACCATAAGGGAAAGGACGAGCTTTCCCATGTCAGCCCTCGAGTGAGGTCAGCACTATCAAAGATAAGGGTAGTTTAAAGATTCAAGGTCTGGGCCGGGCGCGGTGGCTCACGCTTGTAATCCCAGCACTTTGGGAGGCTGAGGCGGGCGGATCACGAGGTCAGGAGATCAAGACCACCGTGAAATCCCGTCTCTACTAAAAATACAAAAAATTAGCCGGGTGCGGTGGGGGGCGCCTGTAGTCCCAGCTACTTGGAGAGGCTGAGGCAGGAGAATGGCGTGAACCCGGGAGGCGGAGCTTGCAGTGAGCCGAGATTGTGCCACTGCACTCCAGCCTGGGCGACAGAGCGAGACTCCGTCTCAAAAAAAAAAAAAAAAAAAAAAAGATTCAAGGTCTGACCATCATGAAGCTAGCAGATGCCCAAGGAGGGGCTGAGGGGGATGGGAAGAAACAGCTGCTTAGTGACTTGGGTGGATATGAGAAAAGTCTCACTTTCTCCCAGATTCCTTTTTCTCAGTTTACAAAAGAAAGTTAAACCTCTTAAACATTCAGATCTTACCATGATGTATTGCTTGGGCCATTGCCCTTGGATTTATAAACTTTTAGGTCAGGCAAAGGAATAATTTGAAATACTGGTGTAGGTGTTGGGAGAGTGGATATTAACAGTGTAAAAAAGTTGGCAACTAATTCTTTGCTTTCAAAAGCATTGAATGAAAGCTTATTTGAAATGTCCACCAATAATTGTTGAGTTTAGATGGTATATTACTGTGTTATTTTGTCCAATATCTAGCAAGGAGTTTAAAATATTGAGTGAAATTGCTATAAGAGAACTTTCATTCTCTTCTACTTATTTTTATGAATATCTTAGCCTGAGTTCTCAAAAATACAAAGCCAAAACAAAGCTCAGCTGTTAATACTTTATTTGCATGGGTGAATGGGTGAATTCCAGATCATTGAGAGTGAGGTACAAAGTGAAGTGAGGTGGTGAAGGATGGAAGCAAATACAAGATGATGCATTATTACACTGGCCACAGTCTAAACCTGGTTGGTTATTCAGTTTCATGGGATATTTCTGTATTTCTGGAGAGATTGTTTGGGATCACTGTGTCTCAGAAGAGTTTGTTCGGAAGAGGAAGGGCAAGGAATTTATTTATGAGCTCCTGACCATACCTTGCCTTTCCAGTGAAAGTGAACAGTTGTTATTCATTGTTAATTGATATGGGAACTGTACTGGCTGGGAATCTCCACTGAGAGTTTATTAGGCTCCATGTTGCCTGTTCTCTTTCCAGTGAAAGTGAAAGGTCGGGTATGGTTAGGAGCCCATATCCTATGAGCCTTAACTGCATACACTTCTGGATTATGTACACAGCCCCTTTGGGCAGTTGTTAGAAAAGTCAGAGCCTTTATGCATTACAGTGAGGGGGAGGTACTGGAACTGGACTGCATCTGCTGGAATGGGCATGGCTTGGTAAGGTAAGGATGGCTTGTGCATGGGAGAGACTGAGGCACCAGGGGTATTAATTGATATAGTAAGTGTGCTGACTGTGACTCGCCACTGAGAGTTTATTAGGTTCCATATTGTCTCTTGTAAAGGGTAACGGGGGAAGGTTCTATGGGCAATTATTGTGATTGAAATTTCTCAGCAATTCTATTTATCTATCTATCTATTATCTATCTATCTGTCTGTCTGTCTATCTATCTATCTATCTATCTATCTATCTATCTATCTATCTATCATCTATCTGTTCATCCATTTATCTATTGAAAGAATAGAATATTCATACAGAGGTTTCATCAACTAATTGGAAAAAGAAAGAACATAGCCCAGTGCATCTCATTTAGAGAACCTTTCCATTAAAACTCTACTTTTTTGGTTTAATATTTATAAAATGTATAAGGCATTTATGTTGTTTTGATTAACTGTGTACTGCTATTGAATGATAACTGAATCTAGAAAAAATTTTAACTTCTAGATCATTATGAAAACATAAAATTTTCATTTTAATTTATATTAATTATTGTAGAGTTATGATGGGATTATAAACAATAAATATTTTTATGTTAGGTTAAAATTCTTGTTAGAGTAGTGGAATGAATATAGCTGTTAAAGAAATGTTTAAAGAAAAACAGTGTGGGGGTTTCTAAAAACTTAAATGTACTATAGCAATATGATCCAGCAATTTCGCTTCAGGACATGTAGCCAAAAGAATCAAAAGCAAGGAACTTGAACAGGTATTTTTTGTTGTTGTTTTTGTTTTTTTCTTTTTTTGAGACCGAGTCTTACTCTGTCACCAGGCTGCAGTGCAGTGGCGTAATCTTGGCTTACTGCAAACTCTGCCTCCCGGGTTCAAGCAATTCTCCTGCCTCAGCCTCCCGAGTTGCTGGGATTACCTTGCCACCATGCATGGCTAATTTTTGTATTTTTAGTAGAGACAGGGTTTCACCATGTTGGCCAGGCTGGTCTCAAACTCCTGACCTCAGGTCATCTGCCTGCCTTGGCCTCCCAAAGTCTGGGATTACAGGCATGAGCCACCGTGCCTGGCCTTGAACAGGTATTTGCACACCAATGTTTATAGCATTATTCACAATAGCCAAAAGGCGAAAACCACCCAAATGTCTATCCATAAATGATAAATAAAATGTGGTATATACATACAATGTCACTGTATGAATTTAAAGGCTGAATACATAGAATCGCATTGTAAAATCATTCATTTGCCTTAAAATCATTCAGGCTTAAAAAGGGAGGAAAATCTGACGCATGCTGCAACATAGATGAACCTGGAAGACATTATCTTAAGTGAAGTAAGCCAGCCACAGAAAAACAAATATTGTATGATTCCACTTACATGAGATGTCTGGAATTGTCAAATTCATAAAGACAGGAAGTGGAATTGTGATTACCAATGGCTGGAAGGAGGTGGAATGGGGAGTTATTGTTTAATGGGTACAAAGTTTCAGATTGAGATGATGAAAACATTTTGGAGACGGATGGTGGTGATGATTGCACAACAATGTGAATGTACTTGATGCAATTTAACTTTAAACTTAAAAATGGCAAAACAATAAATTTTATGTTATGTATTTTACCACCATAAAAAGAATTTATTCATGTAATAAAAATGGATATCAGTGGGTATTAAATAATTGTAATCTCCTATTTTATTAAATCTAAGTTACCACTATTACTTTTTGTTTCACTAAGAGAAAATTCTGTAACTGAAATTGACATGACTTTTTTTTAATCACTTACTTAGAAATTTTATTCTATATGTATTGAAAGAAATCTTTCAGACTTATTTGGATCTTTACCATCAATTATGCTTTCCTCTGAGCCATCAAAGTTTGGTGCTACAGCCTTCCTTCCTCCCCTTCCCCCTCTCGCTCCCTCCCTCCCTCCCTCCCTCTGGTCTTGCTTTGTCACCCAGGGTGGAGTGCAGGGGCACAATCATAGCTCATTGCATCCTCAAACTCCTGGGCTCAAGGTATCCTCCTGTCTCAGCCTCCCAAGTATTTGGGACTACAGACGCATGACACTGCACCTGGCTAATTAATTTTTTTTTTTTTTTTTTTGTAGAGATGGGTGTCTCACTTGGTTACCCAGGCTGGTCTCAAACTCCTAGGCTCAAGTAAGTCTCTCACCTTGGCTTCTCAAAGTGCTGGGTTTATAGGTGTAAGCCTATAGTATTTCTTAAATATAATTTTCTCTGGAATTTTCTTCTAAGTCACTGACACCCACAAGCGTGCCTGACACTTGAGGAGAGTAATAATGATAGCTATCCCAATTTCAGATATCTTAAAATTTGAAATAAGAAAGCACAATACTTGGAATCCATTGAATATATTTAAATAAATGAGGTCATAGTTTTATCAAAAATGTTAATACTTCTAACATGCTAAAAATTAGATCCTTTGCAACCATGAAAGTTATGATGAAAATGTTAATTTTCAACCAAATACATTGGTGAAGGGGTACATCATTTTTTTCATAATTCCTTTAACAGATAAATTAAGAACACTCGTGAAGAAGGTGAACTATGAAGTGATAAAAGACTGAAAATTGAGTTAGATGGTATTTTATTTAAATAATATTTACGTATTTTGGTTATTTTTTGGCTGGAGATTATAGCTTATAATGAATGATCAGTTTGTAGGTTACATGAAATGAATCCAGACAAATTCAGATAAAGGAAGTGTATATATTCAAACAAATATTTCCGTTCCTTTCTGCATTCTCTCAAACATCTTATTTTCTATGGGCTTTTTTCAAGTTTTTTCAACTTTTATTTGTGTTTCCATAGCTATTCTGACACCAGCTTTTACCTTGCCAATTTACATGGGTCACTCTGTCACCCAGTCTGGAGTGTAGTGCGCAATCTCTGGCCACTGCAGCCTCAGCCTCCCTAGCTCAAGCAATCCTCCTGCCTCAGCCTCACAAGTAGCTGGGATTACAGGCGTGTGCCACTACGCCCTGCTGATTTTTGCAATTTTTTTTTTGTAGAGATGGGGTTTCACCAAGTTGCCCAGGCTGGTCTTGAACTCCTGGACTCAAGCAATTCTCCTGCCTTGGGCCTCCCAAAGTGCTGGGATTATAGGCATGAGCCACCACATCCAGCCCCTTGCCAGTTTTGAGTATCTTCAACAGTTCTTCTGTGTTGTCCTAACTTTTCTTAAGATTTAATCATCCAATTCAAGCCAGCAATTAGGCAACTACTTTAAAACTCATTTGCAAAGTGACAAATGCAGCATCCTAGCTACAGATAATAAATACTTTGCACTATCAACTCAGGTTGCAAAGATTGCTAAGTGTACATTTGAAGATATTTTCTGGTGATTTTGACAGACTGAGATTTTAATATCCTTGGGGTATAATCATCAGGGACTGATATAGATGAGAAGATGCACAAAGATCTTCATTAAAGGGAATTTAAGTAAGTGAAACATTCCAATTTAATATCGGGTGACTTTTAAGTAAAGCTAAATGTCTGAAAGCTTTGATTTTTAATATGATAATGTCTTTTAACTTCTAAGTGATCTTGTATTGAACTATGGCTCTGATTGACTTTTCAAAATTTGTGTAGCTCAGAAAACAAGGTTTCATTATTCTTGCTTTTTAATAGATGGTAATGTTACAATTGATTTTTAAAGATAATATACTCAGGTATTCAGGTAATAAAATTATTTTTATTGCTGAATTCAAATGGGGAAAAATTTTTAATTTAAAGATCTATTCAGTTTCTTTCCTTAAAATTTGCAAGAAACATAAAAGAGTTTCTTTTCTTTAGTAATGAAATCCTGTTTAGAAACCAGATTCTGAATATTTGAACATCTTCATAAAGAAAAGGAAAATGTGTTCTAATTTTTATGTGTGAGCCTAATGGTACATAAGATGTTTGTGTAAGTCATATTGGGCTGCTATAATTTGAGAGGATAGAAACTTCTCCACCGTTGGAATTAGAACTGATGAAATGTGGAAGTGTACAGTGGCAAGTGACAAGCGATTTTGTCCCTCTTTGTCTTTCCATCCAATCTGGCCATCTAGACTTCCTGGAACTTGATGCTTCAGAGAAGGAATTTCTACTGAGTTTAAGGGGCTCACTCTTCCATGACCTAGGTGGTCTGGCTTTTCCTTTTTGTGCACAAGCTCTTTGTGTTCCTGACTGTCCGTGTAAAGTTGGTGACTGAGAATGTCCCTTTAGTCTTTGCCTTGAATCAAAACATTTGATAAGTTTCTTTGGAAAGTTTATAAACCTCTGGTATTTACTACCAGTAACCACACTTCTAAATGTTACTCAGAAAGTACTAAGAGGTGCCCCCAAAGAGTCTCAAGTTCTAGTCTAGACATCGTCTATCCTAAGCAGCAACCAGTTTCCCTTTGTTGATCAAGATTGATGACCCCGGCCAGTACAATAGCACCTTTTGCCTGTTGGTTCATTGGTATGGAGAAGCCAGAATGGCTCAGTGGTAATGTTAACTCCCAGTTCTACAGAACCATTGTTGTATTCCTTACTGGAAGCATTCCTTTTAACCATGATGAAGACTTCTAAACCCACACTGTTTAAAGTTGTAGGGATGGGAATAAAAACATTTTGCTCATGAATCTCCAATCTGGAGAGGCCTCGGAAGAGAAAGCTCACCTCCTCTCACTTGGCGTCAACAGATGTCTGGCAGTTGATGCTGGTAGCTGACTAGGGAGACTAGAACAGCTGAGGCTGTAGTGGAACGTGGCTTTTTCATGTGGCTGCTTGCTTCCTCGCATCGTAGTGGCTGGGTTCCCAGGGGCAGCATCGCACGAGGAGACAGCACCAGGTGGAAGTTGTATTCTTTCTGTGATTTAACTTTAGGAGGCACATTGCATGCATCTTCCATACTTTCGCGGTCAGAGTAGTCTCAAGCTCCTACCTAGATTCCAGACGAGGGAACATAGACTCCAGCTCTCACAGGAAACAGGGTCAGTTGCACAGTATTACCTATGGAGAGATTTTAGATTCTCAGATCTCAAAATGTATTGATATCTTCCCAAATTGCCAGCTTGCTTTTAGAGCAAAGGTGAAGTGGGATGGTTTCTTTCATGTCCTCCAGCAGGGCACAACAGTTCCTCACTCCAGGTATTATAGGCTTTTATATTTTTATAATTTGATAGTGAAAATAATATGTTTTAATTTATGTCTTTGCTTACTAAATAGGGTAAATATTGCTGCACGTCTGTTGTTTACTGAATTGTTCGTTTTTCACTTACCTAAAGGAGTCAGTATTTTTAACTGTTTTCTGTGAGTTCCTAAAAATTAAGGCTATTAGCCTTTTGTGAATTTTTTGGCGAATATTTTTCCTGTTTTTAAACAATTCCACTTGTGAAATTTGGTTATATATAAAAGTTTCCTGTTTTCATGCAGTCTTATCTGTTAGTCTTATTTTTATCCTTTTACCTAAGAAACTTTTCAAATGTATCTACTAATTCATTTGTTCATTTTCTCTGGTGTTGAATTTACTTTTCGCTTTTGTTATATTGTGGCTTTAAATTGGTGGTCTTTATCTCGGATTGCTGTCTTGTATTTTACAAATTTCACAGAGGCAGCATCTTCTTGACTATTGTAGACAACATTAATCATATATTTAATAAAATATTCTTATACTTGTAAACTATTTCTGAGCAAAGAAGAGTTGGTGATTCTTTTGAAGATCGGTGCTTCTCTCCACAACTCACGTTTTTTCTTCCTTCCCAAGATCTTTTCACATATCCCATGACTTTCTTCATTTAGCTCATCCTTTTAGAGGGGACCTATGTTTACCCAATATTGCTTTATAATTTGTAAATTTATCTAAATATCAAGCTGTGATGTTAACCAAATATCTCAGAGAAGTCCCTCCATAACTTCCCTATAGATCCAGAGTGAAGTAAAAATAAGAATAAGTTATTATAACCAGAATGGTAAAAGGTACCAGGGAAAGCCATGCTGGAGCTTCTGTGTCCTGGGGCAACAGGAGGGAGCTGGGGCCAAGTTGTTCACCTCAGGGCTCCCACTATGGATTAAATATTAAGTAACCTTTTCTTCTGGCCCCCTCTCCTAAACTGGGTTGTTTCCATGTTGGGTGTGGTCTTTTGCACCTAGAAGAAGCTGCAGAGATTCAACAAATCACTACATTACTGAAGTCACTCAGTATTTCTGGCATGCAAAAAAAAAAAAAAAAATTAGCAAATGGACCCAGATGACATTGGACAAAAAATGACTTCAGGTGAGCTTGGAGTTTAAAAGATGAAATGAATGGTACTGCTTGGCTCGAAATGACAGAAGGCATTTGGAAACCACTACACTGTCTTAAGGGATATTACATAAAAAGAGAATAGCAAAACTCTCTACATTTTGGTGGTACCAGAAGCACTATCCTCAAATGTTAAAGACATTATAGGCAAATGTATAGGAATAGACAGAAGGAGAGAGGTAAATATTTATGTTTCAAAAAATGAGCCAGTAGTAATCTTGGCTAATTCTGTCCACACTTACTTATTATTCAAAGGTAAACATAAAAGTGTGAAAATTTTTACAAAGCTTAAAAATTATAATATACAGTTCATTCGAGCAATAATCCCCTCAGAATTGGTTATTACCACTATTAATGACATGCTAGTTAAAGTGTTAATGGCCCATAGCAAAAAACTGCTGGTAATGACTGATTTCAAAGGGGTTATTGCTTACTTAATGGTACTGTACCTATCCTTAGTCATTTTGGTAAGTATCATTTTTACTGCCTATTTCAAGACCCTGAAGCTTAGTTTATTACATTTAAAAGAATGGCACCAAGGCAGATAAAATAGATAATAATCTTTTGACTGTGGTTAGCTTTGCAATGTGTGGGCATTTCACTAAATTATTTCAATATTTCCTTGTCCCTTATTAATAAGATGTCACTTGTGACTTACAGGTGGGTTACAAAAATATGACTTAACAATTGAATTATTGTTGAATCAATGGAAAAAAATTTACACATATCCCATTTGGATTGGGTCATAAATGGGAAATACAATTAAGATGAGGTATTTTCTTTTGGAAATATTCTTAGTCTATGCAGAGAATGCTAAACAACATGGCATGTGAGCTAGATTTTGGTTTCAGCTCAGCTTCAGAGTGGTTATTCAGTTTGCTTTTCTCAATTTTACTTTTACCACTTGTAAAATGAGGTTATTGGACTAGATCGCATCTTAGTTCTTCATAGCTATTAAATTCTAACATCATAAAGTACAGTTTAAAAAGGGCGAACAGGAAGGTACATTTGCATTAGAGCTACAGAAAATTCTTTTCCAATAAACCTTATAGAATAACCAAATTATTTCTTATACTAAACATAAACCTTCTGAGTGTTGTTTAAAGTAAATGGGCCACTATCTAGAGTTTGAAAAATAAAAATATTTTTGTTGTGACAATATTAAGTTTTGTGGACTTTGACACAGCTCAGTTTCTAAGTGGCTGAGTGATTTGGGGCAACCCTGACACCTAAGGTGGGCCAACTTAATGAACTGTCTTATATCACATAACGGGATGGAACTTGACATTAATAAAAATACCTGACAACAACAGTAAAAAGTCATTGAAATTCATATTCCCACAAACTGGTTTCAGTTTCTGAAATTATTAAGTTCTATATGTCGTATTTTGCTTAATTTGGAAACATGCCTTATAAGACTGGACTCTGAAAGATTTTTAACTCATCCTTTAAGTGGTTCTTAAGGTGTGCTCTGAGTATCCTGGGTTCTTTCAGGAGGTTCATGAAGCTAAACTTCTTTGTTATAATAATACAAAGAAGTTATTTGTGTTTTTCATCCATACTCTCTCATGAGAGTACAAAGGTTTCATGGCACATGATAATACTGTGTAATGAAATGTGTCAATATTTGAAAGATCTGCACAACTCAGCAAACCAGTATTTTCCAAATAATCAATGTTTGATGTTATAAAATTATGCATGGATAAATGATTCTTTCAAAGTGCAAGATAAACTAGTGGATTTTAATGTAACAGAGTATGAAAAGTTTATGATGTAGTTTCAGATTTCACTTTGCACCGAACCATTAAGGAAGTACCACTTGTTGAGTTTTGGCATAATATCAAAGAAGGTTATCATATTTACCTGAAAAGACTGTTGAAACAATCCACTCTTCAACTACATATGTGTGAGAATCTGGATTTTCTTTATATACTTTAATTAAAATAATATTATAACAGATTGAAGGCAGAAGCACATATAAAAATCTATGTTCTACGAGCAAGATATTAATATAATTTACAAAAATTATAAAATAATGCTGCTTGTCTCAAAAATTTTTTTTTGTTTGGGAAAACAATGATATTATTATTATTATACTTTAAGTTTTAGGGGTACATGTGGACAACGTGCAGGTTTATTACATATGTATACATGTGTCATGTTGGTGTGCTGGACCCATTAACTCGTCATTTAGCATTAGGTATATCTCCTAATGCTATCCCTCCCACCTCCCCCCACCCCACAATAGTCCCTGGTGTGTGATGTTCCCCTTCCTGTGTCCATGTGTTCTCATTGTTCAATTCCCACCTATGAGTGAGAACATGCGGTGTTTGGTTTTTTGTCCTTGTGATAGTTTGCTGAGAATGATGTTTTCCAGCTTCACCCATGTCCCTATGAAGGACATGAACTCATCATTTTTTATGGCTGCATAGTATTCCATGGTGTATATGTGCCACATTTTCTTAATCCAGTCTATCATTGTTGGACATTTGGGTTGGTTCCAAGTCTTTGCTATTGTGAATAGTGCCGCAATAAACATACGTGTGCATGTGTCTTTATAGCAGCATGATTTATAGTCCTTTGGGTATATACCCAGTAATGGGATGGCTGGGTCAAATGGTTTTTCTAGTTCTAGATCCTTGAGGAATTGCTACACTGACTTCCACAATGGTTGAACTAGTTTACAGTCCTACCAACAGTGTAAAAGTGTTCCTATTTCTCCACATCCTCTCCAGCACCTGTTGTTTCCTGACTTTTTAATGATGGCCATTCTAACTGGTGTGAGATGGTATCTCATTGTGGTTTTGATTTGCATTTCTCTGATGGCCAGTGATGATGAGCATTTTTTCATGTGTTTTTTGGCTGCACCAGCGTCATCCTGATACCAAAGCCTGGCAGAGACACAACAAAAAAGAATTTTAGACCAATATCCTCGATGAACACTGATGCAAAAATCCTCAATAAAATACTGGCAAACTGAATCCAGCAGCACATCAAAAAGTTTATCCACCATGATCAAATGGGCTTCATCCCTGGGATACAAGGCTGCTTCAACATACCAAAATCAATAAACGTAATCCAGCATATAAACAGAACCAAAGACAAAAACCACATGATTATCTCAATAGATGCAGAAAAGGCCTTTGACAAAATTCAACAACCCTTCATGCTAAAAACTCTTAATAAATTAGGTATTGTTGGGATGTATCTCAAAATAATAAGAGCTATCTATGACTAACCCACAGCCAATATCATACTGAATGGGCAAAGACTGGAAGCATTCCCTTTGAAAACTGGCACAAGACAGGGATGCCCTCTCTCACCACTCTTATTCAACATAGTGTTGGAAGTTCTGGCCAGGGCAATCAGGCAGGAGAAGGAAATAAAGGGTATTCAATTAGGAAAAGAGGAAGTCAAATTGTCCCTGTTTGCAGATGACATGATTGTATATCTAGAAAACCCCATCATCTCAGCCCAAAATCTCCTCAAGCTGATAAGCAACTTTAGCAAAGTCTCAGGATACAAAATCAATGTGCAAAAATCACAAGCATTCTTATACACCAATAACAGACAGAGAGCCAAATCATGAGTGAACTCCCATTCACAATTGCTTCCAAGAGAATAAAATACCTAGGAATCCAATTTACAGGGAAGTGAAGGACCTCTTCAGCGAGAACTACAAACCACTGCTCAATGAAATAAAAGAGGATACAAACAAATGGAAGAACATTCCATGCTCATGGGTAGGGAGAATCAATATCGTGAAAATGGCCATACTGCCCAAGATAATTTATAGATTAAATGCCGTCCCCATCAAGCTACCAATGACTTTCTTCACAGAATTGGAAAAAACTAAATTTCATATGGAACCAAAAAAGGACCCGCATCACCAAGTCAATCCTAAGCCAAAAGAACAAAGCTGGAGGCATCATGCTTCCTGACTTCAAACTATACTACAAGGCTACAGTAACCAAAACAGCATGGTACTGGTACCAAAACAGAGATATAGACCAATGGAACACAACAGAGCCCTCAGAAATAATGCCGAATATCTACAACTATCTGATCTTTGACAAACCCGACAAAAACAAGCAATGGGGAAAGGATTCCCTATTTAACAAATGGTGCTGGGAAAACTGGCTAGCCGTATGTAGAAAGCTGAAACTGGATCCCTTCCTTACACCTTATACAAAAATTAATTCAAGATGGATTAAAGACTTACATGTTAGACCTAAACCCATAAAAACGCTAGAAGAAAACCTAGGCAATACCATTCAGGACATAGGCATGGGCAAGGACTTCATGTCTAAAACACCAAAAGCAATGGCAACAAAAGCCAAAATTGACAAATGGGATCTAATTAAACTAAAGAACTTCTGCACAGCAAAAGAAACCACCATCAGAGTGAACAGGCAACCTACAGAATGGGAGAAAATTTTTGCAACCTACTCATCTGACAAAGGGCTAATATCCAGAATCTACAATGAACTCAAACAAATTTACAAGAAAAAAACAACCCCATCAAAAAGTGGGCGAAGGATATGAAAACAGTGATTTTTTAAAATAAAAATGTTTTTCTATTAACATATAATGGATTTACATTGCTATTTAAAAATGGATTAATCAATAAATATTTTAAAAATTTCTATTTTAATTTTTAATATGGCAAATATTGATAATATAATTCACATAAACAAAAACTTTTTGGGATACTCCGTAATTTTTACCTGTGCAAAATGATCCTGAGACCCCAAATTTTGAGAATAGCTGTTCTAAGTCAATTATGTTTCTGAAGAACTACTTTCTATTATTGTGAACTTTAAAAAAATGTACGATAGTTTCTGAAAGCAATTTTCCAAGGGCGACTTCTGACAGTGTTCTGAGATACGAACATCATCGAAACGAATGCTTTGTTTCCCAAGGTAAGTATTTACATGGGTCCACCTTATTTGGATGTAGAATTCTGATAGGTTTAATTTTTTAAAAAATAGCTTTGTAGTGTTTAGATTCACATCTTGTACATACTGGAGAGTATGTAGAAGAAAAGCAAACGGTCTTATCTGAAAATGAATGAAACAGCTAATTAATGTGATGTGACCTTGTTGCTTTCAGAAGCCTGCATGATAAGTCCTGAGACCTGACCCTGTGCTTCCAGAGCCTTGGGTCACTCTGAGTCCTTAGCTCTGGACCTGTATTGTTCGGGGCAGAAGAGATTCCCCACTTAAGGGAAGTGATTTTGAAAATGTCCATGGCAGTCTCCATATATGCCCATGGCAGCCTTTTCAGTATACTTGAGCCTTCTTCTCCTTCAGGGCAGAGCAGACAAAAGAGGACACAAGCAGGGACAAGCCATTGGCACTCACTTATTTCCTCTTCCCTTTAACACGCTGAATTATCAGTAAACTTGAATATCTGAGACTGCTCCAAATTGAGTTCTTGTACATATGCAGCAAGCTCTGCAAAGAGCCGTACTACTTTGGTATTAAAATCAGTTTCTGGAAAGAGAAGAAAGGATGGAGCTGTACGTTCCATATTTGCTTTCAACTGCTTGTAATGGCAAGTGATTAAAGAGGTCAAACTCATGTCCTTCATCGCACAAAACATCTATAATGGGGATCCTGTAGAGAGGTATATCCCCTTCTTATTCTGTGCTTTGGCATTTATACAGGGTGAGAAGGTGATTAAACAATGATAGAAGTTTATACTAGGATATTAATTACATAATGTGTATTAACCCCCCATGGAGTGTTTACATTTTCACTAGAATAATCAATCTGGAAAAGAATTTTGAATAAAAGAATGGATAATTGTGAAGTTATCTAGGCAAAGATTGGGTACTCTCTTTCCAGGGCTACTCACATCACATGACATAGGGGAAAGCCTAGTAATCAAATACTAATAAAATAAAAAATGGAATACTAAAAAAGCCTGCCAATAAAATCAGCAGCCCTCCCCCATAGCTAATTCTAAACTTTCCTCTGACTTCGTAAGTATTTTCATTGACGCCCTAGTCCAGTGCTCAGTTCTACCTATTCATCAGAACTACTAGGGGAGCATTTAAATTTTTATTAGAAAATAACATTTTTATGGTAAAAAATGTTCAAATGGTTCAAATAGCATTACATAAAATGTAAAATTCTGCCATCCTTTTTATATTCCTCAGAGCTTTGTACCTTATGCCTGTCTTTTTCCCTCCCTCCCTTCTTCCTTCCTTCCTCCCTTCTTCCTTCCTTCCTTACTTCCTTCCTCCTTCATCAAAGATTTATTAAGCACCTACTATATATTAGGCACTGTTCAAATTGGGGGGGGACACAGTGAACAGGACAGATGAAAGTCTTGTCTAGTGGGGCTTACTATAACTTTTGAAATAAACAAATAAAAGGATAATAGATGGAAAGCATGAAGAGGTACAGGATAAAAAGAGCATAATGGACAGGAAGCGACTATGGGACAGAGTGAGATAAGCCAGAAACTAAAAAAGTTTCAGTTGTAGTTTTTCCTAATGGTTGCTGCTATAATTCTGAGTAATACACCTGTAAGTCTATTTCTTAATTTATCAGCTTTAGTCACTATTGGCTCCTCATTATGAAAATTAAGGTATTCAGCTTTCATATAATGGTTCCTCCTCTATTCCACCTTTCCCCAATTTTGTTATTTGTATGTTAGTCCTCTAATTGTTTACCTTCACAACTTGAATCTTTATTGCTATTTGGTCAATTTGGACAGTATCATCTGACTCTAGGGAGAATTATGTAAACTCATATTCCTGAACTATACTCTAGATGTACAAGCTTCTCTGGGGGCAGAACTTGGCATCTTTATTTGAAAACAAAAGCTTTCAGAAGATTCTAGTGATCACTTGATTGGTTGCCATTGCCCTAGCCTATATCTACCCTTCCTCCAGAAACTGAGTGATCCATCTATGCTCTAACACAGTTTCTTCAGATTTCTGCACGTCACACAGTTCATAGATATGCAACTGACATCAATATTTACAATATATTTTTGCTTTAAATGAAGATATATACTGTCATGGTAGAGCAACTCAGAGCCATGCGACACCTTTTGTAGCAATGAAAATACATAAAACGGTATTTTGGATAGTTGGGGCAGCAAAGAGCTCATTTAAGGAGCAATGTCAGGGTTTTTTGTCACACACAGAAGGACTAATTGTGAGCAGAAAACAAATTTGTTAGATAGATATGGGGCAGCTTGTCTAATCACTGGAAGGCTGGACAATGAGGTCCGAGGCTGGACAGGGACCAGTAATGTTGTCTGGAATCACGCAACAGACAGGCCCTGTCAGGACAGAGCCCAGATATTACTGCAGCTTGTACTGTGGACCCAGCTGACACCTAGCACTTCCCAGTGCTGCCATTTTCTACTCCAGAAACCCTCTCTTACTGCTGGCAATATTGCTACTTCCGGAGAGTCCCTCCAGTTCTGTCTTCTTTGTATCTAACTATAGATTTAGTCCAGGCAGGTGTGTATAGTTAGCAGAACTTAGGTTTCTTCCTGTTCCCAGCTGCAAGGAAGGCAGAGAAGGCAGGAAGCTGTCACTATCAGCTTCTCTAATGGTATCTATAAGGTGGACAATTCTTCATGAATAAGAAGTTTCAAATGCAGGGTGGTCAAATGTTTACTATGATAAACATTTTGAGAAACATACCCAGCATGCCTTGAACCCAATGACCCAGTTGAGAACCACTCCTTTAGCTTGTGTATATAGCCTCATCTTCTCCTTAATTTCAGGATTTAACTAGAAGCACCTGAAAATAGGGACCGTGCCTTCTCTTTATTAGGCTGCTGCATCATTCACATGGCATTTGTCAAAATAAGTACCTTGTAGCTGGGTATTTAGAATGCGTGTACGTGTGTTGTGTGTGTATGTGGTGGAGATGAAGAAAGGGTAGGGCTGCACATGTATTTTCTCTAAAAATAGAGCGAAGATCTGGTAGGAAAAGTTCATGTCTTATTCAGAAGATGTATTAGTCCACTGGGCCTCCCATAGCACAATGACCACAGACTGGGTGGCTTAAACAACAGAAATTTATTTTCTCACAGTTCCAGAGGGTAGAGGTCCAACACTATGGTATTGGCAGATTTTGGCTTGAGGGTGGCTACTGTCTTAGTCCATTCTCAAATTGCTATAGAAAAATACTGGAGACTGGGTAACTTATAAAGAAGAGGTTTCATTGGCTCACAGTTATGCGGGCTGTACAGGAAGCATAGCAGCTTCTGCTTCTGGGGAGGCCTCAGGAAATTTCCAATCATAGTGGAAGGTGAAGTGGGAGCAGGCTTACCTTCCAGGGCAGGAGCAGAAGCAAGGGGGCAGGGTAAGTGCTACACACTTTTAAATGACCAGATCTCTTGAGAACTCACTCACTATCGTGAAAGCAACATGAAGGGGAAATCTGCCCTGTGATCCAGCTGCCCCCGACCAGACATCACCTCCCACCAGGCCTCACCTCCAACACTGGGGATTACAATTCAACATGAGATTTGGGCAGGGACGCAGATCCAAAACATATCAGCTGCCTTCTCACTGTGCTCTTATGCAGTCTTTTCTCTGTGCACACACATCCCTGGTGTCTCTCAATGTGTCCTAATGTCCTTTGCTTATAAGGATGCCAGTCAGATTGGATTAAGGCTCACCCATATGACCTCATTCAATGTCAATCACCTCTTTAAAGGCTCCATCTCCCAATATGGTCACATTCTGAAATACTGGGGATTAGGGCTTCAATATATGAATTTTGGGGAGACATAATTCAGCTCATCACAGAAGAGCAGCACCAGAAGGAATCATTGAGATGATCTTGCCTGAAAGTTTCATTTTGGCAAGCCAGCATTTCTTCACCTTTCTTTCTACAACAGCAGCCTGGTTTCTCTGCATAACTAACTCTGCTCCATCCTCTTCAGGGCAGTTATTGTCCCCCTGGACTTTACACGTGTGCATCACATTTTCCCAGCTATGGGCAGTGAGTAGCACATCATGCAGTCAGAGCAATGAGATGCAAAGATATATTTGGATATTAGGAAAGAGGCAGGTGTTCTTTCTACTGGGTTGGCAAGTGGTGGAGACTGTGTGAGCTGGACCGAGGATGAATGGAGCTAACAGCAGAAGGCAAAGCCGAGAAGTGGAGAATCTTGGTGTCATGGTTCAAGTTCTTGGATAAAACTGAACTTAATGTCAGAATGATGCCTTGGCTTCTTAATGAGCCTCCTTTCCTGTCTTAGTCTGTTTAAATTGGTTTTTTTATATGCAAGACTTCTAAAGCATGTGCATCCTATTAATATACAAACACTTTCATTTTTTTAGAGAAGAATAAAGAGAACTGTGAAGAGATTTGAGTATCTAAAGACTCACAGTGGAGAAATATAGACTTGAAATCATTTGCTTATTCCACATCTTTGAATACCCCATAGCACAGTTTCTTGCTTATTAATACTCAATTGACATTTGTTCAATGGATAAAAGAATGTATTTTAATCTTAATTTAAATATTTTATTTTAGCTCTTTTTTTTAAAAAGAAGATACTGTTGCACAATTGATATTTTTATACAGCAGGTCATCAAATAACATAATTTCATTCAATGTTGCTTTGTTATAACATAAATGAGAAAAGAAAATTGATTCTTGGCAGGGGCCACTGTCTGTGTGGAGTCTGCACACCCTCCGAAATCCATGTGGGTTTTTTCTGACTACTCCAGTTTGCTCCCACAACCCAAAGCTGTGCACATTAGGTTCACTGGTGTGACTACATTGTTTCAGCCTGAGTGTGTGTGTGTGTGTGTGTGTGTGTGTTTGTATGTATGTGTACACTGCACTGGAATGGTTTCCTCTCCAGGGAATAATTGGGCAAATAATGATCTTAATTGTTTTTATTTTTCTTTCTTAAATGTATGTATAGCTCACATTTACTTCGATGCTTAATATTACAAGTGTTTTGGTCTTTATTTAAAAGTTTGGTGATGTTTTTTGACCAGAAATATGTTAAAGAAACTTAATTTTTGTTTATTTCAATTAACCTAGCGTAAAATTTATTGTATTATACCATCTTGCTGAAAGTTGCAGTTTCCAGTAATCTATTGATGATGTTAAGTGAGGACTGACTGTATTTCTAACACTGCGAAAATGATCTCAACATACCTCTTCTAAAGGTAAGTCTAAGTTAATTTTAATGCCTTCACGTAGGCCCATCCTGCTTACCCTGTGTCCTCAATGCAAATTAATGATGCTCAGCCTGCACTTTCTTTTAGTATTTCCAGACTCCTGAAGCATGTGCATCCTATCTCCCAGCCCACCTTGCACTTACACAAATGATTAACTACATAGAGAGGGCTCATTTCTCCTAAGTGGAGCTGCAGTATTATTTTTTAGAAGGAAAATATGTGGGTGAACCAGCACTTACTCAACCTAACTATGTCTAAATTTCAAATATCTGCTATACATATATTATTTATTCATTAATGAAAAAAATGGAGAAGATGCTGGCTTCAAAAAACATTAGAAAAAAACTCAACCATTACAAAGGAGGGAGAATTGGGAGGTGGTGTTGTATTTATGTGAAACTTTTTTCCCCCAAAAAGGAGGACATAGAGAGATTAAAGAATATTCACAAATCATCAATGTGTCTGCTGTTTTAATTTAGCCTTACGAATAAGTTTAAAAATTTACCATCTTGCACAGGGTTTTATCAGTCCACCTTCCCTCCAAGGAGATAAAATAAATGAAATAAGCATTCCTTCCAACTCCCTTGGCATAAATTATTACTTACCCTAAGCAAGATGACTGATGATTTTTAAAGCTCTTTAATTATATGCTAAACGGATTAGTGGCTGAAGGGAAGTCCTTTTAGAGCAGTGAACTGGGATTATTCCACAAATACTTGTATGTTGAGGTGGGTACTGTACCTCCAAAACTGTTAACGTGTGAAAGGTCTATGCTCTATGTCAGTAGGGACCACCAATACCTTAATAAATAATAGAAACTTGGCAAAGACTTTGTCAGAGTGATTTTTTCTTCACCATTATCTGGGGTGACTTTAGAAGTAAAGAAAGGACCAAAAAAGATTATTCAATATTAAGTACTTTGAGCACAGAAATTCTTCTTGCCTCCTATATAGAAAATAAACTAATAGATTTAGAATGAGGGATTTTAAAAACAGCAAGCATTTTCCCCAAGCAGAAACACTTACATGGGCTTTTATTAGAACATAAAGAATTGAGGGAGTTATTTAGGTAATTAAGACCTCCAACTTTTAAAAAATTTCTGAGTGGCTGGGGCACACTAAAAGCCTCTCATCTACCATCTTGGAAAACAAAAAGAGTTGGAGGTCTTAGACCCCGGCGAGGAGAATGCAGGCAAACAGCGTTCTCTCAAACATGCTGATAGAAGTGTGTGAAGCCTCAGTACATGAGAGAGGCAGAAAGCCTCCCTCTGTGACTTATCTTCCCACTGGGGATGCGAGCAACCCAGGCTGCAGGAGAGCATTTTGTTCTCCCAAGCCCTGGAGCTAACTTGGGGAGAGGCTTGGAGATGCTGAGAAGGAAGGACACTGGAAAAGTTGCAAGCATTTTCCCAGACCTGGGAGGGAGAGCAGGATGCAATTTTTAAACCAGATGCATATAAAGTGAGTCATTCTTTGGTGACCTGGCAATGTGGCCATGCAGGCATTTTTCTCAGGCCAGAGATTGGAGCACCCACCCTGGAGTGGGACCTCCACAGCTTGAATTGTGGAAGACACCTCAGCAGTAGGTTCTGGGATTGTGCTCTCCCTGTTGCAGGCCTTGGGTGGTAGGAGAGCTGCTACAGTTGTGGTTTCTCCTGGGCAATGAGACTTGCAACTGGGGCCAGCTTGGAGACCTGGAACTGATCTGTGTGTGTCATTGCTGGCTGCCCCAGCCTGCTCTTCTGGGGCCCTCTCTGCTCCACACCCAGGCAAATCTCTAGGCATTCAGAACCCCTGCTTGCCTGGTTCAGCAGCCTGAGCCACCCCCCCTCTTCTTGGACATAGATTGTGGTGCAGTGAGTCCCCCTTCACTCTACCCCCAGGCAGAACTCCAGGCATTTGGAGCATCTGCTTGTCTAAACCAGCATTCTGAGCTGCCCCACCCTTCCTGGGCATAGATTGAGATACAGCAGGCCCTCTCCACTCTATGTGCAGCTAGATCTCCAGGCATTCAAAGCACCTGCTTGCCCAGATTGGTAGCCTGAGCTGTCCCACCCTTCCTGTGCAGAGATCATGGTGAAGCAGGGCTCTCTACACTCCATTTCCAGGCTGATCTCCAGGCATTTAGAGCATACACTCATCTGAATCAGCAGCCTGAATTGCCCATGCCTCCTGTGCAGAGGGCCCTCTCTGTTTTACACTCAGGTATGTCTCCATGCAGTCAGAGTACCTGCTGGCCTGAATCAGCAGCCTGAGCTGGCCCACCCTTTCTGTGCAGAGGCCACAGTGAAGCAGGGAGGACTCTGTCCACTCTATGCTTAGGCAGATCACCAAGTATGTGGAACACCCATTCTCCTGCATTAGGAGTTTAGACCACCTCTCCTCCCTGTACAGAACTTGAGGCCAAGAGAACTTGGGGTCAAGAAGGTTTCCCAGTTCTACACATAGGCACAACTCTAGGTGCTTAGTGGCTGCTCACTGAATTCTCCTTTCGTGCTGGTGCCTGTGCCTGTCATTGGGGTACCTGTAGGTGGGCCTACCTGTTCTGGCCCTGCCCGTCTTGCCTCCCACTCCCCTGAGCAGGGAGCTCAGACCACTGTGCACTCCATAGATCAGCCCATTGCCTGAGGCAATGGAGAACTTCCCCCAGTAAGTAAGGACGAAGTATATACACAGTCATATTGGCCACAGCAGGCTCTTACCCATAAGTGCCTTCTACTAGCTTATAGGTCAAACTGCACAGCCCAAAAGAATACAATCTTCCAACAGAAGTGCATAGGGCTATAAAAGCAATGCCAAAAGACTGTACCCAACATTCTCTACAGTCACACTCCCTTGGTGGGTGGAGGAAAGGGAAAACAAAAATCCAATAATATTATAGAGAAAGAAAGAAAAAGTAATCCTACCCACAAGATAATTACACAAATCAGAAGTGCCAGAAATTTCAGATTAAAAGGAACCAGCATAAGAATTATGGCACCACGAGAAATTTGAATGTAGTGACACCACCAAAGGATTAACTAGCTCTCCAGCAATGGTTGCTAACCAAAATGGAAACTCAGAAATGACAAATAAAGAATTCAAAGCATGAATTGCAAGAAAGCTTAACAATATCCAAGACATGGTTGAAAATTAACACAAAGAAACTTCTAAAGCAATCCAAGAAATGTAGGAAGAGATAAACACCTTAAAAAGAAATCTGTCAAATTTTCTGGAATTGAAAACTCACTTAAGGAACTTCAAAATGCAATGGAAAGCTTTATCAATAGACTAGACCAAGCAGAAGAAAGAATTTCAGAGCTTGAAGACCAATCTTTTGAACTAACCCAGTCAGACACAAATAAAAACTTTTTAAAAATGAGCAAAGTCTTTGAGAAATGTAGGATTATGTAAAGCAACCAAGCCTATAAATTATTGGCATTCCTGAGAGAGGGAGAAAAAGTAAACAACCTGAAAAACGCATTTGAGGGAATAATTTAAGAAAAATTTTCCAATCTTGCTAGACAGGTATACATCCAGATACAAGAAATCCAGAGAATGCCTGTGAGATACTATACAAAACTAACATCACCAAGGCACATTGTTACCAGATTGTCCAAGGTCAATGCTAAAGAAATAATCGTAGTGGCATCTTCAGAAAAAGGTCAGATCATGTACAAAGGGAATCCCATCAAGCTAACAGTGGACTTCTTAGCAGAAACCTTACAAGCCAGGAGAGATTGAGGGCCTATTTTTAGCATTCTTAAAGAAAAGAAATTCCAACCAAGAATTTCATATCCCATCAAACTAAGCTTAAACAAAAGAGAAATAAAATATTTTCCAGACAAGCAAGTCCTAAGGGAATTTTTTTACCTCTAGACTAGCCTTAAAATAGATCCTCAAGGCTGTTCAAAATGTGGAAAAGAAAGAAAAATACCTGCTACCACAGAAACACACTTAAGTACAGTGTAGAAAAGCAGTTCCCTATGGAAAGCACTTTGGAGATTTCTCAAGGAATTTAAAACAGAGCTATCATTCAACTCAGAAAACCTATTACTGGGTATATATTCAAAGGAAAATAGATCATTATACCAAAAAGACACATGCAGTCATATGTTTGTCACTGCTCTATTTACAATAGCAGACGTTGAATCAACCTAGGTGCCTATGAGTTGTGGATTGGATAAGAAAATGTGGTACAGATACACCATGGAATATTACACAGACCGTAGACCCTATGAAGCAAGCACACAATGGAAACTACAAAGCAACCAGCTAAGAACTTCACAATAGGATCTAAACCTCATATATCAATATTGACCTTGAATGTAAATGTCTCACCTAAAAGGCATAGAATTGCCAATTGGATAAGAAAAATAAGACCCATCCATCTGCTATCTTCAAGTGTCTGATTTCACATGTAATGATATACACAAGCTCTAAGTAAAGGGTTGGAGAAAAGTCACACAAACAAGAAATTCAAAAAGAGCAGTGGTCACTATTCTTATAGCAGATAAAACAGACTTTAAACCAACGACAGTACAAAGGAACAAAGACAGACATTATATAATGATAAGGGGTTCAATTCAACAAGAAGACTTAACTATCTTAAATATATATACACACTTAATATTGGAGCACCCAGATTCATGAAACAAGTACTTCTAGACCTACGAAAGGACTCAGACAGCCACACAATAATAGTGAGGAACTTCAACACCCTGCTGACTATGTTAGACACATCATCAAGGCAGAAAACTGACAAAGAAATTCTGGACTTAAAATTGACACTTGACCAATTGGATTTAATAGACATCTACGGGCTATTCCATCCAACAACCACAGAATGTACATTCTTCTCATCTGCACATGAGATATACTCTAAGATTGTTCACATGCTAGGCCATAAAGCAAGTTTCAAAACATTTAAAAAAACTGAAATTATAGCAACTATAATCTTGGACCATAGTGGAATAAAAACAGAAATCAATTCTGAGGTCTCTCAAAACTACATAGTTACATGGAAATTAAACAACTTGCTCCTAAATGACTTTTGGGTAAACAGTGAAATTAAGGCAGAAATCAAAAAATTCTTTGAAATAAATGAAAACAGAGACAAAACATAATGAAATTTCTGGGATGCAGCAAAAGCAGTGGTAAGAGGAAAGTTTATAGCACTAAATGCCTATCTCAAAAAGTTAGAAAGATCTCAAATAAACAATCTAACATCACACCTAGGGGTATTAAAAAACACAAGAACAAACCCCAAAGTTGGCAGAAGAAAATAATAACTGAAATCAGAGAAGAACTGAATTAAATTGAGACACAAAAATCTAAAGAATCAATGAAACAAAAAGTTGGTTATTTGAAAGGATAAACAGGATGATAGACCACTAGCTAGAATAGAAACAACAAAAAAGACATTACAATTGATCCTACAGAAGTACAAGAAATTAACAGAGATTTATGAACACCGCTGTGCATACAAACTAGAAAATCCAGAGGAAATGGATACATTTCTGGAAACAGACCACCTCTCAAGACTGAAACAGGAAGAAATTAAAACCTTGAATAGACCAATGTTGAGTTCCAAAATTGAATCAGTAATAAAAACCTACTAACCAAAAAAGGCCCAGATCAGATGAATTCACAGCCAAATTCTATCAGATGTATAAAGAAGAGCTGGTACCAATTCTACTGAAACTATTCCAAAAAATGGAGGAGGAGAGACTCCTCCCTAATTTATCCTCTGAAGCCAGCATCACCATGATACCAAACCCTGGCAAAGACACAGTGAAAAAAGAAAACTCTAGGACAATATCCCTATCTATCTCAAGTAATTGATAGATTCAATGCTATTCCCATCAAGTTACCACCGACTTTCTTCACAGAACTAGAAAAAAACTACATTAAATTTCATATGGAACCAAAAAAGAGCCTGTATAGCCAAGACAATCCTAAGCAAATAGAACAAAGCTGGAGGCATCATGCTACCTGACTTCAAACTATACTACAAGGCTACAGTAACCAAAACAGCATGGTACTGGTACCAAAACAGATATATAGACCAATGGAATAGAACAGAGGCCTCAAAATGCAAAAGTCCTCAACAAAATACCAGCCAGTCGAATCCAACAGTATATTAAAAAGTTAATTTACTACAATCAAGTGTGCCTGATTCCTGTGATGCAAGGTTGGTTCAACATAAGCAAATCAATAAATGTGATTCACCACATTAACAGAATTAAAAACAAAAACCATGTGATCGTCTGAATAGACATGGAAAAAGCATACAATAAAATCCAACATCACTTCATGATAAAGACTCTCAACAAAGTAGACATTGAAGGAACATACCTTGAAGTAATAAGAGCCATTTATGACAAACTGACAGCCAACATCATACTGAATGGGCAAAAGCTGGAAGCATTGCCCTTGAAAGTTGGGATGAGACAAGGATGCCCACTTTCACCACTCATATTCAACATAGTACTGGAAATCGTAGCCAGAGCAATCAGTCAAGAGAAAGAGATAAAAAACATCCAAATAGGAAATGGAGAAGTCAGACTATTTCTTTGCACTGATGATATGATTCTATACCTAGAAAACCCTGAAGTTTCCTCTGAAAGGCTCCTGGAGCTGATAAATGACTTCAGTAAAGTTTCAGGATACAAAATCAATGTACAAAAGCAGAAGTATTTTATTTTTATTTTTATTTTACTTTAAGTTCTGGGATACATGTGCAGAATGTGTAGGTCTGTTACATAGGTATATGTGTGCCTGGTGGTTAGCTGCACCTATCAACCTGTCATCTAGGTTTTAAGCCCTGCATGCATTAGGTGTTTGTCCTAATGTGCTCCCTCTCCTTGCCCCCCACACCCCAACAGGTTCCCATGTGTGATGTTTCCCTCCCTATGTCCATGTGTTCTTATTGTTCAACTCCCACTTACCAGTGAGAACATGCGGTGTTTGTTTTTTTGTTCCGTGTTAGTTTTCTGAGAATGATGGTTTCCAGCTTCATCCATGTCCCTGCAAAGGACATGAACTCATTTGTTTTTATGACTGTATAGTATTCCATGGTGTATATGTGCCACATTTTCTTTATCCAGTCTATCATTGATGGGCATTTGAGTTGGTTCCAAGTCTTTGCTATTGTAAATAGTACTGCAATAAACATACGTGTGCATGTGTCTTCATAGTGAAATGATTTATATTCCTTTGGATATATACCCAGTGATGACATTGCTGGGTCAAATGAAGTTTCTGGTTCTAGACCCTTGAGGAATCGCCACACTGTCTTCCACAATGGTTGAACCAATTTACACTCCCACCAACAGTGTAAAGGCATTCCTATTTCTCCACATCTTTGCCAGCATCTGTTATTTCCTGACTTTTTAATGATCACCATTCTAACTGGTGTGAGATGGTATCTCATTGTGGTGTTGATTTGCATTTCTCTAATGACCAGTGATGATGAGCTTTTTTTCATGTTTGTTGGCTGCATAAATGTCTTCTTTTGAGAAGTGTCTGTTCATATCCTTTGCCCACTTTTTCATGGGGTTGTTTGATTTTTCTTGTAATTTTGTTTAAGTTTCTTGTAGATTCTGGATATTAGCCCTTTGTCAGATGGATAAATTGCAAAAATGTTCTCCCATTCTCTAGGTTGCCTGTTCATTCTGACTATAGTTTCTTTTGCTGTGCAGAAGCTCTTTAGTTTAATTAGATCCCATTTCCCCATTTTGGCTTTTGTTGCAATTGCTTTTGGTATTTTAGTCATGATGTCTTTGCCCATATCTATGTCTTTAATGGTAGTGCTGAGATTTTCTTCTAGGGTTTTTAGGGTTTTAGGTTTTATGTTTTTTTTTTTGAGACGGAGTCTTGCTCCGTCGCCCAGGCTGGAGTGCAGTGGCGCAATCTTGGCTCACTGCAAGCTCCACCTCCCAGGTTCACGCCATTCTCCTGCCTCAGCCTCTCCGAGTAGCTGGGACTACAGGCGCCCGCCACCACGCCCGGCTAATTTTTTTGTATTTTTAGTAGAGACGGGGTTTCACCATGGTCTCGATCTCCTGACCTTGTGATCCGCCTGCGTCGGACTCCCAAAGTGCTGGGATTACAAGCGTGAGCCACCGTGCCCGGCCTAGGTTTTATGTTTTAAGTCTTTAACCATCTTGAGTTAATTTTTGTATGAAGTGTAAGGAAAGGGTCCAGTTTCTGTTTTCTGCATATGGCTAGCCAATTTTCTTAACACAATTTATTAAATAGGGAATCCTTTCCCCATTGCTTGTTTTTGTCAGGTTTGTCGAAGATCAGATGGTTGTAAATGTGGAGTGTTATTTCTGAGGCCTCTGTTCTATTCCATTGGTCTATATATCTGTTTTGGTACCAGTACCATGCTGTTTTGGTTACTGTAGCCTTGTAGTATAGTTTGAAGTCAGGTAGCATGATGCCTCCAGCTTTGTTCTATTTGCTTAGGATTGTCTTGGCTATACAGGCTCTTTTTTGGTTCCATATGAAATTTAATGTAGTTTTTTTCTAGTTCTGTGAAGAAAGTCGGTGGTAATTTGATGGGAATAGCATTGAATCTATCAATTACTTGAGGCAGTATGACCATTTTCACAATGTTGATTCTCCCTATCCATGAGCATGGATTTTTTTTTTCCATTTGTTTGTGTCCTCTCTTATTTCCTTGAGCAGTGGTTTGTAGTTCTCCTTGAAGAGGTCCTTCACGTCCTTTGTAAGTTGTATTCCTAAGTATTTTATTCTCTTTTTAGCAATTGTGAATGGGAGTTCACACATGATTTGGCTCTCTGCTTGCCTATTATTGGTGTATAGGAATGCTTGCGATTTTTGCACATCAATTTTGTATTCTGAGAATTTCCTGTAGTTGCTTATCAGCTTAAGGAGTTTCGGGACTGAGACGATGGGGTTTTCTAAATATACAATCCTATCATCTGCAAACAGAGTTAATTTAATTTCCTCTCTTTCTGTTTGAATACACTCTGTCTCATTCTCTTGCCTGATTGCCCTAGTCAGAACTTCCAGTACTTTGTTGAATAGGAGTGGTGAGAGAGGGCATCTTGTCAGTTTTCTAAGGGAATTCTTCCAGCTTTTACCCATTCAGTATGATATTTGCTATGGGTTTGTCATAAATAGCTGTTCTTATTTTGAGATATGTTCCATCAATACCTAGTTTATTGAGTGTTTTTAGCATGAAGGGATGTTGAATTTTAACGAGGGCTTTTTCTGCATCTATTGAGATAATCACGTGGTTTTTGTCACTGGTTCTGTTTATGTGGTGGATTACGTTTATTGATTTGCATATGCTGAGCAAGCCTTGCATCCCAGGGATGAAGCCGACTTGATTATGGTAGATAAGCTTTTGGATGTGCTGCTGGATTTCGTTTGCCAGTATTTTATTGAAGACTTTTGCATCGGTGTTCATCAGGGACATTGGCCTGAAATTTTCTTATTTTGTTGTGTTTTTGCCTGGTTTTGGAATCAGGATGATGCCAGCCTCATAAAATGAGTTAGGGAGGAGTCTCTCTTTTCTATTATTTGGAACAGTTTCAGAAGGAGTGGTACCATCTCCTCTTTGAACCTCTGGTAGAATTCAGCTGTGAATCCGTCTTGTCCTGGGCTTTTTTTGTTTGCTAGGCTATTAATTACTGCCTCAATTTCAGAATTTGTTATTGGTCTATTCAGGGATTTGACTTCTTCCTGGTTTAGTCTTGGGAGGGTGTATGCATCCAGGAGTTTATCAATTTCTTCTAGATTTTCTAGTTTATTTGCGTAGAAGTGAAAAAGCAGCAGCATTTCTATACACCAGTAACATTCAAGCTGACAGCCAAATCAAGAAAGAATTCCACTTACAATAGCCATAAAAAATAAAACCTAAGAATACATCTAATCAAGGATGTGAAATATCTTTACATGGAGATTTATAAAACACTGCTTAAAGAAATCATAGATGGCACAAACAAATGGGAAAACATTCCATGCCGATAGACTGGAAGAATCAATATCATTAAAATAGCCATACTGCCTAACACAATCTACAGGTTCACCGCTATTCCTATCAAACTAAACATCATTTTTTTTCACAGAATTAGAAAAAAACTTCTAAAATTCGTATGAATCAAGTAGAACAGCCTGAATAGCCAAAGCACACCTAAGCAACAAGAACAAAGCCAGAGGTATCACATTATCCAACTTCAAACTATTTGATAAGGCTACAGTAAGCAAACCAGCATGGTACTGGTACAAATACAGACACAGAGACCTATGAAACAGAATAGAGAGCCCAGAAATGAAGCTTCACACCTACAGCAATTTGATCTTCAAAACAGTCAACAAAAATAAGCAACAGGAAAATGATTTCCTGTTCAATAAATGGTGCTGAGATAACTGGTGAGCCATATGCAGAAGAATGAAACTGCATCATATACAAAATTAACATAAGATGAATTATAGACTTTAATATGAGACATCAAACTAAAAGAATCCTAGAAGAAAACCTAGGAAACACCATTTTGGACATCTGCCTTGGGAAAGAATTTATGCCTATGTCCTCAAAAGCAATTGCAACAAAAACAAAAATTGACAAGTAGGACCTAAGTAAAGTAAAGAGCTTCTGCACAGCAAAATAAACTATTAACAGAGTAGACAGACAACCTACAGAATGGGAGAAAATATTCACAAACTATTCATTCAACAAAGGTCTAATATCCACAGCCTATAAGGAACTTAAATAATTAAACAAGCAAAAAACGAACAATCAAATTAACAAGTAGGCAAAAGACCTAAACAGATACTTCTCAAAAGAACATACAAGTGGCCAACAAACATAAAAAAATGCTCAACATATTAATAGAGATATGCAAATCAAAATCACAATGAGACACCATCTCACACCAGTCAGAATGGCTGTTATTAAAAGTCAAAAAAAACAACAGATGCTGGTAAGACTGTGGAGGAAAAAAAACACTTATATACTGTTGGTGAGAATGTAAATTAGTTCAGCCCCTGTGGAAAGCAGTTTGGAGATTTCTTAAATAATTTAAAACAGAACTACCATTTGACCCGGTATTACCATTACTGGATATATACACAAAGGAAAATAGAACATTACACCAAAAAAAGCCACATGAACTTATATGTTTGTTGCCACTCAATTCATAATAGCAAAGACATGGAATTAACCTAGGTGCCCATCAGTCATGGATTGATAAGGAAAGTGTGGTACAAATACACCATAAAATACTATGTGGCCATAGAGAAGAATGAAATCACATCCTTTGCAGTAATATGGTGGAGCTGGAGGCCATTATCGTAAGCAAATTAACACAGAAAAAAACACTAAATACCGTATGTTCTTACCTATAAGTAGGAGGTAAACACTGGGTACACGTGAACATGAAGATGGCAGTGATAGACATGGGGAGTACTAGAGGAGGTGGGGGGAAAGGTTTGAAAAACTGTTGAGTACTGTGCTCACTACCTGGGTGATGGGATCAGTTGTATCCCAAATCTCAACATCAGGTAATATACCCATGTAACAAACCTGCACATATACCCCCTAAAGCTAAAAGACAAATTGAAATTATTAAAAGTAAAGACCTCCAAAAAGAAATATCCTGAAAATTGATGTAGAAGCTGTATTTTTTTCTAAATTACCTGATTGAAAAAATTACTTGATAGTAACTGTTTTTGAGCATTTCCCATCTTTTCAAAACTCATGCTCTATCTTTATAGAAGGGACTTTAATCTTCCTGAGGCCAGGACAGTGGGACTGTGTAGAAGAGAGAAGCGGAAACCACACTGTGGCACTGAGTACATTGTTATTAATAAAACAAAATATTTCCTATAAGCAAATAAATGCTGTGGTAGAATTCTAAAGCAGTATCCCCAAGATTCCTACCCCCAGTTATTCAATCAAACACTAACCTATGTACTGCAGGAAAGGGACTTTGCAGATGGAATTAGGGTTACTTATCAGCTGACCTTAAAAATAGGGAGATTACCTGGAGTATGTGAGTGGGTCCAGTGTTAATCACATGAGCACTGAGAAGTAGAAGAGGGAGGAAAGTAGAAGTGTCAAGTCAGAGAGATGTGGTGGAAGAGGAAGTAGCAGAGGATGTGGAAAAGGAAAGGGGGATGTCAGGGAGATTAGAAGTGTGAGAAGGATTCCACATTTGAAGATAGAGAGCCAGTGCCATGAGTCAAGAAATGTGGGCATTCTCTAGGAGCTGAGAAAGAATTGCCCCCATTCCTGCCATCAACCAGTAAGGAAATGGGACCTTAGTTCTATAGCAGCATGGAACTGAGTTTTGCCAACAGTCTGAATGATCCTGGAAGCTGATCCATTCCCAGAGCCTCCAGAAGGAAATTAGTGCCTGCTGATTTTGATTTAGACCTTGTGATACTTTAACAGAACACAACTTGGCCATCCTGGACTTCTGACCTACAGATACTGTGAGATAATACAGTTGTATTGTCTTAAACCATTAAGTTTCTAGTAGTATGTTATAGCAGCAATAGAATGAACACAAATGCAAAGGAACTTAATACTACAAAATTAACCTTCGACTCGTAGCATATTGGAGATACACAAAGAATGTCCTTTAAACACTTATACAACAAATGGAGCAAATGCAGCAAGCTCAATGCTAAAACTGGACTTTCTTACTTTATGTCCTCAGGAAGGAAAAGTTTCATCTATTTAGCAAGAAAAACATATATGTAAGAAAAGATTCTTTTCCAGACATCCTCCTTCTTGAATGAAGATTGTGACTGTTAGGCCATAAGAAAAAAAAGGAAAAACCTAGTCTCCTTTTTCTGTTTCTTTCTAGTCTACACTACACTATACTACACTACACTACACTCAGATTTGTTTATCAGAAATAACTACTTACCATGATTTTCCATCTTGACAAACATCATAAAATAAAACACCTGGAGAGAATATTGATCGAGAGTTTTTTTTTTTTTTTTTTTTTGAGTCTTAGCTTTAAATTCTGATTCTGCTGTGTATTGGTTAAGTGAGTTTGGGAAACTGAATTTTTCCATATCTTGACTCTTCTCATGGGTAAGATGAGGATAAAGATTCTTACCTATACTGTGTTGTTGAAATAATTAAATGAAATAATGTGTATTTTCAAACACTGCCTAGCATACTGTAGGCATTCATGAAGTAATTGTTATTCTTTTTACCATAAGCAGGTCTTTACCTGGACTACCAAATCTTACTCTAATTATGGTCCAGTTTAAGTTGCACAATTGCTATTCTTAGATGCCTTCTATACTTCTCAGATGACCTGTATTGATTATTCCATTTTTTGACCACTTGTAATCGAGGAGTTTCTTTTGATATTTGTAAATATTATAAATGTTGTAAGAATTTATAAATGACTTTGTTTCCTTAACTTTATTCTAAACTGTTTTTGAGCAGGAACCATAAGGCACACAGTAGGCTCTCAGGAAGCACATGTAGGTAGTTTAAACATCTTAGTAATGTAGTTTTCACTTTGCTTGATTGTGTATGTCAGTGTGCACACATGCTTTATTTTTCCTGCACCAGGAATGCCAAAAAATGTGAAGAAAAAAAATCCATCCTCACTGGACATAGAGCCAAGTCCCCAAGCTATAGTGCCAGCCATTTCACTCAAGAGAGACTAATCTTGAAAGAATGCCAGCATAATTTTGCAGACCCCTGAGATTTGGCTTGTTCAGATAAGTTTCAGATAAGCATCTGCACTTTTGGTGGCCCATCCAAATCCAATCCACACAGCCAGCCCAGAGAGCACCATCCATCACCGTGGCTGGAACGAGTGAGAATCCATCCTGACGGGGATTTATTGCAGGAAATAACCCTTCTTTTCTCTAAAATGATTTGTTTCAAATCTGGGCATCTTTACTCCTACTGAAAACTCCAGTGGCAAGCTGCACAGCTTTTTGATTTTTCCCAGTGCATTTTAATTAGCTACCTCTCAATCACTGACTTACACATTTCGGTGCATTGTGGAGAAGATAAAAAGGAAAATCTGATTCACCCTTAGGGAGGATTTCATAAGGAAACTGGAAATTTCTTTAGAATTATTGATCAGTACCTATCCTGAGCATAATTATACTGACGTTTTTTCTTCCTGTGTCTTCCATTCATTGAACATTTCTTTCTTCATTTATTTTTCTAACCTTTCTTAAAGTTTCATTATTTTCTAACTTTTTGGTGGTATTTTCTCTTTCCTGACTCATAAAGAGACTTTGAAAATATATTCTGTGTCATCTCAGTATTTATATATTCAGCCACCTTGATCATTTTTCACTGCGGATGGGCTTCCTGTACTAACTCTTTTCCCAGGGTGAATTGTGCATTCCTTTGGGTCTTGCAATGGGTGCATACAGAACTTGTGAGATCTATGGCTCAAGGCAGGCTCTGGAGAGAACCCCTTTGCTAAGGAATACTTGGCAGCTTGGAATTGTTTTTGAAGCTGCTGGGTGCTTGCTTCTTGTTGTTGTTTAAATAGGGGTGTATTAGTTTCCTATTACTGCTGTAAGAAATTACCACATATTTGGTGGCCTAAAACACCACACATATATTCTCTTACAGTTCTAGAGGCCAGAAGACAAAAATCAGTTTCACTGGACTGAAATCAAGGTGTCAGCAAGGCCATGCTACCTCCGGAGGCTCTGGGGGAGAATCTATTCCTTGCTTCTTCCAGCCTCTGGTGACTGTGACATTCCTTCACCTGCAGTCACATCACTCTGATCTCTGCCTCCTGGTCACATGCTCTTCTCACCTTCTGTCTGTAGTCTAATAATCTCACTCTACTTCCCTCTTGTAAGGACACATGTGATTGTATTTACGGCCTACCTGGCTAATCCAGGATAACCTCATCTCTGAATCCTTAATTTAATAACATTCACAAAGGTCTTTTTCATATAGGGTAACATTCACAGCCCTCAGGGATTAGAACCTAGATGCCTTTGGGGGTTGGGGACCATTGTTTAGCCTGACAGATAGGGATGGAAATTTCTAACACATCACTTTTCAGTTATCTGAAGGCAAGACAATAGCTCTCATATTCTTTTGTATTCATTCATATTCTAACATTACCAACTCATACATAGAAAAAGGTTCCATAGAAAAGCTCATCAATTAATGAACACGCACACAGAAAAAAACTAATACAGGTTTTGCTGTACTTACCATGCATGTGTCAGACCTATGACAAATGCTTTTCTCTGAGCATTGCTTGTAGGCTCTGTTTCTCTCCTGCCTCCATCATTCTTCTCTTTCATCTGTCTCTGTTTCATCAGACTTCATCAATTCCCTCCCTCCCTCCTTCCTTCCTTCCTTCCTTCCTTCCTTCCTTCCTTCCTTCTCTCCTTCCTTCTATATTTCCACCTAGCAGGTAAAATAAATGGATGAAAGTAAAATATACCTGGTTGCCACTGGTCCTTTTTACAGCAAATTAAAATTAGTAGTAGGAAAATATAAATAAATGTTGAGGTCAAACAACCAAATTAAATATGAAAAATGCTATTCAGAAATGCCCACCCTTTGGAAGGCTTAACTGGATATAGAAACCCCCTGCAGATGATTGTTGAAATTTTTCAGTTTTATCAGGGTGTTGCGCATATAGCTTTTAGTTTGCCCTTGTGAATTCTCCATTGATGATGATGAATAGAACCATTTCTGGAACTCAAATTAAAAGTAAACAGAGTAGGGCCTCTCATGTGTAACCAATAAGTTGTGGCCAATTATGATGTTAAAGACATTAGTGTCCTTCAAAGTTACCAGGTGCAGTCAGATGGTGTGAGGTTAGGAGGTAGCAATAAGGTCGGGCTATTAGTGTTAAATATTACTGATTTAAATGCCAGCTCGCAATTATCCATGCTAATGGGGGAGATGATAATGGTAATAATAAAAAATGCTTCCCAGCTATTGCTTTGAATAGCCTCTAATGTTTAATCAGGGCAAAAAGAAGAATAGATTGAATTGTCTACTCTTTCCTTTGTGAATTCTGGGGACAATTTTAGCAAGCACTTTACTGGGTTCTATAGGGATAGGTGGGCAATGGGGGAAGTCGTTCTGTGACTTTTTCTGTCTGAGCCTGTTTCACATTTGACTCTCAGGGCTGCTTTTACTTATTTTTAATTTAATTTAATTTAATTCATTTTTTGAGACAGAGTCTTGTTCTGTCACCCAGGCTGGAGTGCAGTGGCACGATCTTGGCTCACTGCAACCTCCGCCTCCCGGGCTCAAGTAATTCTTCTACCTCAGCCTCCTGAGTAACGGGGGTTACAGGCGCCCACCACCACGCCTGGCTAAGTTTTGTATTTTTTCTTAGTAGAGATGGTTTCGCCATGTTGGCCAGGCTGGCCTTGAACTCCTGACCTCAAGTGATCCGCCTGCCTCGGCCTCGGCCTCTCAAAGTGCTGAGATTACAGGCGTGTGCCACTGTGCCCGGCTGCTTTTACTTATTAATAGTAATGACACGTTAGTTATGATACCATCTTAATATATAAGAGGGTCACTTCGTTAAGCTTTGTTAAACCTCCTATTCCTTGCACTACAGATTCTCCTAGTTAAGCTGGTACCACTGTCTTCTGAGTGTTCCTTTCCCATCCTGAGCCACTGTCAACATGAGCAGTCTGGGTTTCTACTCCCAGCTAGATTCCACTAGGTGAGAGGAGGCAGATTCTTTGATCTCTGGAGGACATCTGAAAGGTCAGTCAATGTCACCCTAAACATAAATCCTCTAATATGCCATCTGTTTTCATTGTAAAGCTTGGAATCTATGATTAGATGCCACAAATTTGCTTCTGAACTCTGAGTTTGCTTTCAGTGTTTCTAAGCAGCTTATGGGGGCCCATAGTCAAGTTTGAGTTACCAGATCTCATTTAGTTTTTATGTTTCTGTGAACATTCTGAAGGAATTTCCTATCCAAATTCTACTTTCTTATCAAGATTCAACTCAAATATTTCTTGAAGCCTTATCTAGTCTCTCACAATGGAAATTAGCTTTCTTTGGTCTATAATTAATAAACTTCTTTGGAATATCTCATTTTATTGTAATAAGCTATTGTTTTGTTATTTTTAACATTTAAAGAAAAAATTTGGAGACAGAGTCTCACTCTGTCACCCAGGCTGGAGTGCAGTGGCACAATCTCAGCTTACTGCAACCCCCACCTTTTGGATTCAAGTGATTCTTGTGCCTCAGCCTCTCGAGTAGCTGGAGTTACAGGCACGCACCACCACGCCCAGCTAATTTTTGTATTTTTAGTAGAGATGGGGTTTTGCCATGTCAGCCAGGCTGGTCTTGAACTCCTGGCCTCAAGTGATCCATCCTCCTCTGCCTCCCAAAGTGCTGGGATTACAGGTATGAGCCACCACGCCTGGCCTATTTTTTAGCATTCTATGTTTGTATAGAAGGCTGCATCAAGAAAAGTTAGATGTCCTGAACAAACACCCAAATCCCCTCATGCAGTGCTTGTCTGAGGTGCTCCTGGTCAAATCATTCCTGGAGTATTGGGTTTAGTTTGGGTCCTCTTTCTGAGGGATCTTGACAAACCAGAGTAGGGAAACAGCAATGACCAGAAGGGCAGATTCTGGAAACCATGCTGTCCAAAGAATCAAGGGAAAATCTGAGGCTGTTCAGCCCACAGCAGCAGTGCCCAAAGTGTGTTCCCATAAAATTGCACTTCTCCAACAATTTCTATGTTAACTTTTTATAGTATTGATCATTTAATTGTTCATCTTTCATACTAGACTTTATGCTCTGGGAAGTCAAAAATCATTTTTATCTACTGTAGTGATCCCAGCACATATCACAAAGCCTGGTGCAATGTAGGTGCTTAATGAGTATTTGTTGCATGAAAGAATGAAGTGCTAAATTTTCTATTGCACTGTAATTCTGTGAGATGTTAAGGTGAAATTGGGAGAAATAAGATTTTTGTGGTCAAATGGGTTTGGAAAGAGCTTGCTGTTGTGCAAGTACATGGGTTTTCTTACTGCTAGAATGCTCATAGTTTCAAGGAACAAAAAGTGTATTTTCAAGACAGGATTAGAATATACTCTGTTTTTCTAAGTTTATTTCACCATGGAACACTCTTTTTTTTTTTTTTCCATCACAAAGCATCCTGTGGCAATGCCTTCCATAAAAAAAGGACAGGGGATATGATAGGGACTTTAAATACTTGAAGGGCTATTGTTTGTAAAGAAAGAAAAAGGACCAGTGAGTAGAAATTGTAATGGTGCGTTTTTTGATTTTGCACAAAGATCTGGCTAAAAATAAAAGCAGTACAAAAATGGAATAGACAGTCTCCTAAGGCAGTGAATTCTGTTTCCCTGTTTAAGCAGCTTTAAGCAGAAGCTGAACACTCCTGGGGAGAGTTGCCGGGGTTGAATTATCCACAGACTAGAAGACTGTATTAGGTGACCTCCAAAGTCCCTTCCAAAGCCAAAGTTGTAGCATTCTGTATTTTCTCTTTCTCTTGTTTGCAAGTTTCTTGCCAAGAACACATTGTTGCCTCCTCAATGCCCATATCCCCTCCTCCAGTGCTTTGTTTCATAGTAGACATTTAATAAGAATTTGCATATTACTTGATTGGTCTTTATGTTGTTACAGAAATTAAAGAATTGTAATGGAGACATATTGGCTATAACATAGAAAACTTCTGTATAAAACTAGTTTTCTTATAATTAGAAAAGAGACAACTTTAATAGGAAGGCTGTCTTGTGGAAATATGTAGAAACATAACGATTTAAGGGTATGGTATAATTGCTGATGCTATCTTTCTATATTTCTTTCCTCACAACCTCAAATCCAGAATCCTCCCATTTTACTGGCGAACCTTGACTTATAACAAATGAGTTGTAATCATGTGGATGGCTTTGTTGTGAAATTTGAAAGCATATTGAGTGATTCAGACATCATAAGCTAATTATCTGCAACTGTTAGATTGAATATAGAGGGATAGTCTTTTATCTGGATTCTGCTATTTATGTGTTTCTGTTATTTGGCTTGCCATCTGGCCAAGCAATAACGTGTTGGGAAGTTAGAAAGTATGTAGAGGTTGAGTCCTTTGGTACCAAACTCAGCCTAGTGCTGTGTGCTTCAGGCTTTCTTTTTTTTTGTTTTTTTTTTTTTTTTTTTTGAGACAGAGTCTCGCTCTGTCGCCCAGGCTGAAGTGCAGTGGTGCAATCTCGGCTCACTGCAAGCTCCGCCTCCCGGGTTCACGCCATTCTCCTGCCTCAGCCTCTCAGAGTAGCTGGGACTACAGGTGCCCGCCACCATGCCCGGCTAATGTTTTGTATTTTTAGTAGAGACGGGGTTTCACCGTGGTCTCGATCTCCTGACCTCGTGATCCGCCCGCCTCGGCCTCCCAAAGTGCTGGGATTACAAGCGTGAGCCACCGCGCCCAGCCCCACAGATGTAACTTTAAAATTTTTAGTAGCCACTTTCAAAAAGTTAAAAAAGGTGAAATTAACTTCAGCAATACCTTTAATTCAACATGCTATATTCAAAATGTATCATTTCAACATAAAATTATTGTAAAAAATTGAGATGTTTACATTCTTTTTTTATTCATAGCATATCGATTTGTATGGTAACATTTCATCAGAGATAATTGCTATCTATGTAGATTTCATAAAACTTACAGTTAAAAAAGTAGATTCACTTACTTCAGTAGTTCCAAACACACTAAAAAGTTTTTCAATAACCAAAATGATTATCGACAAATAATTTACATTCAGTCTCTTGCTCACGCTAGCCATGTTTTAAAGGCTGCCCAATTGGACACTGCAGGTCTAATCCTCACCTCTAGTTGATCATCAAATGGAAGACTCAGACCTCTCTACAGACCCAGGTTTCCTTTACTTCCCCAACACCCTACTGTTCCCTCCTCTAAACCTTCACCTTCCACCATGCTTTACTGTCAGGATCTAGCCTGGAAAGTGGAGCACCTTATGTGATACGAGGAATTGCCGACAGTCAGGATTTCATATAGAGAATACATTACACAGCTGTTAGTGGGCTGAAAGAGCATAAAGGCAAAACCGAGATAATAATAAAAAATAGCTACCACCCTTGGAACTGAGGAAAACTAAAGGAATCACCCCAAATTAGGAGCTGGGAATGCAAGCCCCATCCAGTGGGTGTTCAGGTTTCTGATGAGCCACCGGACCCAGGCTGCCGAGGCTGGTCTGAGAGTGGCTGAGAGGCTGGCTGTAGTCACATGCTGATGCTAGACCCACAGCCCCTGCTCGAGTGACTCTGACGGGAACATGTTGGAATAATAGGAAAGAAGTCCTTTTTACCTCCTCCCACCTTCTGGTTTCATTTTTGCTCCTTACATCATCCGAGCTTACTAGGAAGCCAGTAGGCAGAGTTCTGGCCTGGGCTTCATAGAGCAAAGGATAGAAGCATGAACTTAGAGCTGAGAAAAAACAGGTAAATAGCTGGCATAGACATCCCTGGAAACTCTCACCCCTCCACTGCAGGAGCAGCCCTTAACTTGCACGGCTAACTCAGTTCCAGCTGAGAGCCCTGGCTGCGGTCTTCCCACTGCTTTGACAGTACCCAGTTAGAGCCCTTTAGGAAGAAGGCCTTCCTGGGTGTATTGGAGTTTTGAGAGTAGATCTCATTGTCGACCTAGAGGTCGAGACTAACGTAAGTCAAGAGTTCAGCTCAAGCGAACCGGGCTGGTATTGATAAGTGTTTGGGCCCTGGTGAGGGAATATTTTTGTTATGCTGATTCACGTATGACCAATTCCATTTTTAGGGGCAGCTTTATTTTTGCAAATGGTTAGTACCTGGAGCCTAGCTATGTTTCATAGCCTATCCAGATTTTGCTGTACAGTCCCACAAATGGGCATAAAGGGGATTTTCAGTCTTCATCGTATCCCTTCTATGGGAGGAGGGAATCACCTTTCTTTCTCTTCAAAATGACTTTTAAAACACTCGGGTCTTTACTACTGAAGCTTATGACAACACAGAGCACTCTGAAGAGATTTGCACTGTAGCTCTCACTCTTGAAGGTAACACTCTAGAGTAGCTGTGCTTCTTTTCTGAGAGGGAGATAGATGGAGGGGGAGATACTCTGATGAGGCTACAGCAACTAGGCGCAGTCCAATGGATGAGCAAATTACGATGAAGCACTAGTTCCGGGCCTTGACTCCAATGCTCCACTTCCCCATTCACATTCAAAGGCAAGTGGGATTATTTTTGTAAGAAAGATATATTTGTAGACTTAATGCTGCATATGTTTGAACTCTTTCCAAAATGATGTATTCATCACCGCTTAAAACATTTTGAAAGCTCTGTGTAATGGGAGGCCGCATTAGCCATTTCCTGGCAATGCAATGTGTTCGTGTTTGGGTTACAGTTCAGTTCTTGGCTTCCTCATCACACAGCAGTTGGAATGAGTCTTTGAATTAGCATGAAATGACACGGCTTATTTTGTTTAGTCGATTTGGTCTTTACAAAGCTGGTGCTCATTGCTGCTGAGCCTGTTGTGAGCATTCCACTCTGATACGCTGGAGGGGAAGAAAGGAGAAATCCGACGATAGTTTTGACTCTGGGTTTCTCATTAAAAAGGAAAACAGCCAATTCCCCTGCCACCCTCTGTTCCTGCCACAAAACAAAAATCAAGCCATGGCAAGAATCTATACAGAAGAATAAAACTCTCATTATAGAGAATCCTTTGTGTTTGATTATAGTATGCCATCTCTCCTGCCCCAGCCTATAAAGGTAGAAAAAATTAAGCTCTACATTTTCTGGCTTTGCCTACAGTTTTACCAAAAAAAGCCAACATAGGTGAATTAGAATTTCTCCCTTTGGGATGTGGAAATAATCAAGACATAAATGACAGGGAAGTTAATGAACTCAGATCCTGTAGTATTCGACACCCAAGGTTTTGCTCTTTTATTTGGAATCCTCCTAACACTTAGAATCCCTTCCTTCAAGGGAGTTCCTGGCAGATGTTTTATTGTTCCTGTTGTTTTTCTTCTGAGGCTGTACATTAGGTTAAAATATCACAAATAGCTGCTATTATAGTGAGAGTCACAGAAGCTATAATTCTTCGTGTCAGGCAGAGGAAATGTGTCATGTTTAGGAAACCCTGTCACTGATGTTAACACTCAGATCTTCGGGCAAATGTTTAATGACAGACTCAGCATGCTGCACAAAGTTTGTTATCTACCAAGCAAAAGGTTACTCGCAGGCAACTCTAAATACTATTTGGAAAATGTCTCTAGACAATGATGGGTTCTTTCTCCTCCTCTTCACCTCTTAATCTGTAATTGTAGGATAAATATCACATCTGAGACAAATCAGACAGATCTTCCTTCTTACCGTTCATGTTTGTATATCCAATTATCTTATTTCCAGGCAGCATCCAGGGCACTGAGCTAAGCAATCTTTCCGGGTTTTAATCTGATGTTAGTGTAGACATTTGAGTCCTTCAAAATCTTGTAAAGTGTGGTCATTGGGAGTAGTATATAAATGTTGGCAGGATTATCCAATTACCTGCTAGTGATCTCACAGCAGAGTCATTAATATTATATATCCAACAAGTAAAAAATTCCCCCAAAACAAATATTTCCTGATATAATTACATAAAACTTCAGTGTTGTCTAACTTGGAATTTCTGAAACTCAGCACTGTAGACACTTTGGGCTGGATAATACCTTGCAGGGAGCTGTCGTGTGTATGGTAGGAGGCTTAGCAGCATCACTGGATCTACCCTGTACATACTTGCTGTACCCCATCTACTACAGTTGCGACAATCAAATATGTCTTCAGATATTGCCCGATGTCCCCTGAAGGGCAAAACCATTCCTTGTTGAAAACCATGATGAAACTCTATGTCCCTTTCTACTTTTCTTTCCAGTCTCCAAACTAATGATTTCAAATGGATACATAAAATTTGTCATGCCATCTTGTAGGCCAAGTATACAGTTCTCAATACTGTCCAGAAAGGTCTTGCATACATATGTATGTTTTTCTGCTGAAGACATTCATGGGGTATTATCTGTGGTGATAAACGGAAAACTTCAGCCAAATTAAATTTAAAAGAGTTTAATTGAGCAATGAACAATCAGTGGATCGGAAAGCCTCCAGAATCACAGCAGATTCACAGAGACTCCAGTCCAGCCATGTGTTGGAAGAAGATTTATAGACAAAAAAAGGGAAATGACTTACAGAAATTGGAAGTGAGCTTCAGAATGGCTAGATTGGTTACGGGTTGGCATTTGCCCTATTTGAACACAGTTTGAACACTCAGCAGTGGATGAATGGTTGAAGTATGGCTGCTGGGATTGGCCAAGACTCAGCTACTGTTATAGGCATATACTCCTAAGTTAGGTTTTAGTCTTGTCTGTCTATTAAGCTAGGTTGCAATTTGTCCATGAGGACTCAAATATAGAAGTAGGCCATCCTTCACAGGCCATCTTTAGTTTGCTTTAACAGTGTTTCTTACTGCATTCCACCAATTACTATAGGTACAAATGTATGTTTGTAGTCACCCTTCCTATATACACAGCTGGTATTCAACATGATAAAATAGAAAAAGAACAGATTTTTTTTTTCTAGATCACTCCTTGTTTATCACTGTCATTATTTTGTTTGCTTTTTTCTTCATTTTTTTAAATACTGAAAGAAAAAAAATCACTAGGAAAGTATAAAGACAGAAAATTAAAATAGCCCAAATTTCATCCCCCAGAAGTAACAATTCTTAACCATGTGGTTCATTTTCTCCCAGTATTTTTCTGTGCATTTTTATTTAGTGCTAAAAAATTAATGGCATATTCTAAGCATTTTCCCTATGAAAGATTTTTAGAAGCATCATCTTTGTGGCTCCTCTTGCAGAAAATAAGACCACAGTTTAAGAATGTAAGATGCTATATATAGGAAGAGCATTGCAGGAGGAAGACAGTAAAGAGGAAAATTGCCTTGTACCAAGCAAGGGAGTTGGGATCTGGTGAGGAGGATCTTTTACACTCATATGGGGGAGGTGAGACCTCTTATGCACAACAGGAGAAAGGAAGGTGAATCTCTTACTCATAAATTAGTTAACTTCAAAAAGCCTACATATAAATGGTGCTGGTCACACACGCGTGAAAGGTGTCCCAGAGATTTTTCTGTAAAACATTAAAGACCTGGCTTTTGTTTTCTTTCTCTAAATACTTACAAGTAGCACTCACTTATTATGGAGGGGCTGATTTCTTCCCTGTATTATTCCATGTTGTAAAGTAACTAATCTTACTATTTATAATTTTAAATAGTACATTCATTAATTCAACTGATATTATGAAGTCCCTGCCAAAAGCAAGGCTCTGTGCTAGGTACTAAGGGCTGAGTGGTGACCACAGAGAACAAGGTTTCTGGTCTCAAGGAGCTTACAGGTCACTGGGGGAATCAGGCAATCACCAAGTAAACAATGAATAAACAACATGTGCTCACCTGGGGAAAGATGTCTACTTTGTGGATTTTAATGTCAACATGACAGTGTTTTTTTAACATCTCAGTCTAGTTCTTCCTTGTCTGAGACCCCTCCATTTTTGAACGGTTTCTCTAGTTTTCATAGGTGCAGTGTCTTTAGGTAGAAATAAAAAGCAGATGTTATTGTTAATTTTTTCAGTCCATTTAGAAAACTTATTGCAGAGGAGGTCAGTTTTCGAGTTCTCTTCTTTTGCACTTATCTTTTGCATTGTAAATTTTTTTCACAGGCCTCATGACTCTTCTCATTCTTACTAGAAAGTCCTCTTAGATCGTCCTCTAATTGGCTATTAAAAATCACTTTTATTCTATTTTATTTGATTCATATATTTAATCTATATATTTTATTTTATATATTTATTTTATCTATTTATCCATTTTATTTTATTTATATGCAACTAAGCTGAATTTTAAAGGTGTGGCTTGATGAATTTTTTTTCTTTTTTTTTTTTTTTTGAGACGGAGTCTCACTCTGTCACCCAGGCTGGAGTGCAGTGGCGTGATCTCCACTCACTGCAAGCTCCACCTCCCAGGTTAACGCCATTCTCCTGCCTCAGCCTCCCAAGTAGCTGGGACTACAGGTGCCTGCCACCACGCCCGGCTAATTTTTTGTATTTTTAGTAGAGATGGGGTTTCACCCTCTTAGCCAGGATGGTTTTGATTTCCTGACCTTGTGATCCACCTGCCTCGGCCTCCCAAAGTGCTAGAATTACAGGCGTGAGCCACCGCGCCCAGCCGGCTTGATGAGTTTTTATAAAGGTAAGCAATTGTGTTAATCATCACCACACTTGTGATATAGAACATCCTCATCATTCCATAAAGTTCTCTTCATCCTTCTGCAGTAAGTTCCCTCTCTCTCCCCTAACAACTTATGATCTGCTTCTTGTCACTATGGTTTTGCTTTTCCTAGAAATTCATATGAATGTAATAATAGTTTATAGCTGTTTGTGTCTGTTTTCCTTCACTCAGCATAATTCATTTGAGATTTATTCATGTGGTTGTGTGTATGAGTAGTTTATTCCTTTTCATTGCTGACTAGTATTCTATTGTATGAGTATACCACAATTTGTTTATTCATTCACCAGTTGGTAGACATTTGGATTGATTCCAGTTATTGGCTACTATGAATAAAGCTGCTATGAACATTTGAATATGACTATTTGTGTGGACACTTATTTTCATTTCTCTTAGGTTGTGGCAGCAGAACATTGGACCCCCCAGAGATACCCATTCCTTAATCTGGGAAACTGTGGATATGTTACACAGTATGGCAAAATGGAATTAAGACTGATGTAATCAAGGTTGCTAATGAGCTGATCTTAAAGTGAGGAGTCTGTCCTGTATTCCAGCTGGGTCAATCTAATCACATAAATTATTAAAAGTGGAGGGCCTATTATCCTTAGCAAACTAACACAGAAACAGAAAACCAAATACTGCATGTTTTCACTTCTAAGTGGGAGCTCAATGAAGAGAACACATGGGCACAAAGAAGGGAACAACATACACTGGGGCCTATCAGAGGGTGGTGGGTGGAAGGAGGCAGAGGATCAGGAAAAATAGTGAATGGACACTAGGCTTAATATCTCAGTGGTGAAATAATCTGTACAACAAACCTCTATGACACATGTTAACCTATGTTACAAACCTGCACATTGTGTACATGTATCACTGAACTTAAAATTTAATTTTTTTTGTTTTTTAAATAGAGGGCCTTCCCTGGCTACTGTAGAGAGATGGAGAGATGGCTCCTTGAGAAGGACTTGACCCACCATTGCTAGCTTTGAAATGAAGATAGACAGGACAAGGAATACAGGCATTCTCTGGAAGCTAAAAAAGTGAAGAAAATGAATTTTCCCCTAGAAACCCCAGAAAGAAATTCAGCCCACTAACACCTTGATTTTAGCCCAGTGAGAGCTGTGCCTGAACATGTGATTTACAGAACTGTATGATAATACATTTGGGTTGTTTTAAGCTACTGAATTTGTAGTAATTTGTAACAGTAGTCATGGAGATGAATACATGGGTCTAGTGGGATGGCTGGGTCATGTGAAAAGTGTATGTTTAACTTTTTTTTTTTTTTTTTTTTTTTTTTCAGACGGAGTCTTGCCCTTTCACCCAAGCTGGACTGGACTGCAGTGGTGCGATCTCGGCTCACTGCAAGCTCTGCCTCCTGGGTTCACGCCATTCTTCTGCCTCAGCCTCCCGAGTAGCTGGGACTATAGATGCCCACCGCCATGTCCGGCTAATTTTTTTTGTATTTTTAGTAGAGACAGAGTTTCACCGTGTTAGCCAGGATGGTCTCAATCTCCTGACCTCGTGATCTGCCCATCTCGGCCTCCCAAAGTGCTGGGATTACAGGCGTGAGCCACTGTGCCCAGCCTGTTTAACTTTATAAAAACCTACCAAACTGTTTTCCAAAGTGGCTGTACTTTTACTGACTTTTTAAAAAGTAGGATTAGGATGGGTTCTAAACATAGGTGTGTTTCTCTACCAATGTTTTTTTATAGAAAGACTTCCAGATCCAGAATCTAGAGAAAGGAAAAAGGCAGGAGCTGCCCATCTGTTGGTCTAGCAGTTTGGGGGATTTGGGAGACTGCTGAATAATAGCCGTAGCCAGGAGGCTTTCACAAGGCCATTCACACAGGTAGTATTTCCAGAGAAAGGTTCTGTCATGCCTGTTTCTCTGATTGGTGGGCTCATATTACCATAGAGGCCAGAGGAAGCCAAAGGGCTAGGCTTCTCCATTACCTTTTTCATTCCCTTTGAGCTCACCCTAGCTCCAACACTTGCTGTTGCAAGTATTGGCATTGGTGGTATACAACAGTGCATACTTCTACTAATGGGGGTCATTCTTTTTTGCCAGGTTACACCACAGGAACTGCATCTAATTGAAATTCATCCAAATTTCCAGTTTATATGTGAAGCTACTCCTGATTTGCAACAAGGGTGAAAATTTTTCTCTCTAAGCATTTTTCTGGTCATTTCAGCATGAATTTTGAAGAGTCCTAGTATTAAAAAAAATGCCTCTTGTTAAAGGGAGTAGGAAAGACTTTATTCAAAGGAGACTACTATAATGGGGGTTTTGCAGTAGGGGAGACAGATGAGGCCCACTCCAAATGCAAGGGCAAGTGAGGAATTATAGTCAAGGAACAGGGTGGGGGTCAGTGGATGGAAAATTACTAAGAGGAAACTTCAAGGGTGAGGGAGGATTCTAGCTAACCCGACTTGACAGGATTCTTGATGAAGGCAGGCCAGAGTGATCAGATATCAAGGATGGGGCATGAGAAATTTGATCACATGTCAAGAGTGGAGAATTTTTGCTAAAATGACCTGGCCTGATTCTTGCTAAAACTAGGCTAAGGGAGCTGAGGACAGAGCCGTGGTTGGAGCATGGTTGAAAAGAGGATTTAGGGCTGGACACTTGTGGCTCATGCCTGTAATCCCAGCACTTTGAGAGGCCAAGGCAGGTGGTTCACTTGAGGTCAGGAGTTTGAGACCAGCCTGACCAACATGGTGAAACCCCATCTCTACTAAAAATACAAAAATTAGCCAGGTGTGGTGGTACGCACCTGTAATCCCAGGTACTCGGGAGGCTGAGGCACGAGAATCACTTAAACCTGGGAGGTGGAGCTTGCAGTGAGCTGAGATTGCACCACTGCACTCCAGCCTGGGTGACAGAGCGAGACTCTGTCTCGAAAACAGATACTTTGTCACTACTGAGCAACTGTGCTCAAGCTGCTACCTTGGTCTTTGATAATATTTTTAAGATACAGTGTCACATATTTAAGAGATTTTTGGAAAAGACAATTGTCATTGCTATTAATTTTTAAAACCGTGAAAGACGTGAATTTTACATAGTCAATATAAGGGAAAATATGATCAGGAAAATATATATTAGCCAAGCTAATATAAAAACAGTACCTATTGTCTGTAATCCAAACAATCCTCATGAACTGTGTAAGAAAATCATGACAAGTAGAAAAGCAACTTTGTTACAGGATTGCTGTTAATTAGCTTGAATTTGAAAGATGAAACCCCATGGTTTAAGAATTTTACTCTTCTGATCTTCCATTTTTCAGAAAAGCAGTTTTCAATTTTTATGAAAAATGGCCCCATTTCCAGACCATAGGCCAATGGTGGAGTGGATTTGAAGAGGGGCTGGGAAGATCCTGTACATGTTGTGTTGTGTCACCATAAAGGTGTCAGGGTGGTGGAGTGCTCAGAGTGAGGCCAGCATTGTCCCTGTGGGAGTCCCACCTGCTCTGCAGTCTTGCCTGTCATGTGTTCTTGATGTGGATAGGCTTCTGAAGTGCTTTGGTGGCCATTGTCATGGCTGTGTCTGATTTTCTTAATCATGCATGGCAATGACACCCAGATGGGCTCTGTTCCTCAGGTTCCGTTTCTGGAGCACGGATGTATTTGCTAACATCTATTGTGGGCGTGTTATCTTCCACAAGCAGCACATGTTATGTTGCCTAAAGGGATGGCAGCCTGGGCTTCTCGGCCCTCCATGAAGCATGGCAGAATTCCAATGGCACATCTGCAGGCAGACTTAAATGTGTTAAAGTACTTATTTTCACACCCAATAAATCATCAGCGAGATAGAGTCACATCACATAAACCTTTCAGTGGCCACCGATGCTTTTAGGACAACCAAAATCTTCAGCACAGCTGACAGGGCTCTCTGATATGATAGAGTGGTGACACTAACGCCATTTTTCCTCAATAGAAGGTTTTAGATACGCTTTATCTACCCTTGTGCATACAAACCCCAACACTCTCTCCATTGGCTCCTGCCATCCAACCAGTGATTTCTACACCAGGGTTACAACAGAGGTTGTGAGGGCCTTCAGGATGGCTCTCAAACAAGCTGCAGGGAAATCATAGTGGTTTATGTTAGTGGATAATTTTTTGAGGTAGTCATACCTGTCTTCCAAATCTTTACCTCTCAAAGTTAAAAAAAAAAAAAAGCATCCACTGTGAATCCCCCCACATTTTTCCAGCCCTTGCTGGAGAATTCATCCCTATTTGGTAGGCATCAATGCTGCATTTCAGCCGTACCATACAGAAGAAATGAAAATGCAGGCTGGGGCTCTGCCCTCCCTAACCTGCTGCTTTGTGTTCACACTTGGTAAACACTGAAGTTCAATCACATTCCTCTCTGCAGAACGTAGTCAATTAGGCTCCTGCTAGTGATTGTATATTCTGATTGTACACAACAGACTATCCTTTTTCTCAAAGGTTTAAGAGAAAAATTAAACAGTTTCCGAAGTTTCTAAAATTTAAACTCAACTAATGGGCTTACTGGCCGTAATTGAGTTGGTGGGTCCTAAGCCAGATAAGGACCACTAATTGTTCAGTGCTTTTATGTTAAGTAAATTATTTTCCCATTAGGAAAGCTTGCTATTTACAAAGTATTATTAATGTACCATGCCCTTTGTCCCCACCCCTGCTTTTAGTTGCCTCTAACTTGAACCTCTTAATAAACCAACTCTAAGCCCTGAAATATAGTATCGTTTGTTATTGTTATTTTAAAATACTAAGCTTTCCTGAAATAAACTGGCAAATAATTCTATTTGATTTTATCTTATATTTTTGAGCTGAACATGTTATTTGGAAATAAAAAAACAAGCAGATTAAAAAGAAAACAGTTGAAAATCTATCCCTTTATTACTAGTTTCTTGGGGAAATTTATCTAACATTATTCTTCCTTTTTAGTATGCTTGTTGTAATCCATTTATTTTCTTTTCACTGCTTGTCAAGACTGCGTTCGGAAACAGCACTCTTCCCATGATTATATTTCTGAATCCTCTGAGATCTCTGACTAAATTGTGCAGAACATGTGCTGCTATAAGATTTCATTGAAATGTAAAAAGAATAAGGGATTTTGTTTTCTTAAATTCCCTTTAGTATATAAAATATTTGGTGAGTTGCTGATACCTTTATTTAAACTTTAAAAAAAATAGACTATTACTTGTTTTTTTATTTTTATGCTTGACATCTCTAATTATGGTTTTAATTGGGGTTATTACATAAAGGAGAATGTACCATAACGTTGTGACCTTCTGTTCTGCCTGGTTATTTATAATATTCCTTGGTGAGTATTCAATTTTAGATCCAGCAGGCAATAACTGGTGATTGTTCTAAATACCTGCTTTGATGATTTGAAATAACATTAGAGTCACAACTAGCATATTCTATCATCCTACCCTGCCCCTAGCACACATACATTCGCCCTAGGAGAGGAGAGCAAGCCAACTGGGAAAGGAGAACTAGGGCAGAAATCTGAGTCACTAGAGCCAAATGTTTTTAATCTGCACATGGCTATGGTAGGGCCAAAACTACACTGACTACTTAATCCATTCTGGGCTCACAATCCCCCAAGTTCTTATAAGAATGGGACTTGCCTCGATGATACACTTGCAAGTGGTGTTATCAGAAAACTGTATTGGAAACAAGATGATTGTGTAAGGTGAACATTAATGCTATTATGTTTGCCTTGGCGCTAACCTGAGAAACTTGTATAATGTGGCTTATAAACCATCTCTCTTGACTATGAGGAAGACCTCGTGAGGACAAGCCAGGTAAAGAGGCACCAGCTAGGGATTGGAGTAGCTGTGCAAGGGGGAATCAGGAAATGCACTGCAAGGGCCACTGGTGATGAAAATATAAAATAGGTTTTATTGAGGAAAAATTTATAAGCAGAGAAGTAGCAGGGTGCACACAGCTCCTCAAAACCTCAGCATACCATGGCTTGTACTGGACAGGGGAGGACCGCATGTATCATGGCTGATGTGTCATGGAGAGGAATCCCGGACCTGTGATACTGCACATACATAGGGACTGCCGGAGCAGGTTACATCGATGCCATTATGTAATCCCAGATGCTCCTTGATCAGAGAAATGGCTTTATTTGAAAGAGGAACCTTCTGGAATCCAGCGATTTCTATCAGATTGTTCTCTGTTAAGCCAGCTCTCTCCTAAACTACCAAACCAGAGGAGGAAATGAACCTCTAGGGTTATCAGATTCTCTCTCCTCTGAGTGATGCACAATGAAACATCAGGACATTATTTCTTAGGACAAGAAAGTGGAGACAATCAGTATAAGACAGAATACTACAGAGACAATGAACCTAGGGACATTGATGAAACCGCAAAGAATCAAAACCAGAGTGAGAGAGAGTGCATGTGTTGGTGTGATGTGATTGTGTATATGTGTGTGTGCACCCAGCACTATACCCCTAGATACATCACATGGAAACTCTAAACAAAGTATTAGAGGGCCGGACGCGGTGGCTCATGCCTGTAATCCCAGCACTTTGGGAGACCGAGGTGGGCGGATCACGAGGTCAGGAGATTGAGACCATTCCTGGCTAACACGGTGAAACCCCGTCTCTACTAAAAATACAAAAAATTAGCCGGGCTTGTTGGTGGGCGCCTGTAGTCCCAGCTACAGGGAGGCTGAGGCAGGAGAATGGCGTGAACCTGGGAGACGGAGCTTGCAGTGAACCGAGATCGCACCACTGCACTCCAGCCTGGGCGACAGAGCGAGACTCTGTCACAAAAAAACAAATAAACACAGCAAAGTATTAGATTGGTGCAAACAAAATTAATTGCAAGCAAAAACCACAATTAATTTTGCACCAACCTAATATATGACATTACTTTTATCAACCAACTTTCAAAAAATTAGGCTCATAGCTCAAAAAATTATGTTAAAAATAAAATAAGCAGGGTGGGGAGAGGAGTGCTATTTTAAATAACATTATAAATGGAAATAATGGAAGGTACAACCACATTCGGCTACCTCTTGCCTCCAGAGAAATTCAGAATCCTACTAGAAAGTTTACAGTACTCAACTTAGATTCTACCCTAGGCACAAATGTACAGTAAACTGGTTCAGAGAAGAATGTTTTGATTACTTATACAACACAAGAAGACTCCTGTCTATTTACTTCATTATTTCTGGAAAAAATGGAGTTTTGCATGATACTCTGCAGAATGTGAAAGGAGACAAATGCCCTGGTTTTGTTTTTGACATGCCAGCAAATGCTCTAAGAGCAACAGAGTTAATGCTGCCATAGAGTGAAGAGCTGATATAGCCCCTGTCCAGAGAGAAATGTTGGAAGTGGAGCTGGTGCCTCCATTTCTCAGCTGCAGATTCCTGCAGGGCAGTTGGGGGCTGTGGTGGAAACTCCAGCCACTCCTTAGCCTCCCTGTCACAGTCATAACTCTTGCTGCTTAAATTAAAAATAATTTCCAATAACATACTTCCTAGAAGAATAGATAAATGTCCAAAGGCAAAAAGAAAGTAAAATAAAATATCAAAAAGTGGAAGTGGATTGAGGAAAAGGATTAAAAGAGGCAAGAGGGAGTGCCACATTCTTTAGGTCTACCCAGGACATCTTTCCTGGTTTATGATTCTTTCTCTGTTGAACCACAAAGAAAAAAATGTATTAGGACTCCGAATTCCAGGCTATATTGTCTGTCAAAGGATTTACCAGTTAGAGAACCAATTAATTTTCAGCTCCCACAGCTCAGGAGGATATAAAAATAGGATCTTATATGTCCTTTGAAATGTTGGGATATACACTCTCTTCTTAAAAGAAGAGAACTGAAACCTGCTTTTCTCTTTTCAAAAAGAAAAAGAAAGAGCAGCATTCTGTGGCTTTCCTGGTTTTCTTTCAGACTCTTTTCCAAGATCTGTGGCTTTAGTGTGTATGTGTAAGTGCACACACACACACACACACACCACGTGCATATTTGCACACATTAATGCAGAAATGGTTTGCTGTAGAGTTAATGTAGATATTTTCTCCTTCCAAGCAAGTGATTACGGCCTTTCTTCCATGGTCAAATGGATGATTTGAACAGCTTGGAAGGGCAAGGGCAAGAAAAGCTTTGATTTATCTGCTGCTGAACTGATTTAGACAAATGCAAGAAGATGATACATCACTGAATTAGGGCAAGCAGGACAATAATGAGAGCCTAAATTGAGTGACAAGTGCACACCGAAATCTATATTACCACTAAATAAGCAGGCATACATGTGTACACTGTACCTTATTTTATGTTGTAGAGTGGTACTCATCATGTTTCAGGATAGTTTAATGAATGCTTTAGATCTGTAATTAGGAGGGCTCTGGTGTTCTCACGAGATACTGGCATTGTGGTGAACTATCCGATAAATATGATATAGAAATTCAGATCCTGTACAGGGAACTATTGTCAGAGGAAAGAGTCAGAGAAACTGAGCAAGTATTCAATCTAGCAGCAGCAAATTTCAAAACTATGCTATCCTTGCAGTACAGAAAAAAAAATGTCCCATATACCTTCAACATGTAACCAAAGGAAATAGGAACAACAGAGGAACAAAAGTTGCTCTCTCCTTAAATTTTGTCATATTGATTGTGTCTGCCAGTCAGATACTCTATTCTATTTGTTTTTCAAGAATTCCTGCAGGTGATCTGGGTTGGAGGTGAGTTCCCAGAGTAAGTAACTGAAAAAAGAAAGCAGGGTTCCAATGAACCCTAGAGGCAACTGTGAAGTGGTGGAAGAATGTTATTACAGGTTCACATGAGGCCTGAGGAGTTGGATGGAGGCTGAGGGGTTTGTAGCAGTCAGCCCCAGCCAGTCCTACCTGGGTTGTCACTTTATTGATGGCTCAGGGAATGTCTCCTTTTTGTTTGCATTTGATAGCAAGATGCCTTCAGATTTCTTCCCTTGCCCATTAAGTCAAGGTGCAGTTTTTGCTTTAGAAATTTCAGAACTGAGTTTTTCCAGCACTTCTTTTTCTGATGCATTGGGTTAAATATGGATGATAAAAATTAAAAAAAATCTTTCATTCAAGTGGCCCCATGTTATTTGTATTCACACCCTTGTTTTGTGTTTGTCACCTGTTTTCTTGTTGTGCTGAGTGTTACCCTCAGATTGACCTAGCTATTTGTGTATACCCAGTCACTGCCAGATACATAGCTGAAATGAATTTTAAAAGAAGAAAAAAAAAAAACACTGGAAGGTACAAACCAAAAAGAACTCTATGCAAATGACCTTACACAATTATACCTAAAATCAACATACTAGAAGGTCAGTAAATATTATTATTCCTCAAGACATTTTGAGCAATTACCTAATATTGGGTGAATAGTATTTCAGTACCTCATGTGGTGTACTTGATAGTCTTTATTCTTACAAAAGATTCATTGTTAAATGTGTTTTTGGGTCAGCTTTGATGTTTATCAAACATACCGGCCTCTGGTCTTTATGGATCCTGCTGTGCCTGGCTAGACTGGTTACTTTTTCCCTGGTTCCTGAGGATGTCTGGATAAAGCTTTGTAGCAGAGGACTGGATAGTACAGTCTATGACATCTTTAGTGGAGTGATCTAAACCTTGACGTTCAAACCTTGGATAAGATGTTAGCTTCATCAATAATCAGGGCCTACCCAAAACGCTGTTGTGAAAATAGGTAACTTCTTTCATTCCTTTTTTCCTCTTTAGATGCCAAATGACTCTATGGCATCCTGTGAGTCCCTGCTAGGGCATTCTCTCTGGACTGGCTTTCCCCTTTTACTGTTTTACTTGTCTCCAAATGAAAACTCAAATTCATTTTGTCCTTGTGACTCATTAGCTGATCTGATTGATCAATGTATGTAATTTGTTTTGTTTTGTTTTCTTTTTTGAGATGGAGTTTCACTCTTGTTGCCCAGGCTGGAGTGCAATGGCGCAATCTCGGCTCACTGCAATCTCTGCCTCCCAGGTTCAAGTGATTCTCTCACCTAAGCCTCTTGAGTAGCTGGGATTACAGGCACCTTCCACCACATCCAGCTAATTTTTATATTTTTAGTAGAGACGGGGTTTCACCATGTTGGCCAGGCTGGTCTCAAACTCCTGACCTCAGGTGATCCACCCACCTCAGCCTCCCAAAGTGCTGGGATTACAAATGTGAGCCACTGTGCCTGGCCTGTATGTGAAGTTTTTAACCCTTTGACAAAGGGTTACATATCAGTTTTAACCTGCTCTTCCAGTTCACTTCATATTTTAGCCAATGCCTTCCATGCCTAAATCCAAAGCAGCAAATAACAGTGGAGCTACTAAATAACCAGGTGTAGCAGACCCAGAGCTACTCGGACCCCTGCTGGAAAGATTCCAAAACTTTATCCTGAAAATTCAGAATCTGTAAAAACAAAAATTTAAAAGGACAGTGATATCTATTTCGTTTTTCAGTTTAAATGGTGAAAATATATGCCCTCAGGATCTAGAATATGCTTTTCATGTATAATGTTTCCTTTTCCACATTTTTTTTAGTAAATACTAGAACTAATGAATCCAAATGGTAAATAGTTTTAACAGTACAGGAGAGTATCAAATAGAAAAGTAATCTCCTTGTCTCTCCACTTCCTGGTCCTAGACTTACCTCCCAGAGGCAATTGTGTTGGGTAGTATTTGTTTTTAGAGTTTCTGGAGGTTTCCTCTTAAGTTGAAATAATATTTTTATGCCTCTATTTCTTGATTTATCAATTATCAACATTATATTTTGACTTTCCTATGAAAATGGGGAATTTAGTGCACTTACATTACCTTTCATCTAGTGTTTCCCATCTATTTTCTGATTTTTATTATTGTACATTATTTATAACAGTTACATTCTGTTCTACAGTTCTGTACTTATAAATAAATCTTTTATATTCTGTCTAATTCTATGGTTCTCAAATAAACAAAATAATTAACGTTTAATATTATAGTTATGTAACTGTTATTTACTACAGAACTAAGTAGAACAATTTGATGCAGGTGGATGGCAAAATAATTAAGCAAGTTAGATTTTTGCTGTTGGAAGTGAAATTTTCAAAGTTTGACAAAGAAATTTGTTTTGTTTTCCGTTTCACTTTCTTCACTATTTTTGTGTCAGAATTTCTCTGGTTCCTCATATACTATGTCATTTCTTTGTGAGATGCTATTTATTTTTTAAACTTTTGCTGGTATACATTTCTTCTTTTTTTCAAATATCAAACATGAATTGTAAGCTTTGGGATATTCCACATCAAAAAACATTTTAAAACAATCCTCACACTTTGTTCATAATTTGGCTGTTGTATGAAAGATTCAAGAGAACTTTCATCTCTGGACTTTGCTTCCTTATTTTTTAGTTTTGACTGTGACTTCTTCTTTTGCAGTTAGCCTGTTTTCTTTTTCTTTTTGGAAGTTTCTTAGATCTATAGTTTATTCTGCCTTGAAATTTTAATAGGAGATGGCCAGCTGTGTGAATCAAGACCTTGGCCTTTTCAACTAAGGCAAATCTCCTTTTATTATTTCTTTTATGTGTTCATAGTTTTCCCAATACCATTATCTGTTTTGTGTTTATGGAGCTTATCAAATGAATAGTAAACATTTAAAATGTATCACCCTTTACTTTTTTCTCTTACATTTTCTACTATTTTGTCTTTTTTCTCCATTCTGAGGATTTCTTCAACTTTATTTCATGTATCTCTAACTCTGTGACTATCTTCATATTATCATTTAGCACATTCATTTTTTAAATTTTATTATTATTGTACTTTAAGTTTTAAGGTACATGTGCACAGTGTGCAGGTTTGTTACATATGTATACAGCACATTCATCATTTTAAGTTGACCATCAAATTTCTAATTTTTTAAGCCCTTGGATTATTCCTTTTTTGTGGCAGTTTATCCTTATATTAAGGATAAAATGTCCTCTTGAATATTTTTTAGGATATCAATTAAATATTTTAAAAGTCTGCTTTCTCCGTAGGAGAAATGACTCCATTAGGAGTCAGTGTTTTTTGTTTTTGTTGTACATCCTGGTCTTTGTCCTCCTATTCTTTTGGATTTCCCTGGGTGTTAGATGCTTTTTTGTTTGTTTATGTTCACGAGTGGAGAACTGTATGATTAGTACAGGTAGATGTGGGTGGCTGCTCACCCAGAAGGCCTTGCTTTTGAAGAGGCCTGGCTGTGGCGTCTGTGTGGTTGGGGGCACACATCAGTACAGTAGTTTTCCTTGTGGGGCCCCTGAATAGGGGAACTTGACTCTGGGAATGGAGTGCTTTCATCGGCTTCGCTCCCAAGCTGCCTCTCCTTTCCCATTTTGTTTTATTAGGTTTCATTATTATCTCTCCTGGAGATCCAGAGTTACCACAGACTTGGCATCTTTCTTACGAAGCAGCTCCCTCGCCAAGCACCCTGACTTCCTCTTCAGGCAGATGACATACTTTTTTTGTTCGAGCCCAGTTCTTGGGCTTCAAGAGTTCACTTCTGAGGGCAAAAATTCCATTTTGGTTTCATTTTGTCACTAAACAGTTAATTCTTTTACACGCTTTTTTTTCCCTCTCCCATTTCAAGGGAACGTGGAGGAAGAGAGTCAAAAGATGAGTGCACAAGTCTGTCATTTCCTGACCTGAGGCCTCCCCTCTCCTTCCTATGATACTGGTTCCAGCTAAACCAAGACTAACCAAAAAAATGGGCAATTATTTCACCTGAAATGAAATTACCTGCTAAAATTAACACAATGTAAGTTATTAATTAGCTCTTTCCACTTTATGAAAACTCGCTTTAGCTCCAGAGAACACAGACATCTGATTGTCAGACTCAAGCTCTTGGATGGCTGGGCCTATATTTAGGACATGGAAATGTCCCGAAGTCTCCATATTTAGGGACAGAGAAAGGAGGCTGTCAGGGAAAATCGGTCAGAGCCTCTCACCTTTCACAGAAGCATGCGCGTCTCTCTTATTTCCCCTTTAACATGAACTTCCAACTCTTCTTTCATCGAGTCTTAAATTTTGCCCCTCTAATGTCAGAGAATGGTGGGGTATAGACAGGAGAACCATAAGTCAATATTCTTACATTTTTACTTTGTTACTGTGAGACCAACCACTGACCTGTAGAGTTCAGAGAAATACATTTTATATTGCTGAAGATACTTTGAATGTACCTTGAACCTAAAATAAAAGTTTAAAAGAAAATTATAAGATTTTGCACTGAGAGATCATATACTTTTTAAAGATGTAGATCACGGGTGTCTGACCTTTTGGCTTCCCTGGGCCCAATGAAAGAAGAATTGTCTTGGGCCTCACATAAAATGCACTAATGATGGCTGATTGAGCTTAAAAAGAAGGTCAGTGCATAATTTTTGTGTATTCCATCACCACAGATTAGCAAAAAGCTCCTCTCATTCAAAGGGTTGGACATCACTGAAGCTGAAGAGAGTCAGGAAATATGTACCTGAAAGACACATGGAAGAGACCTATTACCTGTACAGTATTTTATGTATTGTGATGTGGAGACCCCAGGTCTCCATTTATATCACTTATTCACTCATTCAGCAAGCATTTTGAGTGCCTGTTCTGTGCCAGGCACTGCGTCACGGAGTGAGGGTACAGTGATGGTGAGGAAGACAACGTGTTTGCTTTTATAGAACTTACATCATAGTAGAGAAGCAGATACAAGCAAATTTATAATGTAATATAAGGTGGTGCTAAGTGCTCAGTTGGTATAAAGCAGAGTGAGCTAGTAGAGAAAATGGTATAATGGTGGTAGGGAGAGTGGCTGGGAGCAGTAGTCTTTCTGAGGAATGACATTTGAGCAAATACCTTAAACCTACAGTTTCCGAACTGTCTTCCGAGGAACTCACAGGGTTGCTACCAGATATTTCAGAGTTTTGAGGGAAACGCAATATTATTCAACATCTGGTAGATACTGCACAAACTACTAGCTTCCGGTGATTCTCACGGTTTCACATGAGATTATGCTACTTTCCTTTCAATGATGATTTATCTTTGCAAAGCTGAGTTTTTGTTGTTACTGTGGTAATGAGTGAGTATACAGTGAAAGCCAAGAGGAAGAGATGAAGGTGGCAGGGTCCAACATGATTTCAAGGTTTGAGGAATTATGCAGTGCCTAACAGGTGCATACAAACCACTAGTACATGTAGAGATAGAAAAAAATGTGGAGATTAGTATGTGTAGAGACAAATACATTTACTTCCTAATTCCCAGAACCTGTGAATGTTACCTCATATGGTGAAAAAAATATTACCTTATATGGCAAAAGACGTAATTAAGTTAAAGCTCTTGAGAGAATGCATTTATCCTGGCTTATCTGAATGGGTCCTAAATGGAATCACATGTGTCCTTATAAGAGAGAGAGATTAGACCCAGACACACACAGTGGACAAAGTGGATGAAGGCGGAGATTGGAGTGATCTGGCTACAAGCTAAGGAATGCCAATAACTGCTGCAACCATCAGAAGCTACAGAGGCATGAAACGGATTTACTCTCTCTAGAGCCTCTGAAGTGAGTGGGCCCCTGATGACACCTCAATTTCAGACTTATGGTGCCTAGGACTATGAGAGAATACATTTCTATTATTTAAAACCACAAAGTTTATGGCAATTTGTTACCACAGGAATAGGCTAGGAAGTAGTGGTCTTAGGAAACTAATGCAGTAAGTGATTATGTTATTTACAAAGAAAATTAAAATATTATTTATTTATTTTTGAGACAGAGTCTCATTCTCTCCCAGGGTGGAGTGAATTGTCATGATCTTGGCTCACTGCAACCTCTGCCTCCTGGGTTCAAGAGATTCTCTTGCCTCAGCTTCCTGAGTAGCTGGGTCTAAAGGCTCACACCGCCATGCCAGGCTAATTTTTTGTATGTTTGTAGAGACAGGGTCTTGCTATGTTGGCCAGGCTGTTCTTGAACTCTTTACCTCAGCTGATCTGCCCGCCTCGGCCTCCCAAAGTGCTGGGATTACAGGTGTGAGCCGCCGTGCCCAGGCTAAAATATTATTTTAAATTTCAATTTATGCATATCATTTTTTAAATGGCCATAAATGCTTACTATGTTGTGTGGACTGAACTTAATACATGGAACTGTTCGGTATTTCTTTTGCCCAACAGTAGACGTGAAAATACTCCTGAACTTTCACTGCATGAACCAAAGTTTTGGAAATTCTTCCTTACTGTGAGAGAGTGAGCAGTGAGTTGTTTTGAGGGCAGTGTGTTCCAGGAAGAGGCAAAATCAAGGGCAGAGGCCCTGAGGCAGGAACAAACATGGGGGATCCCAGTAAAAGGCCAGTGTGGCGAGGTGTACTGAGGAGAAGATGAGGTCAGGGATAGAGGCAGATTTGGATGATGTACAGCCTCACAGGCCAGAGTAAGGAACTTAATTGTGTTGTCAGATTGAAGAGAAGCCTTGGACAGTGTTGAGGAGAGGAGTGATATGTGACAGGATTTGCACTTTCAAATGAACGTCTGGCTGTAGGTTGGAGAACTGTCTATGGGAAGCTGATTTACGAAAGTAGAATACGTTGGTTCCGGGCTTGCTCAGAGGCCTGGATGAATCTTTGCCCCATCCTTGCCACCCTCTTCTCTTGGTTTCTCTGTTTACCATTGGTACATAAGACTCTAGATGTAGTAGAAATGATGAAATGTGCACACAGGGCAGAGAAATTTGGTATGTTTGCCACTTGGTGTATTCCTTTCTGGAGGTGAAACCCTCTTCCAGAAGTGTATTAATTGACTACAGAGAAGAAAGAGCGGGAGCATTTTATCACATTGCATAGGAATGGAGAGGGCAAGGCACTAGAAGGTGCTCTGTGGGGGCAGTGCAGGCTGTCAGGATGACTTCAGCGGTGTGAGTCAGCCTTCCTAATGACAGGAGCAGGACCTCCTTGGTTAAGGTGTCCAGCGTGGTGAGGCTTGGGGCCCAGCCATCTGTCGAGGAAGATGGCGCCATTTATTTCCTGTGCTTGGCAGTTGCAGGGAACTCCTTTGAGTAAAAAATCTTAGAGGCATAAGGTAATAGGATAAGTGAAACCAAGAGAGACATTACTAGGGCCACATCTGGGGTAGAGGCAGACCCTCACAGAGATGAAAAGAGCAGATGGGGCTCTCCCAACAGCATCCTTGGTGCAGAAACTGCTAGTGTGTGACCTTGGGGAACCAAGGATGGATCCCATCTCCTCTTTTCCAACAGCCTTTTAACTCAGTTGCATGATTCAAACCCATGATAAGGCTAATAAAAAAGGAATTTCCTTTGTAGAGGTTGACTCATTCCCAGTTCTAGTCCCACTGAACTCCTTGCTGGTCAGCCTACATGTTTAATTCTGGACATCACATGAAACCTTGATGAAATTGTTAAAAATGGTAAACCAAAGTTATCTTGATTTTCAACATTCCCAGTTGCCCTCTCGAACCACAGTTTCTCTGCTCCAAATCACTGATAATCATTGCTTCAGCAGAAGAGAAAATAACAGCCTACAATAGTGAGAGAAATATTTTTTGATTTTGAGACTCAAATTTGATTTTTCTTGAAATTATAAAGAGTTAATAATCTTGAAAACCAGGCTGTGTTGAGACACAGAGGGATTTCCCATTTTCTAAAGTTTCCCTTACGTATCAAGTGTCAGGCATGGCTGTCTGCACATAGAGCTATAGGAGAAGCCAAACCTTGGGAGGTGGAGGATAAGACAGAGCAAAAGTCCCTGCCATGTTCTCATTTATACAGTGCAGAGCAGAAGAGCAGCATTGGTGGGAGGTGGCTAGATTGATGGGCCTAAAATAGTGCCCTTCATTGCCTTCTTCCTGTCACAGGCTGAATCATGTCAACAGAGAGCCCTGCCTCTTTCCCTGGGGGAGTGGAGAAGGGCTGGGAAGCCCATGCATTAGGCAGGTTTGGAGTTCGGGTGGAGGAGAGAACATGGCCAGGACTTTGCGACTGGAAGCTGTAGGAAAAAAAATTTTTTTTCTTTATTTCTTTTTATTTTTTTTTAGCAGTAGGTGATTGCACAATCTCTAGAGATGCCAGGGAAGGTGGGGGCACCCTGGTACCAGCCCAGAGGACCTGAGACTAGATGGATGGGGACATCTCAAGAAAGGACGGGGAAGACTCAGGGTACCGAATGAGATCAGAGGCCCTTTTGCATTCCCACTGCCATTAGGATACATAAGCTGCCTCCGAATTTACAAACCACTTTGGGAAGTGTCAGAGAAGGGGGTTGAGAGTGGAGAAACACTCTTACGAAGAGTTCAAATTTCGAACTGATTGAATATTGGCCTGAAGGAAACGATAGGCCTTTCTGTTATAACTCCATGCAAAAAACTTTGCAATCTGTAAAACTGCTCGGAAGAGTAGCAAGCTTTGAAGAAAAATAAGATTGGGGCAAACTATTCAAAAATCGCTATGACTGGGTAACGAGAACACTAACCAAGCAATTGTGTATCTCAGGGCTAACACAGACTGTCGGGCAGGCAGGCAAATCAGTGGCTTCAGGTTGCTTCAGGGCATAACACATCTGAGAAATAGAAGTGCAAACACATGAGGTTGCTGTTTGAGACAAGGCAGGTGGAAGGGGAGTTCTGAGCTTGGGGAAGATGCTGGTTTATTTATGTATTTATTTAGAGACAGAGTCTTGTTCTGTCACCCAGGCTGGAGTGCAGTGGTGCGATCTTGGCTCACTGTAGCCTCTGCCTCCCAGGTTCAAGCAATTCTCGTGCCTCAGCCTTCTGAGTAGCTGGGATTACAGGCGCATGCCACCATGCCTGGCTAATTTTTTGTATTTTTAGGAGAGACGGAGTTTCACCATGTTGACCAGGCTGGTCTTGAACTCCTGACCGCCAGTGATCTGCCCGCCTCGGCCTCCCAAAGTGCTGTGATCACATGCATGAGCCACTGTTTCCCGCTAGGAAGATGCTTATTTAAAAAAACCCACGATTCTTTAGTAGGTGCCCATTTTTTATTTTCTTAAAATGCAGATTAAAATGCTCCTGCCTGTACAAGTGTCAAACTGGGGTATTGTCCTTTCCTGCTGATGGATATAATGCTGTTCCTGCTAATTCCTCTTCCCTTGTCAGTGAAAACCACATATAAACCAAAGCAACTTCTGCACTATACTGACATCATCTTTCTGTCGATCAATTGTGTGTGAGTGATTGGTGTTATAGAAACAGGTGTTGTAGCAGAACAGTGTGTACTTTAAATTGGAAGTTTAATTTATCTGGAAAGTTTAATTTTTCTCACATGATCATGATAATAACGATTTTAAAAAAAGCATATCTGGGTCAAAGTTCATGAATTTCTATCCAGCCACACACATATTCAAAAGGACAGGGACTAAGCAGAGGGCAGTGTGAGCAAGCAGCCGGGAGGATAAAGGATCTGGAGTGCCTTAGCTGAGGAACAGGTGTCTGACGTGTTTAGCCTCAGGAGAAACGAATAAGCAGAGATGCAACAGCTGTCTCCAAATATTTGAAGGGTTATTGTTTTGAAGGATGAGTTGTCTTATATGATATTGCCATAGAGCAGTGACTTTGTTTTAAGTTGAGAAATCCTTTTTTTCCCCCAAGCACAATCATTGATGGAACCACACCAGAGCCCCTCCCCCAAATCCCCACTTTATCTCTGAGGCGCCTCTGATTGAATCCCAGGAATCCATAAAACATAGTTCAATAAGTCACTGCTATAGAGTGACAAGTGAGTCGCTTGCTATAGAGGACAGAGCAAGGACCAGCAGATAGAAATTTACTCAAGACAGATTGTAACTCTATCGAGAGAATACATTTATAACTGAGTCATTTCCATTCCATTCCATTCCATTCCATTGCATTCCATTCATTCCATTCCATTCCATTCCTTCTCTCCTGGCATTTAAACCCACCTTTCTAAAAGGAAAATCTTGATTGCCTACCCTGTGTGAGACACCCTGAGATGTATTTTTCTCACCTCTAACTCTTGCTCCAGCTTCTTCAAAATTCTTTCAGTTTTATCCTGGGCATCCCCACAGTGTCTGACATATTGCCAGATGGCTTGGGGGTTTTATTCATCTTCCTTTGGCACTGTCTTCCTCCCTCAGGTTTACTGTGTCTGCCAGGCTTAGCCTTGTGCCTGACTTTTTTTGGATGCCACTTCTGGGTCCAACTGGCACCACACTGGGCACTCTTGCCTCTTCTGCAAGAACCATGGTGCAATACAGCTGCTTCTGCAGAGAATCATTTCTCTTTGCAGGTGAGCATTTTTGGGACTTTTGGAATCAACATCCTTTTGCTGGGCACCACCATCTCCCGCCAGATTCTTCCAGGTATCAAAGCAGTTCTGTCGTGAATAGGAGAAGAATGTTTGTTTTGTGTTATACCTGAGCCCCGATGTTATAAAGAATGTTTAGTCATACAGAAATGTTAGCTTTTACCTTACCTCTCTTTCTCTAGAGAATGTAGATATGAAACCAAAGTCGCAGACATATCCAAGAGACCCACTTCAGAATGTGGTCAGGACCATTCCTCCTTTCTGATGACCAAGGCTTGTACTGGATCAAAACTGTCATTCTTGGCTCTAAGAAGTCTTCTCAATTTTTTGTGCAAATACACATCAGAAAGGCTGACTCCATGGGTTTGCCAGATATTCCCAGGTATCTGAATAACTCATGTAAAAGCTCTAACACTTAACTATGAAAGGCATACAGTTGCATTGTAGAAAATCTGGAAAATTAAAAAATGCACTCATTATCCCGTTACATGATAATATAGAGTGTGTGGAGAGAGGGAAACTAAATGTGAGATCGTGTGAGATGAATAGATTTTTTTTTTTTGTAAACACCTAATTTTGCATTTTACTCTGGTGATTCTCTTTATAACACTGATAGGATAGTTGTGTAGTTCTGCCTGTGTTCTGAATTTGAGGTGATAGAATGATGGCTACACATTTTGATGCTATGACAGTGCTCAGATATTGGTGCCAGAGTGTAGTTTGTGTGGGAATATGCAGAGAGCACAAACATGGCAATCAGTGGGAGATACAATTCCATTAAAAATTTTTAATTACACATGGGTTACATTGTTCGCATAAGTCAAAGAATCTTATAACTTCAAAAGCTGCATCTGATATGAATTTAAAATTATTCAAGGTACTTAGGCTGTATTTTATTTACAAAAATAATTTTACTAAATAATGATTGGATGGGTGCACACTCCTCCTGGCACTGAGAATACAGGCCAGGTCATCAAGAGCATCTCCTCCCACCTCCAACCTCAACGTGGCCCTAGCAAGCAGGGGCAGCTCTTTCACTCACACTTCTGACACCTGCTCATGTTATTCACTGTATTCATCCCATGACAAGAAAAGATTCTGCTGCATATAATCTGGTGCCCACTAAGGAGGGTGGGCCTTAGTAACTGCATGGGTGAATTTGATGGGGTGATGAGATGGGTTTGAAAAAGCTGAGAGAACAAAATTGCTGTTCATTAAGAAGGTGGGGAGACTGAGAGGAAAAGAGCTCAGATAAGATAAAGGAGAGAAAGACCTAGAAGGAAATTGGAGTGCAGAGCCAAATTTGCAAGAAAGCGTGCAACCTGGAGGTGAGACGATTGACTGGGAGACAGTTGTTATTGGGGCTTTTGGATTGAGGCTGCGGGGTTGACACTCTCCATACTCCATTCCTTTCCACAGGTCAGGGGAGCAATGTGTGCCCACCAATACTGATCACGGAACGGGACAAGAGAGGATACAGGAGAGGGAAAGGCACTGTGGCTTACAGGAGCCACCAGGCTCTCATTCGGCTGTCTTCCCCGCTTCTGCTTTCTTACCTGCCTTTCTCTCCTCGTCATACGCTCTGCAATCTGAGCTCCATCCCAATCAGAGGACTAAACCTGCCACCTTACCTCAAACACATTTTTCTTTAACCCTGTTGTTCTCTCTGCCTGGAGGATCTCCTCCCTTCATGCATTGTGTGTGCAGATGCCACTGCTTCTGGAATTGTTTCTGAGCCTGCCTCAACCCTGACTGAGGTCAGTGCTCCTCTCCCACCGTGGCACTCTCTGGCTACTGCTGGTTGGATGGCCTACTTCCTCCCCTAGGCCCTAAAGGAAATTCTTTGCTGGCTGGGACAAACCATTCCTGTTCACCTTTTTATCTCAAAGCCTAGTGGAGTGCCCAATAAGAATTCAAGATATATTTAATAGGTGGAAGAGTGAATGAATGGATGAATGAATGGAGTGACAATGCATGAATAGTGGTGTTAATCAGTTTTCCCTCCAAACCTGCTCTTCTCTGTATCAAACAAGGTCCAGTTAGGGGAAAAAAATACCATAAACAAAAAACCTGACAAACTAGATATTTAAAGCAAAGGGGAATAGACATCATTAATTGCACACCATTGGAAGAAGTGCTGAGGTGACTGATATGAGTAACCACAGGAGTCAGTTACTCATCTAGGACTAGGAAAGAGAAAGGAAGAGGTGGGTTAGTAGAACCTGGGGACCCCTCAGTTTTGGCGATCAGAATCCCAAGAAGGGGCAACGTCAGGTGAGTGCTGGACCTCCAGAGGAGTGTGGCCTAATAGGTGCTTATGCCTCTGAGGAGAGGGCATGATCTGGTGAATGCAGACCATGGAGGGGCCTGGCTCCGTGGGTGAGGAAGGATGGCATGCCTAGCACTGAACTACCAAAAGTGCTGGGCCTCATGCATGCAGGTGCCTCTGAATAGCTGGCAATGGGAGTATTGAAGAAGCTTGAGGCTGAGCCAGGCATCTGTGGCTGCTGGAGCATTGCCAGAAGGGACTAGAAACAGAAGGGATGTCCCTTCTCTCCTCTTCCCACCTTCCAGTCCCTCTGGTGCCTCTCAATTGCAGAACCTAATGGAGGGCCAGCTGGCAAGCTAGCCTAGGCTCAACATTGCATAGTATAACAGGACTTGGAGCTCAGAGAAAGCAGGCAGATAACTGGTCTTGTCTATCCTCTTGGTTAGTCAGCATCAGTCCCCATACTTCTAACCAATTATAAGAGCTCTGTGCTATGGCTAGTAAGATGCAATTATCCCTCATACAAATGAAGACTGTATTGCCTTCCACCCAAAAGAGATTTCCTCTAACAATCATATGCATATCTGCTTATCTATCTGAATACTCTGTAAACTAAAGATGAAGTTATAAACTTAATCATCAACAGTAGAACTTAAGTAAAGTAATAGGGGAAAGAAGGAGGGGGAAGAAACGAATTAACATTAGCTGTCTATATATATATAGATAGATAGATACACAAATTAAGGAAAGGTAGACATTCATAACAGTCACATTTCTATAATTATTCATGAGGTCATCACTGATATCAGTTCCTCTTCCACTGTCTATTTGTCTATTTGATGTTACATTCACTGTAAGCTAGCAGTTCAGCTTGTAGAGTCTCTCTCTCTCTCTTGTTTTTTAAGATACAGGCTTTTGCTCTGTTGCCCAGGTGCACACACCATATCCAGCTGATAGATTTTTTAAAATTCCATTTTTTTAGAGATGGGGTCTCCCTGTGTTTCCCAGGCTGATCTCAAACTCCAGGGCTCAAGCTCTCCTCTACCTCAGCTTCCCAAAGTGTTGGGATTACAGGTGCAAGCCACTGCACCCGGCCAAGACTTCTTACCTGAAAGCCTTCATTCTTTAAGGGGCCTGAATTCCCAGAGGTCTTGCATTTATTGAGTTGATGTGGTTTTCCAAAATGTTGTACCGAGGAGTACTAAGAGACACCCTTGGAAGACCACAGGCTCTGTAACTAGTCTTCTCTGTCTTCTTGAGTAGCAGAACCCAATTTTCCCAGCCAGTATAAAATTCCTTTTTAGCCTTTTGGTTTAGTAGCATTAGAAGCTTCAAATGGTCATCTATGCCTACGTGGAATACTTTCTCTTTGTGAACGAAGATTCCTAAATCAACAGAGCTCAAAGGTGTAGAGACAGGTAACAAACATTATCTCCGTGCATTGCTAGTGTAGCTGTAGGAGAATCCATTCCCAAGTTCTACCCCTTGATTCTGGCTGTGGGATAAATTGCACCACGCATTGACCACTGGTTCAAAGCATGTATTTCACCCTATTGGATAGAACCCCAACCTCTCAGGGTTTTCTCTTCCAACTGGCCTTTAAGTGGCCATTCTACCATTTGATCAGAGCAGCTGTTTCTGGGAGATGTGGCACGTGGTAAGACCACGTACATGGGCCCATTGGTATACTTCTTTTCCCAAGGAATAAATTCCTTGTTTAGAAGCAAATATTGTCTGGGTATGCCATGATGATGAATAAGATGTAACATAAGTCCAAGGATAATGAGATGGCAGAAACATAACAGGAAAGAGAAATATGTACTGTAATACATATACTTTCTAATGAGCACACGTGGCTGGCTGCCCCATATGATGAAGAGTTTCAGTATGAGTAATCAGCTACCAGGTGGTTCTCTGGTTTCTTGGAAAAATGATAGTATATTAATGGCTCCCTTTTGGTCTCTGCTCTTGGCAGGTTAGACACTCAGTAGTAGCAATTGCCAGTTCAGCCTTGGAAAGTGCGATTCCCTGCTGCCAAGCTACTCCACACTCTCTGTCTGCCACTCTGGATGGCTGGGGAAAGTGACTTCCTGCCACAGAACATGTCACATGGGATATCTGAATATTGAGAGTCTCTTCTGTAGCAGATATCCCCTGATGACCCCATGACACCCTCATTTCATGAAATCATAAATAAAGCAGTGATTGGAGCACCAGCATACTGTAAAAACTCAGCAGTGGCTGCCTCTCTAGGCTGGGGTGATAGTGGGAGATGTTGCTGTTGTGATGAGGGTGAAGGGATCTTGCAGGGGCAGAGCACAAGCACTAGCATTTAATTGCCAGTAAAAAGGTATCGTCAAAGTAGAAGTAGTTAATAGCAACAGGGATATATTGATAGTCAGGATACTTAGATCTACAAGGTCTTTGGTGGTGTCTAATCAGTCACCTGTCCATAGAAATGAAAGAGATTGGCAGCCTACCAGAGTATTACTTGATCTTTATAACTGGAAAAATTCCTAGTGTAATGGATAGAAATCTGACTTGAGTTGTCACAATAGGGAGTCATAACCTCTCAACCGATTCTGTGCTCTGAGCCCATCCAAAGATACTGAACTTTTTTTCCATTCTGTTCTTTGTTGCATCCACAGTCAATAGTAAGGGCTCATAAGTATGTTTTGAATGAATGGATACATGAATGAATGAATGGATATAAAACGATAGATATAAGAAAAAAATGAGAATGAAAAACTAAGAGGATTTTTTTGATTCAATTTGAAGAATGGATTGAAGCCTCAACCTGAAGCTTTGCATGCTGAGGAAGATGGTGACAGCATTAACAGAAATGGGAAATTCAGCAAAAGGAACTTATTAGAGATGTCAGAGAGTAAAAATATGAGAAATTCAACTTTTAATGGTGAATCTGAGAATCGATGTATGGCAGAGAGTAAAAATATGAGAAATTCAACTTTTAAAGGTGAATCTGAGAATCGATGTAGTCTTTAGTAAAGACTTCAGAGGTCAGACACAGTGTCAGCTTTTAACTTATTATCTGTTCAAAGCCACCCATTTGGGTGAGGATCATGGCCCCATCATGACATGTGCTAGAGACTGTCCATACGATAGGCTCACCCCACCCCGGATTCCCACCCTGCTCCATGCTCATTACCTTCTGAACCTGCGCAGGTGTCTGAGTGGAGCAGTCAGACAGAAATGTTCACACAGAGAACTCTTTATTACCTCTGACAGACACATTTTAGCCCCATCGCTTCCAAACACAGCTCCTGGAAGGCTGCCCAGCATTGTTGCCAGGTATCATTGCCATGGAAACCATAGACCAACCCATGAGAGTTAGAGGCACGAAAGCAAAAGCAGTGTGAGAACAGATTTTTCTGAGGCTCTAGTCCCTCTGATTTCATACCTGACGGGACTGTATGTGTGTTCCCCTGGGGGGACACAGGAGTAAAGCAAATCAAGAGAATTGGGTTATTAGTGGTTTTCAGGAACAGACTAACCAAGGAAAATGCCTTTCAGAGAAGCAGGGTCACAAGTTACTCTCCAAAGCATAATAATGTTTTTCTTATTTTCCTTTAAATATAGAGCTATCATGGCTGACACTTCTTTTGGAAAAGAATGAAGCAATACATATCCCTTGTGTTTTTGATATTGTAAAGATAATTTTAGTAGAAATGGCTTTTCTATTCCAGCCATTAACTCAACCACACCAAAATTACCTTGGCTCCCTTAGACTGAGGGTAGAGGGGGGCACTGATAATGGGCATTATCTAGCACAAGGATTTTTTGTTTCTTAGCTTGAAGCCAATGGAGGTATTAGTATTGCTTTGTCCTCTTGAGCTGGGCAGTATATTCATATGTTAGCATTCATGGAGCTGTACACCAAGGATGTGCATATGGCTGTACGTAAGTTGTGGCTTGATGAAATATTGTCAGCACAAAAAAAATGGAAAACAAAGTATTGTTAATCATTTAAAGCAAAAATTTTAGTTGCTGATTTTTTAAAAGGTGAGTTTGGCCGGGCGCGGTGGCTCACACTTGTAATCCCAGCACTTTGGGAGGCCGAG
>NW_026652288.1:55824620-56194157 GCF_009828535.3 Hylobates moloch | reverse complement strand
AAAAAAAAAAAAAAAAAAAAAAAAAAGGTGAGTTTATGTGGCCACCTAGAACCATGCAACTTTAATTTTGAAATGTCAGTTGCAGTATTAGAAAGATTTTCTCAGACTTACTAAGGACATTCATTGTGCTAAGGGCTGCACAAATATTTATTGAGCAGTTACTCTGGGCTGGAGTTTAAATGTCTTTGCTTTTGATCTATCCATTCCTCTTGTCCTTTGTGTGCCCAGCCAGGTATGCCTCTCCCACACCAGACAAATGTATCTGAATGTGGCTTGTACACACAACTCCTCATCCAGCCCATGTTCCTCCCCCGACAACTGGAGGGAAACTCATGATTAAATAGTAAAATTCCAGACGAAATTCTGAGGCTGGTCAGTCATGTCAGTCAATCTCTTGCTCATTGATCAGGTTCCCTCCTTCCCTGGCAACTATCCCTGTGATTAGCATGACAATTGAAGGTAGAAACTCCTGTTCATTTCTTCCCTTTCCTTGGCCCCATTCTAAATCTCATTTTGCTCCCATCTGCACCTCTGCTATCTGGTCAAGAGATAGCACTCAATATGTAGTAAGGGGTCATTAATTTTTGTGTATTATCTTCACTTGCTTCCATTGTTCTTCCTCTTCCCTCTACATCCTTGTCTTAACTGAAAGTTGGCTGCATATGTTTCTCAATATCATAAAATTGAAGATTAATTTCATTCTTTCAAAAAATGTTGAGAAACTGTAATATATTAGCCACTATGCTAAGGATACAACTCTAATAGCTCCTGCTCCCAGGTAGCTTATGTTCTAATGAGTGAAATTCAGATAAAAAAGCAAATACGATAACTTAAAGTCATAATAAAACTATGTAAGGAAACACAAGCTAAGACCAACAGATTTTGGGGTGATCACAGAAGTCCTTTTAGAAATACAATTTCAGCTGAGACATAAGGCACGAGAAAGAGTTTGTCCATTTAAAGAGGGAGGAAAGAGCATTCCAAAAAGAAAAAAACATAGATAAGGGTCCTGAAGTGCGAGGTAATGTGGGTCTGTTCTAGAAATTGCATGACCATGACCACTATTGTGGCTGGAGCTTGGCGAGTGTGGAGAAAGTGCTTTTGAGATGCAAGTCAGAGAGAAGAGGAGAGACAGAATCGTGCATTTGGAATAGGAATCCATGGAAGATTTCAGGGAGAGACTTATATGATCCAATTTCTATTATAATAAGTTCATCCTGGCAGGCAAGTGGAGAATGAGACAGGTAAGAGAGAAAGCAAAGAATACAAGTGAGGAAAATACTGTTATTGCCTTGGACGGCGATGACAGACTGTAGTAAGGGAGTTGCAGTAGAGGTGAGCAGAGAACACAGACTTTACATACATTCATATTATAAATTGAAGAGACGGGATGGCAGGAGTGAAGCAAACGAAAAACAGAATGTTCCCTATGTTTCCAACTTGAAGTGAGTGGGAAATAGTACCAGTTACTGAGGAGAGGAAGACACAGGAAGGGGAAGGGCAGTTTGGGGGGCTTTTTTAGAAGTCTGTGAGACATCCAAGGCAAGGTATCAACTAGGCAATAAAAGGGAAATTCTAAAGCTCAAAGAAATGATCTAAGCTGGAGATATAAATGTGGGACTCATCAACATACAGATGGTTTATGCATCGATGGGAAATGTTCAATTCATGTAACATTTCAGCCTAAAGAGAAGTTTCCACTGGCTTCACAACATGAAGATCTTTGATGACCTTGACAAAGTCGATTTCAGTGGGACTGGGATAGAGTTTGGCACATGATGGCTTGGAGAGTGCATGGGAGATGAAGTAGGGAGAGCCTCAGTAGACAGTTTTTTTCCCCCCAAAATTTGGCTATGAAGTGGAGAAACAGGCCACTGGATGGCAATGGATATGGGAATGTGCGTGTGTGTGTATGTGTGTGTGTTACATACCCTTTTTAAAAATGAGTGATACATATACCAATACAGAATAGGGAAAGTTAATGATGGGGGAAATGGAAGAAGCCAAGTTTCTGAGAAGAAAAAAAGGGATGTGTGCAGTTGCCCTTTAATGGAAGCAGGGATACTTCCCCCATCGCAATAGGAGAAAGAGGATGAGTACATGTGTTTTTAAGTTGGTAGTTTCGGGGTTGGCAGATCTGTGTGTTCAGATGTGATGTCTTCTTTTTCCTTAGAGTATAAGCAAGGTCACGAGCAGTGAGTGACTGGCAAGTTGGGCTATGATAAATCTGAAGGGAGTGAGCGAGACATAAAATATTTGCGTAGTGGAGGGCAATATGAGTCTACTAAAGAAATGTGGTTGGTTTTTGTTTGCCTGGTTTTTCGTTTGCTTTTGGCAGTACTGACCAGTTAACTACCTTTGTGGTTTTCTCCATCAACATTTGGCTTCTTGGGTACAGGCACAGAAAGGTGAAATGTAGGATTTATTCAGAAGTAGGTTGTGGCAGATGACTACAGAGTTATCAGAGGACATGGTGAGATGTTTGGAAAAATCCTAGAGGTAGAGCTCCTGGAGTCTTCGTTTTCCCAGGCCTGAAGTTGGCAGCAGAGTCCCAGCCTTGGCAGCAGAGATTTTCTAGGGTCAGGAGGAAGGACTTGCGTTTTCCTGGCTTCTCTTATGTTTTCAGACCTTTGTTCTGCAGCTTTCCTGGCAGTTCTGAAACTGTTTAAATTAGAATTCCTTTCCTCGTACAGAACTTCATCTATATGCCTCTCAAGCCTTCCCATCCATTCTCTGAGGACTGCAGCACTTTTCCTGCAGTCTGCCGCTTCTCTCCAGCCCATGTCATTACCCTGGTTGACTTCAATGTCCTTTCTGATTACCTATTTAACAACTGAATCTCTCAATTCCTTAAAATTATTTCATCTAAGAACTTTCTGGTTTTTTTATGTTAATGAATTAATTTAATCCCAAATAGCCATACCTGGAGCCTTGTCACATATAAAATGACTCAGTCTTTGAAATCCTGAATTTTGAAATCGTTTTTCTGCTTTCTTTTTCTTTTTGCTACTCATTCTTTAGCCTCATTGGACATCTGTTCTTGTGAGTCCTTGCTATTCCTTTAGATTCTTCCTTTCTTGCCATCTGGATTTGTGAAAAATCACCCACCCAACACGCTCACCAATGTTCTTAGTCCCAATAACTCAGTGATTTCCAGTGGCACCTGCCTTTCTCATCCTGTACTCAGGAAAAACCTCCCATTTGTTGGCTGGTTTGTTACCCTTTCTTGCTCAGGGCTACAGAACGTGTTAGAGGAAAATCTAACAGTGGTAATAGGTTGAATTCCAGACATGGTTTCCGCACTCAGCTGGCTCCATGAGGCTGCCCTCCTCTCCATTCTCTCTGTCCCTCCCCTTGTTCCTCTCTTGTTGTCTCTTGGCTAGACCGTTACAACAGTCTCTTCACTATTCTCCTTTAGAGTCTCTATTTCTGATGTTATGTTATTTTCTTCTTCTAGGGATTCTTTTCCAAATTGCAGATTAGATCACTCATTTCCCTGCTTAAAAATCCCTGAGAGCAGACTAGGATTTAGAACATTAAGTAGAAGCTCTTTAGGGTTTCATTCAGGAATCAGGGTCCTTCATGATTTGCATCTAACCTACTTGTCTAGTCTGATTTCTCCACGTTTCTAACCCCTCCTCCCATTCCCCACTCCCATACACTACACTAGACCATTCTGTTTTCCTCTACCATACTCCTTATTCACCCTCACACTGTTCCTCCTGCCTGGAGTGAAAACTTCTTTCTTCTCCTCATCTATGGGACTCTTGTTTTAAGCTCTCAATCAAATGCCGTCTCACCTGGGGAGTCATCTGCACTTCCCAGTGTGAGACAAAGTAGCATAGGTAAGAAGTCATATTTGCTCATTTCTGCTTGCCAGTGCGATTTCACAAAAGCTCTGACTCTGTGACCACATGCAGTTCTCTGGAGAGATGCTTTGCAAACCAAACAGGATAGAGCACACGGTGCCCCACATCTCTTGTCTGAGTTACTATATTTCTTAAAAGATAAATGACCCTAGTTCTTGCCTTTTCCTACACATAAGTTAATGTCTGACAAGGTTAGTGATTACGCCTCTGTAATCTATAACGGGATATACTCTTACACCCAAATGTATATATCTACAACCAGATCTACTCTCACACCCTTGAAGTGATTCCTCTTTACTATAACTTATAAACAAGTTTGATGGGATTTTACACATACTAAACCTTCATTATCTATATAGCCCACTGCTAAAATACTGGGCTGGCGCAGTCTGATAGAACCTCTCTAAAGGGCTGCTTCTGGGCTATAGGCCTCAGTCTACAGTCCTTGGTAAGACTTTTAAATAAAATTAACTTTAAATCTTTAAAACCTTGATTTTTTTTTTTAATCCATGCATGGTGGCCCATACCTGTAATTGCAGCACTTTGGGAGGCTGAGGTGGGAGAACGAGGCCAGGAATTTGAGACCAGCCTGGACAATATGTGAGACCCCATCTCTACAAACAAAGGAAAAATAGTCTGATTTTTTTTCTCTTTAGTTGACACTAGGTAAAAGAGTCACTCCTGCCTTTGTGTGCCCATGCATTTCACTTGCCACTAGAATTGTGCTTATTGCATTTGTTAGGTTTGTTTATGTATGTACCTGTCTTGTCTGCTCTGCTGCTCAATGCTTAAAACTTCTTATTTGTCATTTCCATTCCTCAGAGTTTATCAATGTGGCTGGTATATGGTAGTTACTTGATACATACTTTTTCACTGAGTGATGAATGTATGTATAATACTTTGGGGGCCAATACAGAAGGTAGCAGAACTTAAGGACATAGTTCCTAATTTCAAAACACTAACATAGAGACTCTAGATCTACCCCTAAAACACACAAGACTGTAAAACAGACTAGGATGCAGTTAAAGTAATGGTGCAGACAGTGGGTCCACGAGGAACTCAGAGGGAGAGAAATTGTCTATGTCTGCTTGGGCTGCCGTAACAAAACACCATAGACTGAGGAAGTTTAAACAACAGACATTTATTTCTCACAGCTCTGGAGTCTGGAAGTCTGGGATCAGGGTGCCAGCATGGTTGATTTCTGGTGAGGGCTCTCTTCCAGACTTAAAGACTTCTGCCTTCTATCTGTGTCCTTAATGGCAGAGAGGGGGCAAGCTTTCTGGTTTCTCTTCTTAGAAGGGCATAATTCCATCAGAAGGACGCCACCCTGGTGACCTCATCTAAACTTAATTATCTCTCAAAGGTCTCATCTCCATATTCCATGACATTGGGGGTTAGAGCTTTAACGAATAAATTTGGGGGGTGGGAACAGAAGACACAATTCAGTCCATAACAGAAGGTGAGTTTTGGGCACCACTGATTTAGATTTGGAAACAAAGACTTGCTCATCCGGGGCCCTTCATTCCTGGACAGATCCCTTGAAAGACATCTTCTCCCATGCTATCTCATTTCCTGGGATTACGTGAAAGAAGATGATAGCTTCTGTGGACATTCCCAGAGGAATAATTTCACAAAGTGGAGCTTGTATCTCAGTTCGCGAAAAAATGCTCCTTCTCTTGTTATATTTAGGTTGGAATTTGAGCTGCGACACCTAAATATGTAGAAGGAATAAACATACAAACTATATCTTAATGCATCTTGGATTTTGGATTTTCTTCTTTTTGCAATTTAGCAGTTTCCCTCTCTGCTTGGGGAGAAAGAAAGTAGGGCTGCTGCCAACAGCTGAGCAAAATGTAGAGCAATGTCACCCATACACACAGCTGTCTCTATTGCTTTCTCCCAAATACAGAACTGCGGCTGACCTTACAAGAGAAAAGAGTTTGTATTCTGTGGCTCAAAGGCTACTGAGTAAACTCCTCCTCCTTTTTCTTGTCCATCTGTACCCACTGTTCACTTAATTTTTTCCAAACACTCCCTTGGGCCATTCCCGTGTTAAATTTTTCCTTTCTGATGATAACAATGCTTATTCTTTCACTTTTGTCTGCTTATAAAAGCAACCATGATAATTTACAGAAAATTTGGAAAATACAGAAAAGCACAAAGAGGCTGGGCACGGTGGCTCGCACCTGTAATCCCAGCACTTTGGGAGGCTGAGGCAGGTGGATCATGAGGTCAGGAGACTGAGACCATCCTGGCCAATATGGTGAAACCCCGTCTCTACTAAAGATACAAATATTAGCTGGGAGTAGTGGTATGTGCCTGTAGTCCCAGCTACTCGGAAGGCTGAGGCTGGAGAATCACTTGAACCTGGGAGGCAGAGTTTGCAGTCAGCCAGGGTCACGCCACTGTACTCCAGCCTGGTGACAGAGCGAGACTCTGTCTCAAAAACAACAACAACAACAACAACAACAACAACAACAACAAAAAGCATAAAGAAAAATAAAAATCACTCACCATTTCATCATCCAGAAATAACGGGTGTTACCATTGGGTGTATTCCTGTGGTCTTACATATCTGTGTGTACATATGTGTGATTTTCTTCTGAAAATAAAAGGGTGTGGGCTCAAACTACATACACTTCTGTGTATTCTGCTTTTAGGGTCCTTTAATGATTTCCCCAATGCCTTTGGAGAAAGGACTACTCTGGTCCAGCACTCCCTCATAACCATCTCCAGCTGCTTTACTGGCCTTATCCAAACTCTTTCACAGATGGATGGGTTGACTTATTTGGCCCTCCCTGCCTCTGCTCTATTACTGCTCATCTAGAATTCCGTTGCTGTTCTTTCCATGTCCCAGAGTCCTGCCATATTTTTAAGCCTAGCCAAACCCCATCTTCTGTGTGAAGTTTCCCTGGAAACAAATCTGTAAGTGATTTTCTTTTCTTCCAAATTCTTCCAGACTGCTCCCTCTGCCTGGTGCTTTCGCCCAGATGGCTCAGTCTTTACATTTTTCAGGTGTTTACTTTTCCAAAAGAACTTCCTGAGACTTTGCAACTGTATTTTTATCCAAACACCTCTATCCCTCTGTCCTGCTTATTTTCCTTCAAAGCGATTGTCTTTATCTGATAGTTAATGTGTTTTGACTTTTTATTTTTTGATTGATTGATGGTCTTTCTCTTGCCACAAAACTGTGTGAAAGCGGAGTTTTTTCCTCTTCGCTGATGTGTCCCTAGACACTGGAACAGTGTCTGCCACATAGTAGGTGCTCCACAAGTGTTTAAGAGAAAGAAGACTGGAGTGAGACAGTATCTCATCGTGGCTTTGATTTGCATTTCTCTAATGATCAGTGACGTTGGGCTTTTTCTGATATGTTTTTTGGTCATATATGTATGTCTTCTTTTGAGAAGTGTCTGTTCATGTCCTTTGCCTATTTTTTGATGGGGTTGTTCCTTTTTTTCTTGTAAATTTAAGTTCTTTGTAGATGCCAGATGACTTTTGTCAGATGGACATATTTCAAAATTTTTCTGCCATTGTGTAGATTTTCTGTTCACACTGATGATAGTTTCTTTTGCTATGCAGAAGTTCTTTAGTTTAATTAGATCCCATTTGTCAATTTTTGCTATTGCTTTTGGCATCTTCATCATGAAATCTTCGCCCATGTCTATGTCCTGAATGGTATTGCCTAGAGTTTCTTCTAGGGTTTTTATAGTTTTGGGTTTTACATTTAAGTCTTTATTTCATCTTGAGTTGATTTTTGTATATAGTGTAAGGAAGGGATCACCTTTCATTTTTCTGCATATGGCTAGCCAGTTCTCCCAGCACCATTTATTAAATAGGGTATCTTTTCCTCATTAATTGTTTCTGTCAGGTTTACTGAAGATCAGATAATTGTAGGTGTGTGGTCTTGTTTCTGGGTTCTTTATTCTGTTCCATTGGTCTGTGTGTCTATTCTTGTACCAGTACCATGCTGTTTTGGTTACTGTAGTCTTGTAGTATAGTTTGCAGTCAGGTAGTGTGATGCCTCCAGCTTTTTTTGTTGTTGTTGTTGTTTTTTTTTTTGCTTCATATTGTCTTGGCTATTTGGACTCTTTTTTGGTTCCATATGAATTTTAAAATAGCTTTTTCTAATTCTATGAAGAATGTCAGTGGTAGTTTAATGAGAATAGCATTGAGATCTGTAAATTGCTTTGGGGAGTATGGCCATTTTCATGATGTTGATTCTTCTTATCCATGAGCATGCTGGTGAGGTTGTGGAGAAAAAGGAATGCTTTTACACTGCTGGTGGGAGTGTAAATTAGCTCAACTCTTGTGGAAGACAGTGTGGTCCTTGAAGACCTAGAGGCAGAAATACAATTTGACCCAGAAATCTCATTACTGGATATATACCAAAAGGAATATAAATCATTCTATTATAAAGACACATGCACACATACAGCACTATTCACGGTAGTAGGTTGGAACCAACCTAAATGCCCATCAATGGCAGACTGGATAAAGAAAATGTAGTACATATATATATATATCATGGAATACCATGCAGCCATAAAAAAGAACGAGATCATGTCCTTTGCAGGGACATGGATGGAGCTGGAAGCCATTATCCTCAGCAAACTAACACAGGAACAGAAAATCAAATACTGCATGTTCTGACTTATAAGTGGGAGCTGAATGATGAGAATACATTTACACTTTGGGGGAACAACACACACTGGGGCATGTCAGAGGGTTGGGGTTTGGAAAAGGAAGAGCATCAAGAAGGATAGCCCATGGGTGATGGACTTAATACTTGGGTGATGGGATGATCTGTGCAGCAAACCACCATGACACGTTAAACTATAATAAACTTGTACATCCTGCACATGTATCCCTGAACTTAAAATATAGGTTGGAAAAAAAAGAGAAGAAAGAAATTAGCGTTTGTCATTTGGAACTTAGTATAAATCACGTTGTATTTTTCATGAATGTGCACATTACCTCCCATCAAGAACATGAGTACATATTATCTATTATCAAGAATGTAAACCTCTAAGGTGTGGCCTATTTATATTTTCTATGTATCTCTTGTCCTTTAAGTTCTTTGTATAGTGTCTTGCATCTAGAGGGAATTACAGAATGTAAGCTCCATGAGGAGCTTTGATTTTGTCAGGAACTTTTGTTTTAATAAGAATCTTTATTTTATCATTTGCTTATATGTGCCAAGGAGAAATCAGGAAAGAGAAACCAGAATGGAAAAGACTGGTTCTCTACAGGGGTGGGGTAGAATGGGGTGTAAAGCAGGGGAAGAGCAGTTGGGTTGACGAGGGAATGAAACCTTTGTGATTATGTATTTTTGAATAGCTTTGACTTAGAGTCATAGGAATATTTCATATACCTAAAAATAAACAACAATGAAAACCAACCAGGATGTGAGGGGAACCCAAACTGGAATACAAATACTAACAAGGCTATTGAAAATGAGCAACATAACCACAATGAGGTGGGTGTAAAAGAAAAAAAAACTAAACTCTAGTAACTGTGGAAGACATAATGTTGATTGGACACTCAGACTAAAGCAAAAAAACAAACAAACAAAACAAAATTATATGTGAATTCTGTAATCTTGTTAGCAAAAGTAGGTAGGTTCTTTTTCAAAAAGTTATGAACTAGCAATCCTGAAACTTCTTTATACCTATATTAGAATTGACTAAATAAGTAAATAGATTATATATGATGAAAATTAGGTTTTACTCTGTTAGAAAATAAGAAGTTATCAATAAGAAAAAGGGAAGGCTAAAATAAATCCTGTGGTGTTTGATTAAAATTAGTTATCAGTACAAACTAATGACATTTACTATACACACATACAGATGAAAAGGTAACTATAAATATATGTGGATGGGGGGGTGATATGGTTTGGCTCTGTGTCCCCACCCAAATCTCATCTCCAATTATAATCCCCATGTGTTGAGGGAGGAACCTGGTGGGAGGAGATTGAACCATGGGAGCAGTTCCCCCATGTTATTCTCATGATAGTGAGGGGGTTCTCATGAGATCTGACGGTTTCAAAAGTGGCAGTTTCCCCTGCATGATCTCTCCTGCCACCATGTAAGATGTGCCTTGCTTCCCCTTTACCTTCCACCATGATTGTAAGTTTCCTGAGGCCTCTCCAGCAATGCAGAACTATAAGTCAATTAAACCTCTTTTGTTTATGAATTACCCAGTCCCAGGTAGTATCTTTATAGCAGTGTGAGAATGGACTAATACAGAGAATTGGTACCTGCAGAGTGGGGTATTGCTCTAAAGATACTATCTGAAAATATGGAAGTGACTTTGGAAATGGGTAACAGACAGAGGTTGGAACAGTGTGGAGGACTCAGAAGAAGATAGAAAGATGTGGGCAAGTTTGGAACTTCCTGGAGACTTGTTGAATGGTTTTGACCAAAATGCTGATAGTAATATGGACAATGAATTCCAAGTTGAGGTGGTCTTAGATGGAGATGAGGAACTTATTGGGAACTGGAGTAAAGATCATTCATACTATGCTTTAGCAACTGGTAGCACTTTGCACCTACCCTAGAGATCTGTGGAACTTTGAACTTGAGAGAGATAATTTAGGGTATCTGGCAGAAGAAATTTCTAAGCAACAAAGCATTCAAGATCTGACCTGGCTTATTCTGAAAGTGTTCAGTTAAATATATTTACAAAGAAAGGGTTTGAAATTGGAACTTATGTTTGAAAGGGAAGCAGAGCATAAAGTTTCAGAAAATTTGCAGCCTGAGCATGTGATAGAAAAAAAAATTTCGGGGGGAGAAATTTGCATAAGTAATGAGGAACTGAATGTTAATAGTCAGGACAACGGAGAAAATGTCTCCAGGGCATGTCAGAGACCTCTTATCACAGGCCCAGAGGCTTAGGAGGGAAAAATGGCTTTGTGGGCTGGGCCCAGGGCCCAGGGCCCTGCTGCTCTGTGAAGCCTCAGGACTTGGTGCCCTGCATCCCAGCCACTCCAGCTCCAGCTGTGGCTAAAAAGGGCCAATGTACAGCTCAAGCTGTTGCTTCAGAGGGTGCAAGCCACAAACCTTGGCAGCTTCCATGTGGTGTTGGGCCTGGGGTATGGAGAAGACAAGAGTTGAGCTTTGGGAGCCTCAGCCTAGATTTCAGAGGATGTATGGAAATGCCCGGATGTCCAAGAAGAAGTCTGCTGCAGGGACTGGAGCAATCACGGAGAACCTCTATTAGTGCAATGTGAAGGGGAAATGTAGAGTTGGGGCCCTCTTGCAGAGTCCCCACTGGGGCTCTGCCTAGTAAAGCTGTGAGAAAAGGCCACTGTCCTCCAGACCCCAGAATAGTAGATCCACTGACAGCTTGCCCTCTGCACCTAGAAAAGCCACAGCCACTCAGTGCCAGCTGCATGGGGTGTGCCCTACAGAGCCACAGGGTTGGAGTTGCCCAAGGCCATGGGAGCCCACCATTGCATCAGCATGCCTTGGATGTGAGACATAAAGTCAAAGGAGATTTTGGAAGTTTAAGATTTAATGACTGCTGGGCTGGGTTTTGAGCTTGCACAGGGCCTATGGCCTCTTTGTTTTGGCCATTTTTTTCCGTTTGAAATGGGAACATTTATCCAATGCCTGTACTCTCTTTGTATCTTGGAAGTAACTAACTTGTTTTTGATTTTATGGGTTCATAGGCAGAAGGGACTTTCTTTGTCTCCGATGAGACTTTGGAGTTGGACTGTTGAGTTAATGTTGGAATGAGTTGAGACTTTGGTGGACTGTTGGGAAGGTATGATTGGTTTTGAAATGTAAAAAGGACATAATATTTAGGAGAGGCCAGGGGCAAAATAATATGGTTTGGCTCTGTGTGTCCACCCAAATCTCATCTCCCATTATAATCCCCATGTGTTGAGAGAGGGACCTGGCGGGAGGAGATTGAATTATGTGAGCAGTTCCCCCATGCTGTTCTCATGATAATGAGGGAGTTCTCTCAAGATCTGATGATTTTAAAAGTGGCAGTTTCCCCCGTGCACTCTCTCTTTTCCGGCTTCCATGTAAGATGTGCCTTGCTTCCCCTTCACCTTCCACCATGATTGTAAGTTTCCTGAGGCCTCTCCAGCCATGCAGAACTGTGAGTCAATTAAACCTCTTTTGTTTATGAATTACTCAGTCTCAGATAGTATCTTTATAGCAGTATGAGAACAGGCTAATACAGTGGGCTAGAATATATACATTCATATTCTAGCTCTATCTAGAGAGACAATCAAGAAACTCTAATGTTTAGCTGCCAGATATTGGTTTCTAAACACAAATCTTTAATAAAAGGAGCCACGGTGATAGGATTCTGGGAAGACAGTGGTGTAGGAAGCACCAGGAATCTGTCTCCCCACCTAGACATCAGTTTCATTGACAGAATCTGGCTGATGTAATTATTTTGGAACTCTGAAACCTATTGAAGGCTTGGCTTGCAACTTCCTGGGGAAGACTTGAATAGAAGGCAAATGGCAGTTAATTTCAGCTCTTAGCATAATGGCAGCTACCCATCCCCACATGTTCCTCAAGCAGCTTGCACCCTGTTTGCAGAAGTCAGAGTGGGCAAAAAAGACCCTGTACTCTCAGAAGGTGAAGAGAGAGAATAGGGAAAAGAGAATATTTGAAGAAATAATGACTGAAAACTTCTCAAGTTTGATGAAAAACACAAATATAAACATCCAAGAATTTCAATAAATACCAAGAAAGATTAACTTAAAGAGACCTACACTGAGACACATTATAATCAAACTGTCAAAAGACAAAGACAAAAGCGAGTCTTGCAAACAGCAAGAGAGAACTGACTTGTTACATAAAAGAGATTCACAATATTATCAGCAGATTTCTCATCAGAAGCTTTGGAGGCCAGAAGGCAGTATGCAGATATACTAAAAGTGCTAGAATATAACTGTCAATCTAGAATCCTATATCCAGCAAAACTGTTTTTCCAAAGTGAGGGAGAAGGTAAGACATTCCCAGATAAATGAAAACTGAGAGATTTTTTTACCACTAGATCTGCCCTGCAAGAAATGATTAAGCGAGTTATGCAGGGTGAAATGAAAGGACACTAGAAAGTAAGTTGAAGATGTATGAAGAAATAAAGATCTCAATAAATAAAGCTCAATACATGTGCAATTATAAAAGCTAGTATTATTGTAATAATAGTTTCTAACTCCACTCTTTATATGTGATTTAAGAAACTAATGTTTAAAAATTATCCTAAAAGATGTTATTGTAACTCTGATTTGTAATTCTACATCATTTTGTTTTCCACATAATTTAAGAAACGAATACATTTAGAAAATTAGTTTTTATTTTGGAGCACAGAAGGTATAAAGATGTAATTTTGTGACATCAACAACTGAAAGAGGTGGGACTGGAGCTGTAAAGGAGTGGGGTTTTCATACATTATTAAAATTAAGCTGGTATACATTCAAATTCGAGTGTTATAACTTTAAGAAGTTAAATGTAATCCCCATGGTAACCACAAAGAAAATAGCTATAAAATATACATAAAAGGAAATGAGAAAGGAATGTAAACATTTTACTACAAAAAAAATCAACTAAACACAAAAGAAGACAGTAATGCAGGAAATGAGGTACAAAAAAAGCTATAAGCCCTATAAAAAGCAAATAGCAAAATGACAGAAGTCTCTCCTTATCCATAATTACTTTAAGTGTAAATGGATGAAACTCTCTCTCTTAGTCCATTCCTGCTGCTATAACAACATGTCACATACTGGTGACATTTTTAGTTTATAAATAATAGAACGTTATTTTTCAATATTCTAGAGGCTGGGAAGTCCCAGATCAAGGCACCAGAAGATTCAGTGCCTGGTGAGGAGTTGCACCTTCTTGCTCCATCCTCATATGGCAGAAGGGGCAAAAGGAATGAACTCTCTTCCTCAAGCCCTTTTATAAAGGTACTAATTCCATCCATGAGGGTGGAGCCCTCATGACCTAATCACACCCTAAAGGATCTGCCTCTTAATATGATTGCACTGAGGACTAAGTTTCAACATGAATCTTGGAGGGATACAAAATTCCAAACCATAGCACTGTTCAATTAAAAGACAGAAATGAGAAGAATAGATAAAAATACATGATACGACTATATGCTTTCTATATGAGACTCACTTTAGATGAAAAGATACAAATAGCTGAGAGTGAAAGATAAAAAAAAGATATTCCACGCAAATAGTAACCAAAAAAATTAGTCCCAGCACTCTGAGAGGCTGAGGCAGACAGATTGCTTGAGCTGAGGAGTTTGAGACCAGCCTAGGCAACATGGTGAAACCCTGTCTCTACCAAAAAACAAAACAAAACAAAACAAATATTTGCCAGGCATGGTGGCATGTGCCTGTAGTCCCAGTTACTCGGGAGACTGAGATGAGAGGATAGCTTGATCCTGGAGGCAGAGGTTGCAGTGAGCTGAGATTGTACAACCACACTACAGTCTGGGTGACAGAGCCACACACTGTCTCAAAAATATTTTTTTACAAGAGGCAAAGGAAGACATTATGTCTTAATAACAGGCTCTATATATCAAGAAGGTACAACAATTATAAACATTTATGTACTTCATGATAGATCAGTGAAAAGTATAAAGCAAAAACTGAATAAATTGAAGGGAGAAATAGACAGTTCTACAATAATAGTCGGAGATTTCAATACCCCACTCTCAATGATGGATAGAACAACGAGACAGAAGATCCTTAAGGAAATAGATAATTTAAACAACATGATAAATCAACTAGATTTAACAAACATATGTAGGACACTCTACCCAACAGCAACAGCATACACATTCTTCTCAAGTGCACATGGGACATTTTCCAGGATAAACCACACATTAGGCCACAAATTAAGTCTTGGATATCATAGAAGTTATCTGCTGTGACCATAATGGGGTGAAGTTAGAAATCAATAATAGAAGTAAAAGTGGAAAATTCATAAATTTATGAAAATTAATCAACACACCCTTAGATAATAAATGGATCAAAGAAGAAATTAGAAGATAAATGAGAAAATACTTAAAGATGAATGAAAATGAAATCATAATATACCAAAACTTACAGGATGCAGTGAAAGCAGTGCTGATGGGAAAATTTATAGCTGTAAATACTTACATTATAAAACAAGACAGACATCAAATTAACAACCTACCTTTATAACTGAAGGAACTAGAAAAAAAGAACAAACTACCCAAAGCTAGCAGAAGGAAGGAAATAATGGAAATTAAAGCAGAGATTAAAAAATTAGGAAAAGCAATAGAGAAGATTAATAAGCCTAAAAGTTGGTTCTTTGAAAAGATCAGCAAAATTGACAAACCTTTAGCTTTATGGAATGGTTGCTTTAGCTGGATGGAATAAGAAAACAAAAGAGAAGACTCAAATTACTAAAATCAGAGATGAAAGTGAACACATTACTACCTATTCTACAGAAATAAAAAGGATTATAAGAGGGCACTATGTACAAATGTGTGCCAACAAGTTGGATAACCTAGATGAAATGGACAAATTGTTAGAAATACAAAACCTATGAAGATGAAATTGTGAAGAAATAGAAAATAGAAGTAGAACTATAAATTTAAGGGGATTGAATCAGTAATCAAATAGTTGCCAACAAAGAAAAGCCTTGGAGCTGACGGCTTCACTAGTGAATTCTACAAAACATTTAAAGAATATCAATCCTTCTTAAACTTTTCCAAAAAATTGAAGAGGAGGGAGACTTTCCAGCTCATTCTATGAGGCCAGCATTACCCTGATACCAAAGCCAGCCCAAAACTCTACAAAACAAAACTACAAACCAATATTTCTTATGAGCATTATGTAAAAATCCTCAACAAAATAGTAGCAAAGTGAATTCAGCAACATATTAAAAGGATTATATACCATGACCAAATGGGATTAATTTGTAGAATGCAAGGATAGTTCAATAGACAAACATTGATCAATACAGTACACCATATTAACAGACTAGAGGTGAAAAAAGCCTTGAATATCTTAACTGATGCAGAAAATTCATTTGACAAAATTCAAGATCCATTTAAGATAAAAGCACTCAGCAAACTAGAAGTAGAAGGAAACTACCTCAATATGATAAAAACCATAGCAAAGACTCATAGCAAACATCATCTTCTATGGTGACAGACTGAAAGCTTTTCTTCTACAATCAGGAAGAAGTATGCCCAGTTTTACGACTTCTAGAATAGGACTGGAAGTTCTATTTAGAGCAAATAGGCAAGAAAAAGAAACAAAAAAAATCCAACTAGGGAAGGAAAAAGTACAATTATCTCTGTTTGCAGGTGATATGATCTTATATGTAGAAAATTCTGAAGAGTTCACCAAAAGAAATATTAGAGATAATAAATGAATTTGGAAAAGTAGCAAGATATAAAGTCAACATACAAAAATCAGTTGCATTTCTATAGAGTAACAGTGAATAATCTGAAATGAAAATTATGAAAACAGCTCAACTTACAATAGCATCAAAAAACAAGATACTTAGTAATTAACCAAGGAGGGAAAGGCTTGTGTAATGCAAATGATAAAACACTGCTGAACAAATTTAAAGAAAACATAAATAAATGGAAAAACACTCTCACATTTACAGATTGGAAGATTTAATTATGTTAAGATTTCAATACTATTCAAAGCAATCTATCTACAGATTTAATGCAACTCCTATCAAAATAAAAAGAATTTTTTTTTTTTGGAGAAATAGAAGAACCCATCTTAAAGTTTATGTGGAACCCCAAGGGACCAAGAATAGCAAAACTGATCTTAGAAAAGAAGAACAAAGCTGAGGCAATCACACTTTCTGATTTCAAAACTTGCTATAAAGCTACAATGATCAAAACAGTCTGGTACCGATATAAAGACAAACATATAGACCATGAAACAGAACAGAAAGTCCAGAAATAAATCCTTGTGTATATGATCATATGATTTTTGACAAGGGTGCCTGCATCATTCAGTGGGAAAAGGATAGTCTTTCAACAAACGGTGCTGGGAAAACTGGATATCCACGTGCAAAAGAATGAACTTGGCCCCTAACACCATATAAAAAGAGCAATTAAAAATGGATCAAACACCTAAATATAAGACCTAAGATTATAAAACTCTTAGAAAAAATATAGGACAAAAGCTTCATGACATTGAATTTAGCAATATTTTTTTGAATATGACACCAAAGGCACAGGCAACAACAACAAAATAGACAAATTGAATTTCATGAAAATAAAAAATTTTGTGCTTTGAAAGTCACTATCAACAGACTAGAAAGGCAACCCACAGATTAGGAGAAAATATTTTTAAATTATATTTCTTTTTTTTTTTTAGACAGAGTTTCACTCTTGTTGCCTAGGCTAGAGTGCAATGGCATGATCTCAGCTCACTGCAACCCCTGCCTCCTGGGTTCAAGCAATTCTCCTGCCTCAGCCTCCCGAGTATCTGTGATTACAGGCATGCACCACTACACCTGGCTAATTTTTTTATATTTTTAGTAGAGATAGGGTTTCTCCATGTTGGTCAGGCTGGTCTCGAACTCTGACCTCAGGTGATCCACCGGCCTCGGCCTCCCAAAGTGCTGGGATTACAGGCGTAAGCCACCACACCCAGCCTCAAATTATATTTCTGATAAGGGATTGATATGGTTTGGCTATGTCCCCACCCATATATCATCTTGAATTGTAACTTTCTCAGTTCCCATGTGTCGTGGGAGGGACTCAGGGGAGATGATTGAATTATGGGGGTGGATCTTTCCTTGCTGTTTTCATGATAGTGAATGGGTCTCAACAGATCCGATGGTTTTAGAAATGGGAGTTGCCCTGCACAAGCTCTCTTTTTGCCTGCTGCCACCCACGTAAGATGTGACTTGCACCTCCTCCTTGTTTTCTGCCATGGTTGTAAGGCCTCCTCAGCCATGAGGAGCTGTTAAGTCCAATAAACCTCTTTCTTTTGTAAATTGCCCAGTCTTGGGTATGTCTTTATTAGCAGCATGAAAACGGACTAATACAAGGATTAACCACCAAAATATATAGAGAACTCCTAAAACTCAACAACAATGACAAAAGCAACCTGATTCAAACATGAACAAAGTACTTAAATAGACATTTTTCTGAAGAAGGTTAAAAAAAATGGCCAATAAGCCCATTAAAAGATACTCAACTTTTTTAATAACTCAAAAAATACTCAAGATACTCACTAATCATTAAGGAAATGCAAATCAAAACTACAATGAGATACCACCTCACTCGTTGGGTTGGTTACTATCAATAAACAGAAAAAATAAGTGTTGGTGAGGATGTGGAGAAATTAGAATCCTTCTGTACTATTGGTGTGAATATAAAATGGTACAACCATTGTGGAAAACAGTATGGAGGTTCCTCAAAAAAGTAAAAATAGAATTATTGTGTGATCCAGCAATTCCACTACTGGGTATATACCCAAAGGAATTGAAATCAATATGCCAATCAATGAGGTATCTGCACTCCCAAGTTTGTTGCAATATCATTCACAATAATGAAGACACAAAAATAACCTAAGTGTTCATCAATGAATGAATGGATTTCAAAAATGTGGCATTAGTACACAATGGAACACTATTTAGCCTCAAGAAAATAGGAAGCTCTGTCATTTGTGACAACATGGATTAACCTAGAGGACATTATGTTGAGTGAAATAAGATAGGCACAGAGACCAAATATTGTATGTTCTTCTTATATATGGAATCTGAAAAACTCAAACTTGTAGGAGTAGAGAATAGAATGGTAGGTACCAGAGGCTGAGAGACTGGGGGCAGGAGATGGAAAGGGAAAGGAGAGGACATGGGTCAATGACTACCAAGTTACAGTTAGGAGGAATAAGATCTGATGCTCTACTGCACAGCAAGGTGACTATACTTCATAATAATGTCTATTTGAAAATGTATGTCTAAAAGAGAGCATTGTAAATGTTCTCACAAAGAAATAATAAATACTTGAGGTGATGAATGTGCTAATTACCCAGATTTGATCATTGTATACATGTATCAAAATGTATGTGTGTATATATATACATATCACATGTATACATGTATCAAAACATCACATTTTACTCCATGAATATATACAATTATTATTTCTCAATTGAAAATAAAACTTGAAAAATGAGCTCCTTAAAGAAGTGATTCATTCCAGGGCTGGTGCAAGGAAAATATAAGATGAGGCTGGAACATCTTGTGGTGCCAGAAAATAAGGAAATGCTCATACCCAAAAAGAGGAGTGTGGGATGGAGGGGTGCTTGTTGGAAGAACACAGGAACCAACCTAAGGGAATCTGTAACGGCCAAAGCTGAAATAATTTTAGCAACAAAATAAATAATAACAGTGTTAAACCTTAATCCATAGAATTAAGTAAATAAAATTTAAAAAATAGTCATGAGTTGTCATTATTTCTAATGAACTGAATAAAAGAACCAAAAGAGCAAATCTCTTTCGTCTCCCCACTTTGACTCACCATCTTCTGCCTTTATGTTTTCTTCATCTATGTATCTCCATGGAGCCTGGCCTCACATTATTCACATAGTAGGTGCTCAATAATTATTTATTACTGAACAAGAAGGGGATTTCTAAACTTGGACTTGCAGAGGAAATAGTGAGGAAGCTTATCTGCTTAAAAATCTCACTTCAGGCATTTTTCACATGTCCTTTTAAATTTTCTGGCTGGAGGCTTTTCCTTTTTCAACCAGAAGGAGTGGCCCCTTTACACAAATTCTGGAGGTCAAGAAGATTTTCGATAGATTTTACCTGGGGTAAGTCTAGTAAGGGTAAGCCATGGAATATCAGTGAACTGTCAGTGGATGATCAATATTAGGGACTGCTTCATTTTAAGGGGTTGAAGTTTTCTCTGAAGCTACTGTTAGAAACCAGGCTTGCTAAATGCTGTACTGTCTCACTTAAAAATCTCACCATTGATTGAAAAATGAAGCGTGATGAATTGGTTTACATTCCTTTGCCCTTCCATGGAGTATCTCATTGCAGTATCTTCCACCCTTCACCAGGCCTGTTAACAGGGCTGTGGGTGATCAGAGCCACTTTATCTCTGCAAACCACATAGGCCATGATATAGAAACTCTTAAAATAGTGCCTTCCGAAGTCGCTGCTTTTCTAGGGCTATTTTTTCATCTTTCCCTCATCAGATAGGGGCGAATACTCCAGGAATACTTCTATGGGGAGACTTCTATGGACACCGTTCAAATACCCACCCTCAGCTGGACTCCTTTCAGAAAGGCACATGTGAAGCCAACATCTGGAGATCTCTGATATGTGAAATTCAACATTTTGAAATGAGACAAGAAGAAGATCCTTCAGGGCTTCCTTGTTGGTGAAGGCCATTAGCTATTGATTGGCCAGAGTACTTTAGTTTTCCAGTTTCAGGTGGTATGAGTTTTATAAATGTGACTTTGAAAAAATTTTTACACAACTGCAAGTGAAAATACATTTTCCTTTATAAAATCGCCCAAAGCTTTCAAACAGTGATAAATCATCTGAGAGCCTTAGCAGGTTTGAAAAGCAACATTTATTGGCTAACACCGTCATTTCTTCTCCCACCCAGATTTCCTCTCAAAGAAAATTTATAAGCATGTCTCTCTGACTGAAATATCTCCCATAACAAAACTGGATTGAAAATGTAGTCAATTCATTGTTTTTGCCTTCATAATAACTACATTGAATTGACCAGATAGTTGATCTCATTGACTGTGAAGAAATCTTTTAAGGTGGCTGGGAAGAAAAAAATCAAAAACAGTTAGGCTGGAAACCCTCAGAGTCAGTGATGGCATAAAAACATGACGTGTTCTTTACAGACCAACTTTCTGTCTTTACTGATGTATCTAATTTGGAAAATTATTATTTTTTCCCTGAGAAGGGTAATTGCTTTAAAAATGACAACAAAATGTATTATTTCTCTGAAAGTTTTTGTATTATTTTGCATCCAGATTCTGGATCACAAAACAATAGTAACTTTCTAACTTTCCTTTCAAAATTAAAAAAATGTATTTACTCTTGATTGGGAAAAAGTGCAAAAGCAATTCCTAATTACTCCTGATTCTGGCCTAAGCATGGGGTAAATCAATTTAGGGTATTTAAAATCACTGAGTTGCACTCTGCTGAAGCCTTCAGATATTTTTCTAACTATTTATCTTTTGCACATGTAGAGATTGAATCTCTGCTCCTGGCACTAGAAATATTTCTGGAGATTCAGGAATCAAAGGATAGATCCCTTAGACATTACTTTTCCAGGGAAATGAGGGGAAAAATTTTTATTACTGAATAAATGAAGAAAAGGTTTTAATATCGTAGTTCTTAAGCTAGGTTTGATAGAGTTTGACTTCCGTTTTGTTGTTCAGCTACTGACTGCTTTTGAGGCCCATTTCTTTCTCTTCTCTTCTCGCCCCACATTTGGACAAGCCAGTAAGAAAGTTCATGAGCTCCTTCCCTTGGCACCAGTAGGAAGTTAAACTATGCAAGCCCTCCCTTGTGAGAGGCAACCTTCATGCTGGTCCCATTCTCCAACAATAATAAAAATCAAAGCTACTCATCCTTCCCTCCAGCCAAGCCATTTCAGAGCATCTTGAGTGCTTTCCCTCCTCTCCCCAGAAAACCACATTATGAGAATAATCAATCGTTTTCATACCCTCTTGGAGTGTGTGTTATATCACTAGTCTCAACATCTGAGCCAATTTTGGGTGGAGGATTGATCCTGCTGTCTAAGGGCAACCACAAAATTATTGGTGCTATGAGTAGGTGGTCTAGGCCACGCCATCTGGACCACTACCACCTGGGGGTCTTCTCCTGCTTTTGGCTTGCTAATTGGCTCTGCTGCCTACTGGAGAGTTTGCACTTTTAGCTGTTGCTTGCTGGCTGGCATGAGCTTTGAGCTGTGTAACATTATGCTACATTTGCCAATTCCAACCAAGCCTCTGTCATGGATTTCACTGACCTAAGTTGGAAGTTTTGATAATTGTCATTTAGGGACAGGCATATGAGGTGAGCACCTTCCTTAAGGTGGCTCTGGGCCATGCCTTGTGGCTCAGATCTCTGCATGAGTCTTGGATTGAATTATGTGCCTGGATTTCAGCATAAGCAGTGACCAACACTAGATTTGGGAATGACTCTTTGCCTGTGATCATTGGTTGCATGTCTCAAGCAGGCATTGGCCCTTGTTTTACAGACTGCTCAGGAGAATGACTACACCTTCTCTAATCTGTGGGTTCAACAGGTGATCACTGACGTGAGGAAGAGTCGTCACTAGGTGGAGTGCTGGGGTCCACTCTCCAAAAAGCTGGTGGTTTATGAGGACTTTACAAAATGCTGGTTCCGCTGTTGCTACCTATGTCTCTGTCATTTAAAAAGGTCATAATCCTCAGGGTTTTAAGGGAATGCACGCTTGGCACAGACTCTTATGAAAAGTAGCTCTAAATGCTTCACTCTGTGCCTTCGAGAGGCCTGAAGACACCACTGCCCTATTGAACAACTCTGAAATTGTAAAATGGACTGACAAAGACTGGGTTTAATCAAGTGCTGCAACTTGTCAACATGACAAGGAGTTAATTCAAACCCAACTTAAGGTTAGGGTCCCTAAACCCAGGAAAGCAATAATTGCCATGAGGAAGGCTCATAACTCTGATGACACTAATTTGAGACTCTCTGGAGGAAGACATTTGTAAATGTGAGTAGGGTAGGAAGGACCCTCCCTCTCTTGCAAAGTATATCCAGTAACCAGTCGAATAAAACAGAACAAAAACTTTGATAGAAGGGAAGGAAACAAAAACTAAAATAGACAAAAAGGATGCCAATTGGTTTTTGTACTTCTACAGTATGGTTTAAATTAACCTTAACAGCTGCTGACATGTGCCAATTGACAAAAACTTTCATGGCCTTAATTGACATCAGGGATCAAATTACAGTCATACGTAAATTGTATTAAACAAGGCACCCTGTATACTTGCAAGGGTGGTACAGACTTCAAAGAGAAGGCATAAAGTAAAGGCAAACGGGTATGCCTCACCTTAACCACTGGAACTATTATTTTGCTTCATTTGTCTATTATCTTAAAATATCCCATAGTGAGCATTTGGACATGAATGATTTGATGCATTGAGTAACAAACTGAAATAAAAATAAGTCTTTGGCACTAACAATTAACAAAATGGAACCCTACATATCTAACCTTGTTGTCTCCTCTCTCAGTTAAAATAGTTAATATGACCCATGTGTTCAAACAAGAACTACAGGAATTAAGACCCATCATACAAGACCTACTGAAGGAAGGAGCCATCGTTCCTACTTTCTTCTTCTTTAATAGTCCAACTTGGCCAGTGCTCAAATCTGATGAAAATGAATGTTACCCAATAGTAGGTAACATTGGGTAAAATGAATGTTACTCATAGTGTTAACCATAGCCTTAATGCTATGATATAATGATTAAGACTTCCAGACCTAATATTATTAAAATTACTGACTCCAATCAGCAACTGAAAAATATTTCGCTATTATAGATTTGGCTGATATGGTTCTATTTAGTGCCTATTTGAACAGCCTCTTCACCACAGATTGTCTTCACTTTTTTTTTTTTTTTTTTAAATATGGAACGCTTCATGAATTTGGGTGTCATCCTTGCACATGGGCCATGCTAATCTTCTCTGTATCGTTCCAATTTTAGTATATGTGCTGCCGAAGCGAGCACTGTCTTCACTTTTGAAGGAACACAATATGCCCTTACCTGGTTACTCATAGGGCATATCAACAGACCTCCACTGTACACAATCATCGTTGGCAAGAGTTCAACCATATCCAACTTTCTCCAGGAATGCAGGTATGACATCATACTGATGACATTCTCCTCCAAGGAGAATCATTTAGCACACTCATACCGGACCTATAAATACAAAGGAGCTCTCATAAAAAGGGGTGGGCCATTGATTCACACAGTGTACAAAATTTGGACAGCTCAGTAAAATTCCAACTAATTATTGGTCACCCCTGACATGCTCCATGTTCTATCCCTAACACTGTTAAGAAGCAACTCTTGGCCGGGTGCGGTGGCTCACGCCTGTAATCCCAGCACTTTGGTAGGCTGAGGTGGGCAGATCATGAGGTCAGGAGATCGAGACTATCCTGGCTAACACGGTGAAACCCCGTCTCTACTAAAAATACAAAAAAATTAGCTGAGCGTGGTGGCGGGCGCCTGTAGTCCCAGCTACTCGGGAGGCTGAGGCAGGAGAATGGTGTGAACCTGGGAGGCAGAGCTTGCAGTGAGCTGAGATTGCGCCACTGCACTCCAGCCTGGGTGACAGAGCAAGAGTCTGTCTCCAAAAAAAAAAAAGAAGCAACTCTTGCTGTGTATGGTGCTGTGTGTCTGTTGTCTCAGCTACTTGGAAGGCTGAAGCAGGAGGGTCACTTGAGGCCAGGATTGGAGGCTGCAGTGCTTTATGATGGCACACCTGTGAATAGTCACCACACTCCAGCCTGGGCACATAGTGAGATCCCATCTTTAGAAACAATATTGAATTAATTAAAATTAAACAAAGAGGAAATTCTTGTCCCTCCCAGCATTTCCAATGTGAAAACAGGCCCAACATTTTTTAGGTCTTTGGGGGTTTTAGAGGCAGTATGTTTCTCATTTACAAGTTCTGCTTAAGCCCTTTTATACTGCTACTTATAAATCAGCCCATTTTGACTGGGATCCCCTACAACAAAAGGCTCTAAAATCTATCCAAATTGCAGTACATACACTAGTGCCCCCCAGAGATTCCTTCCCTGTAGATATTTTGGTAAGCTTCTTTCAAGGCTCCTGGAGATTCTGGGCAACCATGAAGGCCATAAGTTGTTCATGGGTGCAAGAAACTGCCCTTTCAGCCTGCATAACACACTGCTGGAATGACAGCTCTTGGCCACATACTAGGCGCTTCTGGAAATGGAGGCTCCCATGGTTCCTGGGACTCTCTGCAGCTAGCTGCCCATTATGTCTTGGGTCATGGAGGCTATCATAGCCACAAAGCCCTTCTTATTGAAATAAAAATGAGATGTACAGAGTAGAGTAAATTCTGGGCCTCCTGGCATATTCAACTTACAGGAGTAAATGGCTTCCCCCATCTTCAGTTGCTTGATAGGTACAATGTCACAAAAGGAGGTCACTCTTCTCCTGGACCCATTGGTTACCTGGGAAGCCCTTGGGACCAAAAGGATAATGAGAAAGGGAGTTTGTGCACTTTTGGGTGGTTGTGCCACTGGGTGGTAGATCCAGTGATAGTAGTAGCAATGCTGTCACTTACAGTGGAGCCTGTTGGCCACCTGTTGCTGTCCACTCCGTAACTGGGACCTCCCTGTTCAAGGACAAGACCCAAAGGTCAGCACAGTGCCCTGACCTCAGGAAATTACCCTAGTACTAGAGAAGTTGTCCCAACCCCCAGGCCATGGACTGGTAACTGTTAGGAATCAGGCCACACAGCAAGAGGTGACCAGCGGGTCAGTGAATGAAGCTGAGCTCCACCTCCTATCAGATCAGCAGTGGCATTAGATTCTCATAGGAGCATGAACCATACTGTGAATTGCATGTGTGAGGGATCTAGGTTGCATGCTCCTTATAAGAATCTAATGCCTGATGATCTGTCACTACCTCCTATCACCCCCAGATGGGACTATCTAGTTGCAGGAAAACAAGCTCAGGGATCCCACTGATTCTACATTATGGTGAGTTGTATAATTATTTTATTATATATTACAGTGTAATAATAGTAGAAATAAAGTGCACAATAAATGTAATGTGCTTGAATCACCCCAAAACCATCCCCTCCCCCCATCTGTGGAAAAATTTTCTTCCATGAAACTGGTCCCTGGTGCCAAAAAGGCTGGGGACCACTGCACTAGAGGGCACCCTGGCCAACAATCAGCTCTACCTGTATAATCTTAGACTTTTGAACAATTGAGAATAATCTGGTTTTCTAATCTAAGCACCACCAACAACAATTCCATATCCAAGGCCCTCCCCTTTTGAGGTAAAAAACAACAAAAAAAGCCAAAAAAAAACCTCTAAAAGTTTCTTGTCTCACAGATACCCCAAATATAAGTTAAAGTTACACATGTGTCTGCATATACTAAAGCCAAAATACAAAGCCTCAACAAAACACTTTTTAGCCTCTTTAAGTTTCAAGACATGATTGATGGTTATGAAGTATACTAGGCTGAATTATGGCCTTCTACAAATGTACACTTCTAATTCCCAGAATCTGTGAATATGTTACCTGATAGAAGAGACTTTGTTGATGTGATTAATTTTCAAATGTTGCAATGGGAAGATTATCCTTAATTACCCATGGAACCAATATAATCAAAAGGGTCCTTATAAGAGGGAAGTGAGAAGGTCAGAGTTAGGGAAAGAAATGTGGAGATGGAAGAGGAGGTCAGAGTCAGGGAGAGATTTGCTGGGGCTGCAGTGCTGGCTTTGAAGGTGGAGGGAGGGGGCACGGCCAGGGAACACAGGCAGCCTCTAGAAGCTGGAAGAGGCAAGGAAACTGACTCTTCCCTACAGCCTCCAAAAGGAACCATCCCTGCTAACATCTTGATTTTAGCCCGGTGAGACTGATTTTGGACTTCTGACCTCCAGAACTATAAGGTAATACATTTGTGGAATTTTTAAAAGCCATTAAATTTGTGGCAATTGGTTATAGCAGCAGTGGGAAACTCATCCCTAAAGGCAGTCACTTCACTTCTAAAAATACACAGTGCTGGACTTTCCTGACCTCCTGCCACAGGCTTCAGAGAACACCACAGTGGCTTTCTTAAGCCAGTTCCAATTCAAATAAATGAGATGTGACACATTTCCATCATCCATCGAACCTCAGGGTGAACTTTAATGAAGATTCTGACTCCATTTTTGATACTTGACAGTTGATATCCTTTAAACCTCACCATTCCTTCTTCCTCTCTTGCTCCAAATCTGGCAGATGATAAGAAAGCCCCCATTCTCCTTCTCTTGGGTCAGCCAGAAGTTCACACCACCTAAGACCTGGACTTCAGGTGGAAATCTTCACCTGGCCCCATTCCCTAACCACAATAAAACCCGAAACCGCTCACCCTTTCCTTTGTTAAAAACATTTTGGACCACCAGCTGCCCTGCTCTCCCCAGAAGGCCTTTTTATGTGAATAATCAACACCTCACACCCTATTGGTGAGATGTGGTGTCATCTTTCTCAACATCCTAGCCGATTTTGGGAGGAATGTTGATCTTGCTCTTGGGGTGACCACAAAACACTAGGGTATCTCAGTATGCAAGGTAGAATAGAGCACACCCTAAGGAACATTTTTCCCCCCAAGTTCTAGTGAAAATTGATTTTATATTAAAATAAGCAAGAAATTTGAGAGTGAAAAGGAAACTTCAAAGCCGTTCATGCTCTCAGGCCCCTTTTGGAATGGGTTCACCCTCTGCCATTAGGGCTACTTCAAGGTGTAATTTTAAAACAACTTCGTTTCAAACCCAGGATCAGGTAATCAAGTAAAATCAGGTCAGACTATCCCAGAAGGAATGTCTAGTAACGTGCGTCATGAAAATTGACCTGGCTTCTTTAGGTAGAAGAGCCATCTTAGATGAAATCCGAGTTAAGAGCTTTTAAACATTTATTTAAATATCAGTTAGTGCACTTGCACAGGACTTAAAATATTTTGGAGATTACCATTCTAAAAAGTAATCAAATGTCCTTCCCACTTTTCCTGCCTTTTTTTTAATTACTGTGTCATTAAGGATTCATAATAATTTGTAGAAGATCCCTGGATGTTCATTCCAGGAAATCTGGATGTGTTTGTATGTGAGAGAGAGAGAGAGAGTGTGTGTGTGTGTGTGTGTGTGTGTGTGTGTGTGTGTGTGGACAGGGAGGTTAGCGGGGAGGAAGAGCGAGAGAGGGCAGACAGAGAGAGGGGAAGAGAGACAGATTGATTTAAGGCAGTCGAATTGGGAAGAAAATATTTTCTGTGCCCAATTCAAAAAATGTTCTGTAAAATTGTATTGTAGGATGTATTATGAATGTATTTGCCAGCCTGCTTTTGTCCAAACTATAACCAAACATTTTTAGAATGCATGTACTTTATCTTTCAAAATGTCACATTTTATGTTATTTGCCTTTCTGGAAGCTTCCTTGTAACCAGAATTCATGTTAGAAAAGTAGACCTTAGAAGACACCTCAGGGAGCTACAGGACAATGCTGAAGGAAGCTCAGCTCCAGCAAGCACAGAGAGAGAGTTTCTCCAACCCTGCAGAGCTTGCCATGAAGGCAGTGCCATGACGGACATTTTATACCAGTGCGGTGGTCGAAGGAGAATCCACGTAACCAGCACAGCATATATTTTTCACTTAGATCCTTACCATAGTGTTATACTCTCCTTCTGCCATTCCATTTCAGGCCTGATTAAAAATGGGCACAAAGGGGAAGTGGAAGTTGGTGAGATGATATAAAATTCCTTCAAATGACTCATCTCTTTCCTTTCTTTAGTAAGTATAGCAAATTTCCCCCTTATGACTTACATCAAATCCTACTTGCTACCTGATTTTTTTCTAGTCACCCAGTCTTCAGCTTAAGGAAATGCCTTCTTTGTCTGTGTGCCTTGGTGATGCTTACCTGTGCTCTGCACCAGGCATGATTCATGCATTCCTGTGTGACTTTCAAGTCTCTGTGTTCTTTACCTTACTAGATTTTAAACTTTATATCCCTGCTCTGAGTAAAGACAGGGATAAATTTTGAAAGCAAAACTACATTTTAATGTTTTTTTAATCCTTCACATGGCCGATTAGAATGATTTCAAACAGTAGTTGCTCCATAAATGATTACATGATTATTAAATGATTAATCAAATGATTAAATACTGGTTCGATTTTTGCTTACTGGATACTTTTAAAAGGACACTTGGGTTTCAGAAACGCTTTGGTGGCTATCAGTGTTTGGCTACTGAAGACTATTAGTATTTAAAGGACATGCACATGTACAGTTAATTCAATTCAAAATGTATTTATTGAATGATTATTATGTGCCAGATGCTATACCAGATTTGGAGAATGCAAAGATTACTAAGAAATGGTCATGCTGTCAAAGACTTCACAAAGTCATAGGGAGACAGTGACACAAATAGATGACATTATACAATGGCTTAGGTTTTAGGAGACAGTTATATTTCGGAGGGTTTACAAATAAAAGATAAACTTTGAGACAAAATTCTATTTTTTTTGTTTTTATCATCAAAACAATTGGCACAGTAGGAAGACTCAATCAAACTAATTGCCTGGCAGATAATAGACTGCCCTAACTATTGTCTAAGGTTTTCACTTTGCATCCCACTGTTTTACTGTTTTATAGATTCGGTCTCAACTGCTGAGTAAGATCAGATTTCATAAACACAAATATTTTTTATTTTTAAAGCTTGACTTTTTCAATAGTGTCTTATCCTGCTTTATTTTTTTCCCCTGAGTGATTTCTGCTAATTGCTTATGGAATACTAAAAGAAAATAAAAAAACCAAAAAACAGAGCCAAATATCGAGCAAGTTGTATTTGTTTTTCTTTCATTTTCAGTGGTATGAGGCAAACAATTTACCATAAAATCTGTGCTAATAGAAAAGCACATTTAGAATTATTATTATTGTTATTTTTTTTACCTTGACTTACTGTGTTTGAGTTACTTGACTTACTATGCTTAGCTTGACTATTTTTGGAATTCCCTTGACATATGACTCTGGTAATTAAGTGAAGCATCTAGTTGTCAAAAGATTAGTTTTAGAGGGAGGGTGTTAACATGAAGTATCACCAATTGCTAAGTCTATTGATTGATTGTATTGGCTTGTACACGGACTAATATTATTTGCATTGAGGATGAGAAAAACTTATTTAATTAGAATAAAGGGCACACAGTTACATTTTTGTTTTGTGGTGCATGATTAATTTTTAGAAGAACACTAAGCAAATAGCTGCAAGCATTCTTTTTTTTATTATACTTTAGGTTTTAGGGTACATGTGCACAATGTACAGGTTTGTTACATATGTATCCATGTGCCATGTTGTTTTGCTGCACCCATTAACTCGTCATTTAGCATTAGGTATGTCTCCTAATGCTGTCCCTCCCCGCTCCCCCCACCCCACAACAGTCCCCGGAGTGTGATGTTCCCCTTCCTGTGTCCATGAGTTCTCATTGTTCAATTCCCACCTATGAGTGAGAACATGCGGTGTTTGGTTTTTTGTTCTTGCGATAGTTTACTGAGAATGATGTTTTCCAGTTTCATCCATGTCCCTACAAAGGACATGAACTCATCATTTTTTATGGCTGCATAGTATTCCATAGTGTATATGTGCCACATTTTCTTAATCCAGTCTATCGTTGTTGGACATTTGGGTTGGTTCCAACTCTTTGCTATTGTGAATAGTGCTGCAATAAACATACGTGTGCATGTGTCTTTATAGCAGCATGATTTATAGTCCTTTGGGTATATACCTAGTAATGGGATGGCTGGGTCATTGATGGTGGGGTGTGGTCTTTTCCCTCCTCACATCTTTTTGTTGTTCTCATGAAACCTGATATTCTTATAGTGCAAGGGTGCCTATGTGGGAGAAAGTGCTGGTTTGTTTGGAGGGAGAAACATATGTTTTCAAAAATAAAGCCTGTGCATTTTTTCTTAAAAAAGTGCTTTTTCCAGCAGCCGCATAATCTGCAGTTGGAGCGGCTGATATGGCCATCTTGCTGGTTGTTAAAGAGTTTTTTCTAGCATTAAATTGACTCCCGAGGGCTGCATTTTTCAGTGCTGTTACAACCACCAACCTTTCTTATTGAGAAGGTCAATAGACCTGATATGAAGTCTTGTAAATCATCAACTCACTCTTTCTGTAATATCCAATGTGTCCCAGTTCACATGCCTTAAAAAAAATTATAAACCATAGTACATACTGTATATCAACCAAATAAATCAGCTGCTATAAATATAGGTTTTCTTTTGGTTCTAGACAGATTCATCCCATTGCATTTCACAGGTTTTAAATGCTTTTAGCTGGATAGACAGGATCTCCTTTAGTATTCAAGTATCAGAGAGCTGGAATGCAATTGGTTCAAAATACTTTATATACGCAATTGACCCCAAAGTGTTAAAATAGCTCTCTGAAATTCCACAGAATAGAGATATAAAATAATAAACGTGTTCTTAACTACCATGTTACTAGTTGATAAAAAACACAAGTTTTATTTTGATTTTAGGGGAGTGGATGGTAAGAACTAGAAGAAAAGGTGAGTGACATTGTGGTCCTGCTTTAGGCGCTGTAGTGAATAATGTATAGGTTAATTACATGTGGTATGAAGGAGAACCACAGTCCACCAGCCTTTTCTCTTGGTGGGCTTGGGGAATTTCTGGCCTACTCTCTCTCCATTTACTGGGGAAACTGGTTATACATGTACATCTTTTAGTAGTAGAATAAACTGGATATCTATGAAACTACGGGCCAATAAATGGATTATTGGCATGAACTTATTCCTACTAATTTGTAATTTTCTTGTTCATTCATTGATTGAACAGTGGAAAAAAGCTGCCTCAGATCTGTGGCATTGCTGATTGCTGTCCACATGCTTTCCCAGTGAGTGGCCTTGAGTGACCTTCTTTTATTTGTTTGTTTCCAGAGTAATTTTGTTATGAATTCATTTCTTAAAGCTAGAAACATAGTAAGCACTGCTTTTTGGCTTAGCAGGATGCAAATAAAAATAGAAGAAAAAAATACATGTCAAAATTGCCTAGGGTGCACATAGATTTGGAAGCAGAAGATACCGATTCTGGTCCTAATTCTGTCACTGCTTGAATGTGTCAATGTAGGAAGGCATTTCATTTCTCAAAAACAGTTGATTCTGATTATTTGCAGATTCCATAGTTGCCAATTCGCCTAATTTCTAAAATTTATTTGTAACACCCAAATCAATAGTTGTGGTGTTTTCACAATTATTTCTGAGCATGCACAGAGCAATAAAAAATGTGAGCCACCTGAAACATGCCTTCCTAGCTGAGACTGAACAAGATGACATTCTGCCTTTTTGTTTCAGCTCTCATACTATAAACAAGTCATCTTTATAGTGCCACTTTTTTTTTTTTTGGCAGTTTTGTACTTTTTTTGGCGACTTTGCTGTTTATCAGCCCCCTCTGTAGCGCTGAAGTGCTGTTTAGTGTTCCTAAGCCTGTGATATGCCTCTGGAGAAAATATGTGTTAGATAAGTTTCATCTAGGCATGAATTATAGTGCTGTTGCCATGGTTTAAATGTTAATTGAACAATGATATATACTAAGTAATATATTTTAAAACAGAAACACACATAAAATGAGCTTATATATCGATTGCTTGGTGCACATGTGACCAGAGACTCACAGGAACCTAATCCTGTATTTCTGCTAGGAGCAGTAGTTCAGTATTTGCTAACTCCATGTTCATGGAGACTTTAGAGAACATAACTACTGCAAATGATGAAATTTGAAGGTATAATTGTTTTATAAATAAAAATCGACATCTCATCATGTTATAGAAGTTCATCTCATAACCTTGAAATGTCAAATAAAACATAAGGGACTATATGTATTCAAATACAAAAGATTTTCATAAGGAAAATAAAGTCTTATGCAATGTTTAGAAAGGCTCTAAGGACAAAGGTCAAGAAAGCCTCTAGCATGGTTAACAATCTGAAGCATTGAAAAGGGCAAAAGTACTCAGTAAAATACTGGCAAACCGAATCCAGCAGCACATCAAAAAGCTTGTCCGTCATGATCAAGTTGGCTTCATTCCTGGGATGCAAGGCTGGTTCAACATATGCAAATCAATAAACGTAATCCATCATCTAAACAGAACCAAAGACAAAAACCACATCATTATCTCAATAGATGCAGGAAAGGCCTTCGACAAAATTCAACAGCCCTTCATACTAAAAACTCTCAATAAACTAGGTATTGATGTGACGTATCTCAAAACAATAAGAGCTATTTATGACAAACCCACAGCCAATATCATACTGAATGGGCAAAAACTGGAAGCATTCCCTTTGAAAACTGGCACAAGACAGGGATGCCCTCTCTCTCCACTCCTATTCGACATAGTGTTGGAAGTTCTGGCCAAGGCAACGAAACAAGTTCAGGCAGGAGAACGAAATAAAGCACATTCAATTAGGAAAAGAGGAAGTCAAATTATCCCTGTTTGCACATGACTTGATTGTATATTTAGAAAACCCCATCGTGTCAGCCCAAAATCCCCTTAAGCTGATAAGCAACTTCAGCAAAGTCTCAGGATACAAAATCAATGTGCAAAAATCACAAGCATTCCTATACACCAATAACAGACAAACAGAGAGCCAAATCATGAGTGAACTGCCATTCACAATTGCTTCAAAGAGAATAAAATACCTAGGAATCCAACTTACAAGGCATGTGAAGGACCTTTTCAAGGAGAACTGCAAGCCACTTCTCAACGAAATAAAAGAGGACACAAACAAATGGAAGAACATTCCATGCTCATGGATAGGAAGAATCAATATCATGAAAATGGCCATACTGCTATCTCCATCAAGCTACCAATGACTTTCTTCACAGAATTGGAAAAAACTACTTTAAAGTTCATATGGAACCAAAATGAGCCCGCATTGCCCAGACACTCCTAAGCCAAAAGAACAAAGCTGGAGTCAAGCTTTGTTCAGGAGTCAAGCTACGTATTCTTCAAAAGAACAAAGCTGGAGTCAAGCTTTGTTCAGGAGTCAAGCTACCTGACTTCAAACTATACTACAAGGCTACAGTAACCAAAACAGCATGGTACTGGTACCAAAACAGAGATATAGACCAATGGAATGGAATAGAGCCATCAGAAATAAAACCACACATTTACAATCATCTGGTCTTTGACAAACCTGACAAAAACAAGAAATGGGGAAAGGATTCCCTATTTAATAACTGGTGCTGGGAAAACTGGCTAGCCATAAGTAGAAAACTGAAACTGGATCCCTTCCTTATACCTTATACAAAAATTAATTCAAGATGGATTAAAGACTTACATGTTAGACCTAAAACCATAAAAACCCTAGAAGAAAACCTACGCAATACCATTAAGGACATAGGCATGGGCAAGGACTTCATGTCTAAAACACCAAAAGCCATGGCAATAAAAGCCAAAATTGACAAATGGGATCTAATTAAGCTAAAGAGATTCTGTACAGCAAAAGAAACTACCATCAGAGTGAACAGGCAACCTATAGAATGGGAGAAAATTCTTGCAATCTACCCATCTGACAAAGGGCTAATATCCAGACTCTACAAAAAACTCAAAAAAATTTACAAGAAAAAATCAAACAACCCCATCAACAAGTGGGCAAAGTATATGAACAGACACTTCTCAAAAGAAGACATTTATGCAGCCAACAGACACATGAAAAAATGCTCATCATCACTGACCATCAGAGAAATGCAAATCAAAACCACAATGAGATACCATCTCACACCAGTTAGAATAGTGATCATTAAAGAGTCAGGAAACAACAGGTGCTGGAGAGGATGTGGAGAAATAGGAACACTTTTACACTGTTGGTGGGACTGTAAACTAGTTCAACCATTGTGGAAGACAGTGTGGTGATTCCTCAGGGATCTAGAACTAGAAATACCATTTGACCCAGGCATCCCATTACTGGGTATATACCCAAAGGATTATAAATCATGCTGCTATAAAGACACACGCACACATATGTTTATTACAGCACTGTTCACAATAGCAAAGACTTGGAACCAACCCAAATGTCCATCAACGATAGACTGGATTAAGAAATTGTGGCACATATACACCATAGAATACTATGCAGCCATAAAAAAGGATGAGTTCATATCCTTTGTAGGGATATGGATGAAGCTGGAAACCATCATTCTGAGCAAACTATCACAAGGACAGAAAACCAAACATCGCATGTTCTCACTCATAGGCGGGAATTGAACAATGAGAACACTTGGACACAGGGTGGGGAACATCACACACCAGAGCCTGTTGTGGGGTGGGGGTAGGGGGGAGGGATAGCATTAGGAGATATACCTGATGTAAATGACGAGTTAATGGGTGCAGCGCACCAACATGGCACATGGATACATATGTAACCAACCTGCACATTGTGCACATGTACCCTAGAACTTGAAGTGTAATTAAAATAAAAAAAGAAAAGGGCAGTTCTTAAAAGGTTTCCTAGAAGCTGCTTAAAGAAGCTCACATCTGCTTGCATCTATCTCTGGAGAACAGTGACTTCTTTCCACCTTTGAAGTCCCATGTAAGTGTCTCTCATTAGCAGATGCTAACCTGAAACCATATAGGGAAGGGATTTTGGAAAATGTAGTTCTTGCTTGCTCTCCTGAGATCTTAGAAGAAAATGGTAGTGATTGTGTGTTGATGAAATATAGTCTAGAACAAGCAGTAGTAGTAAAAATAATAATAATGATAGTCTTGCAATAGTATTTAATAATAACATCATCAGGGTACAGTGTAGTGTCAAGCTGAGCCTTCCATTATAGCTACTGTCACAGACTCAATGACTATTTACACAAGGTCTCTGTTCATGTACACAGAACCTTCAGAACCATAGTCATACTCTGGCTTCAGAGCACAGGCCAGGATCCACCAGAGCTCAGCTACTTTTCCTTCTACTGTCTTCCATGAGGGTCTGGTGGTATCTCTTTTTGGATCCTCAAAATACAAAAATATCTGACTGCACCTCCTTCCTCAGACGATGGAGCTACTTGCTCACCTTCCTAATGGCAGCTACTCTCAACTCTGTCCAGGGTCAGACACCCACTCTTGGAAGACAATAGATTTTAATGCCTCAAGAACCATTTGCTTTCCTGAAGTTGATCAGGGAATAACATTGGGCAATGCCTCAATAAATTCCTTATCACAGATACTCTTTGCATTTCAACATGGCAGAAATTTCAGAGTCGATGGTGGAGACATTTGGGGGAACGGTCATTGTGGTTGTAGAGAAAGCCATAGTCTGGGAATTATCAGATCTATATTTTAGTTCCAGCTTTGGCAGTTAAGTAAAAACTATTCTATGTTCTAAAAACAGAATTTGAAGTCCTGTTGCATGTCCACTTTGGCATTTTGCATATTCCTTCTGAAATGTTACTTAAACCCAGAGTTTGATTGCAGTTTATAATGGCATAATTCCCTTAAAAATAAAAAGAAGATGTTGATATAAAGACCTAGATAAGTCCTTCGAAGGAAATGTTCAGGGATGAGATTTTTGACAGCTTTTAGGTTTCAGTGGGAAGGTGACGGATTTTGGCAAAAATGAAATCTTGTTTGAATTTTTCTTTAATTTTTTTTTCTGGATTGGTGAATGACTAGAGGTGGTTTACTTTGAGTTTTGCTTATTGAAATTAAACTTGTTTTAGTATTTAGGAGGTAAGTTAAGTCCAATAATTTGATTGCATTATTAAGTCAAAATGTCTTCAAGTGAGATCTACTCTCTTGGAGGATGCTGAGTTTATAACCAAGTTTCATTTTTACCACCTTTCAGCATGAGGAAACCCCTGATTCTAGTAGTTTCCATCATATGACCGTAACTGGCTTCCTCTCACGGCTGATTACATTTTTATAGTTACCATCTATATATATTTATGTAAATCTCTGCTCCTGGAAGATTTCGGCTTAGCTGATAAAAAGCAGTCAGTTTGATTTTCATCCTTTTAAAACAGAATGATAAAGGCAGCCTAGGAAGTGTTGATTATTCAAGTAAAACAGTAGCTCTAAATTCTTTGACTTTCCGGGCTTGTCCTTTAATAGAAAATAATGCTGTAAATAGAAGTGAGCCCGTTAGCTAGAAACAATTCAAGGATTGAATTCAATAAAAACTCCCCTGGGTTTCTGCATGAAAGCTATTGAATTTGGCTGCAAATGAGCACGAAGCGCCTTCAAAAATTTTTTTCTTATCCTTTCCCATTGTAGAGACCTTGATTTAGTTTATTAGACAATAACGGATCTCCATTGACCTACCTAACTGGTGTATTTAAATACCTATTTCATTTAAAGATAGGTATTAAAACACCTATTTCATTAAAAAATATGTTCGAAAAGGAATATAACAGTTTGTTCAACCATCCCTCTTAACAGCTCCTTTGGAGTCTCTCTGTGCTCTCAGCTAAATCCAAACTTGCAGAATTTCATTATGAGATAGCATTGAGTCAATTCAATTACCCTTGGAATTTGTGGTGGTCTGTCATGTTAGAGTTTCACCCCAGGGAACTACAAAGTGCATTCATTTTAATTTTGCTGTATCCACATGAGGCTGTCCCGATTGAGGAAATTCAGGGAGTGGGACCCGATCCTGTTTCACTCTTTAAAATTGAAGTATAACATACACATATTAATAGACAAAAGTGCTCTGATCTTAAGTATATAGCTCTATGTATTTTTGCATATGTATACAACCATCATGATCAGTCCATGTAGATAGATAACATTTCCTGCATCCCAGAAGTTTCCCTGTGTTTTTTTCCAGTTACTACTCCCAGCCCCAGAGATAACCACCATATTGACTTCCGTTGTCATTGACTAGTTTTCCCTTTTCTTTGAATTCATATAAACAAATCCTATGCTATATGAGCTTTTGTGTTTTCTTTCACTTGATATAATGTCTGTGCCATCCATCCATGTTGTTGCATGTAACAGCTTATTTCCTTTTATTCCCGAGTAGCATTCCAGTATATAAAAATGCCTGAGCTCATTTATCCATTCTCTTGTTGGACATTTGAGTTGTTTTCAGTTTGAGGTTACTATGAATAAAGCTGCTATGAATATTATTGAATGTGCCTTTTGATGGATATACGCAGCCATTTCTCTTGAATATATACTTTGGTCTGGGACTGTTGGATCATAGGGCAGACATATGTTAGCTTTCACGAATGTTGCCAATTTTGCAAAGTGATTGCTCCAGTATACATTCCCACCAGTACTGTAAGAGAGTTCAAGTTGTTCCACATCCTCACCAACATTTGGGACTGTTATTCTTTTTAAAATGTAGCCATTATGATGAGGAATTAGTGGTATATTCCTGAGTTCTATTTAGGGAACATTTCCTGACAAATATTGTTGTTTAGCCCCTTTTCATATGTTTGTTGGTCATTTTAGGTTTTTTGGAAATTATCTTTATAGCACATGTTTTGAAAAAAATTTATTGTTTAATCTCCTTCGTATTAATGTGTGAAGTTCTTTGTATATTCTAGATGCAAGTCCTTTGTCAGCTATGTGGATTGCCAATATTGTTTTCTTAGTCTATATGGCCTGTCTTTCCAGTCTTTTAATAGAATCTGTCAATAATGGAAGTTATTTAATGAGATAAAATTTATTGATGTTTTCTTTCTGTGGTAGTGCTTTTTGTGTCCTATGTAAGAAATCATTGCTCATTATAAGACGGGACCTGTTTTTTTGAATGTGGCTCTGTGAATATTTTGCAAATTCCTTTCAGGGAACAAGCAGTCTGACTAATTCTGAAAACTCTATTCAAGGAGTCAAATTCTTCCTTTAGTTACGGGGAAGAAGTTTTTTTTTTTTTTTTTTTTTCTGGGAGGACAATGGCAGTTGCTGTGGAATTGTTCTTGTTTTTTTCCACAAGGGGTATAGGGATCATGTTTATTGCCAACTCATTTGAGTATATTAAAATTAGATATGTTTTTAATATAAACTGATATAATCATTTAATTTTTGACATTCAAAGCTGAATGGGCTTTTTTTTGTACCCTGGTATGAACTAGTAAAAACATTTTGGAATCCATGTAAGTAAAGATGAAGAGAAAATGCATCCCTAATAGTTGGGAGGAGGGCTGTTAAGAAGATAGCAAAAGCTAAAGATATTTATGTCCCCAAGTTTAGGAGTAAAGAGAACTTCGGAGTGCTCCAGTGAACCTTCTGTTGGAAGGATAAGTTGAGGGCATCAGTTTATCCTAATTCTCCCCAACCTATCATGCAGGCCAATTGAATAGAGTTAGTTCACAGAAAGGAAACCAATGTAAGGGGTTCCGAGGAAAGAAAAAGTAGAGGTGACAACTACCGCCTCTCCTGATCTTTCGTCTCTGAAATCAGTAGTGACCAGTTAGACCTTGGATTGGATGTGGCCAGCAAAGGATACAATGACAGTGACTCTTCTGGAGCTTGGCTTTGTGGCTGCTGGACCATTTTCTTCAGGTTCTTTATCAAACAGCAAAGCCAAGAAGTCAAGTTGAGTCAACTTACTATCCATGCTGGGCATCTTCCATTTGCCTTTCCAGATCCACTCTTTATCCTTCTCCCCACTGCTTTGTGCCATGGAGGCTGGCCTGCCTGGCATATAACTTGGTTGTCTCTTGTCTTCTGGCTTTTGGTTGGGTTTGCCCAACGGAGGACAACAGGAGATTAGAGGGAGGAAAGAGTGGAAAGTGAAAGTAGTTACTCCCTCCCTTTGGGGTTGCTTCAAGTTGGATGTGTCCAGGGCCCTAGGGACACAGCCCCTTTCAGGTGGCCCTCTCCAAGTGGTACTCACTCCAGGTTCTGAAAGCTGCTCTTTCCCGGACTCCTTCAGGCTTGGAGTTACGTGCAGCCTCTGCTGCTACTTGTCCTGGAGTACTGCACTGTCCCTTGTGACTCCCTGTCTACTGTGTTTATGAGTCCCTACACATAGTTCTGTTATTAAACTCTCTTTCAATAACCAATTTATAGATGAAAGGAAGTAGAATTGTCTGAGAGTGCAGGGTCATGGAGGTTGCACTTCAGCTAATATTTCATTGGCAAAAACATGATCCATACCACTGAAATGTTATTTGGTAAGCAGCCCCCATTTTTTTTTATTGTGCTCTGCTCCTTCTGCTCGTTTCAAAATGGGGCTTGATACTTTCTTTAAAAAGTTTTCTTTTATATATATATTTATATATTTAGGGGGTACAAGTGCAATTTTGTTACATGGATATATTGGGGAATGGTGAAGTCTGGGCTTTGAATAGTGTACATTGTACTCATTAAGTGATTTCTCATCCCTCACCCCACTCCCACCCTCCCACCCTTCTGAATCTCCAATGTTTAGGGCCTGATGCTTTCTGGTGCATCTCCATTAAGGCTGTCTTTTCCCTTTCCTATTCACCTGGCTCCCCATTCTTCAAAGCTCAGCTTAAATATTAATTCCAAAGTTACCTGAAGAGTGTTATGCACCACTCATTCTTACCAAGGAGTAATTTGATTAAGAGAGTTAAAAGTTTGATTTAAATACATATTTGTGCTTTTGTTTAGGTCTACCTCTCTCTCAGCATGTGGTCGATGTGGGGTTTGCTCTGTTTTATTTGCCACTGTAATAATATCACCTAGCATTGTGTTTGGTGCCTTTGTAAGTGCTTGATAAACATTTGTTGAGTAAATGAATGATAAATGATCAACGATATAATAGAATTCGTACTGAATCTTTGCAAATGAATTGATCATTTGTCATTAAAAAATGAAACTCACTTAACTTTGGGCTAAGAAATATTATAATAATAATAGTAAAAATAAATGAAGCATAAAAGAAATACCTGTACCCAAAATATGTCACCCAAACTATCAAATCTTCATTCTTTTCTATTTTATTCTAGACTTCATCTTTATTTCTACACAATTTCTCAAAAATTGCTATTCTAAACAGATGAAATTTTGCTTTATCTTCACATTGAAAATGTTGCACAAAAATTCCTTTTACTGCTAAATACTCTGAATAGTTACAGCTTCTAATAGCCACATACAATTTTGTAGAGTTGATATATCATGACTGCTCTTTGCCCTGCTGTCTGACATTTAGGTTGTTTTCTATATTTTACGATTATGAGTCTAACCTAAATGAATGGTTTCATGACACTCCAGTGCAAGAAAGGTCATGTTTCTTTATTTTTCTAAATCAAATTAAATATGGCTAGGGCTTCCACCTGTGAAGGTTAATGAGAACTCCAATCTCAGCCCTTTTTCAAACAGCTTCTTTCTCTTTCACTGGTTTTACCAGAAACCTGGGGCCTATATGACTCAAGAAAATGGAGAACCAGCTCCTTAATTTCATCCCACTTTTGTTCCTTTTGTTTTTCTTTACAATCCAATGTGGAGGGCTGGTCCTCACTGTCTTGTAGTTATGGTAGCTCCGAATGGCAGCAGTAAAGCCCATTCATGAAAGTCCTGCCCATTGGTGGCAGCTCTGACATGTAATCACTACCTTCCTTCCGCTTCCCCCCAGGTTTTTGTCACTTCTTTTTTTTTTTTTTTTTTTTTTTTTTTTTTGAGACGGAGTCTCGCTCTTTCACCCAGGCTGGAGTGCAGTGGCGCGATCTCGGCTCACTGCAGGCTCCGCCCCCCGGGGTTCACGCCATTCTCCTGCCTCAGCCTCCTGCGTAGCTGGGACTACAGGCGCCCACCACCACGCCCGGCTAATTTTTTTGTATTTTTAGTAGAGACGGGGTTTCACCGTGTTAGCCAGGATGGTCTCGATCTTCTGACCTCGTGATCCGCCCGCCTCGGCCTCCCAAAGTGCTGGGATTACAGGCGTGAGCCACCGCGCCCGGCTTTTTTGTCACTTCTTGAGGACTATACTCAACCATGTGCATAGTTTTCACATGATACTCAATTAGTTTTCCTATCCAAAAAACCTCAAATCCAAACCTGCCCTGGAAGTCTCCTAGGATTAACTCCATTGCCTGGTGATTCCAGCTTCCATTTCCATCCTCTGTCAGATATTTTAATTTTTTTCTTGTATAAACCAAGACTTCTCAAACCAAGGCTTCGGTGGGGATGACTTCAGGGAAGCTTCTGAAATAAAAAGACCAAAAAGAGCTTGTTAAGCCCCGTGGAGCTCCACCCCGAGAACAGATTAGAATTTATAAAATACAGGCATGCATGTCCTTTGTGTGAAAGAGGAAAAGAAAGAAAATGTGATTCTTTTAAGTTCTCAGAGAATAAGGCTCACATCCATACCTCAGTATATTGTCCTGCTGTGTAAAAGTGCTAAATAAATATTATGAAGCGTATCATTTTTTCTTAAGAAATATAATTATTGGGTAAAATATGTAACTGTTTCCTTAGTCTGAAACCTAAATGTTGTAACAAAAGGAACCAAAAAGGCATAAACCATAAAGAAGTTGGCTTCTCCTTCTGTTAATGGTGTATGAAATAATTTAGGAGATTCTTCCACTGAAGACAAAGAGAAAACATGGCTTTACGTGGTCAAAGGAAATTGGGGAAGAACTCATCTTCAGCTCCCACTGTCAGTGGTACAATAATGCTTTCTGCTTGTGACCTGTTGAGGGGAGCAGGCTCCAGCCTCCCCTGGGCTCAGAAACCCCAAAGGGCACATACAATGTTATCAGTGAAGATGTCAGAGAGCCATGAAGAGAATAAAGTTAAATCAGGCAAGAATGGAGGAAGGACCAATACTGGGGAAGTGAGTTCTCTGTTGGCGACTGCCTTCCTCGAAAGGAGGTGAGTTGCTGTTTTTGGCCGCTGCTCTGGATAGCCTTCAAAGAACGTAAGAATTTGAATTCAGGCCTGGAAAAAAGGTAAAAGGGCCCTAGTGAAAATCCTGATCCATATCCCATAGGGTTGCATTCCAAGAATAAAAAACAGATCAGAATTAAACCTGATAAAGCCTGGATTCTCTGCAAATCCTGTCTAATTCTAAACTAAAAGGAGGTGGGCTCAGATTGCCAGTGCCCCCAAACAATCGACAAGAAGCAACATATATTCTCTCTAAAGAGCAATCACCAAATTTTTGGACTCAAGTGAACTTTATAAATAATTTTGCAAATACAATATCTGGTATACAACAGAAAAAATCAGCCATGCAAGATGACAATAAATCATGAAAGAACTAAATAGAAACAACAAACAACAAAAACAGATAAATATCGGCTTTAGATATTGGAGGACTAAGTTTATTAAACGTGTGTTTTAAAATACATATGCCTGTAATTGATGACAAAATACAGAATGATTTTTTTTAGAGAATTGGAAGCCATGGAAAAGAATTAAATGCCAATTCTAATACTACAAAATGTAATCATCAAAATTAAGAGCATAAAGATGGAGAAATAGCAGACTAGAAGTAAATGAGGAGAGATTTAATGGACAGGAATATAGATGAGAAGAATATCAAGAATAAAGCAAAGAGAAATACAGGGATGGAAAATACAGAAGAAGGGATTAGGAGACACAGATGAGGGTGAAAAGATGTCATGTTTATATGATTGGAGTCTCAGCAGGAAAAGACAGAAGTGAAGAGACAGAGCAATATTTAAAGAGATAACAGATGAGACTTTCCCCCCTAACTGACAAACACAAAAAACTTAAAAGCGGATAAGAAAAACAAAGCAAAAGATTGCCTTCAGCAAAGCAACATTTAGGTTGATAGTTGTCGTCTCAGTAGAACCGATGGAAAGCATGCGATAATAAAATATTTACAAAGTTCTGAAAGAATTCTATACGCAAAGCAGACAGTAACAATGAAAGCAACAAAAATTCCAAAAACAACTCCAAAAAAGACAAAATACATTTTTAGATAAATAAAAACAAAGTAATTATTTGACAGTGGGTATACACTAAAGAAAGTAAGAAAAAGTGTTCTTAAGGTGGAAGACAAAAAATTGTAGGTAGAGCATTATAATGTTGAAAGGAACAAAAAACAATGGAAATAGTATATACAGTAGTCCCCCCTTATCCATGGGGGATACGTTCCAAGACCCCCAGTGGATGCCTGAAACCACAGATAGTACCTAATTTTATATAGATTATGTTTTTTCCTATACCTACATACATACCTATGATAAAGTTTAATTTATAAATTAGGCACAGTAAGAGATAAACAACAATAATAATAAAATAGAACTATTATAACAATATGCCAGCACCACTTTGCTTGTGCTTTGGGGCCATTATTAATTAAAATAAAGGTTACTTGAACACAAGCACTGCAATACTGCAACAGTAGATCTGATACCGAGTTGGTTACTGAGTGATGGGGAGTGTATAGAGAGCAGATCTGCTCAACAAAGGGATGATTTATGTCCTGGATAAGAGGAAGTTGGGAAGGTGGGGAGGTGAGCATGAGATTTCAACATGGTATTCAGAACAGCACACACAGTTTAAAACTTATGCATTGCTTAGTTAGGGAATTTTCTACTTAATATTTTCAGACCATGTTTGACCATGGGTAACTGAAACCCCAGAATGAGAAATTGTAGATAAGGGGAGGGACTGCTGTATGAGTAGTTCCTCTCATTAAATAATAGAACAATCAGATGGAAAATTAGCAAGGAAAGTACCTAACTGAATAAGATAATTCGAAAAGTTGACATACGTGGAACACTGTTCACAAAATCTGGAGATTTCGCATTCTTTTTAAAGTAAATACAAAGGATGTTTATAATATATCACTATAATCTGAGCTATAAATTACATTTCAATATATTTAAACACATATCATAGAGTACGTTCTCTGGCCAGAGTGATATTAAACAATAAGCAAATAATAAAACAAAAATTTAAAACTGTCATTTTTTGTAAATTAAGAAGTACAATTATAAGTAATGCATGAGTTAAAACACAAATCAATGGAAATGTGAAAATATTTTGAACTAAATTAAAAAGAAAATGCTGCATATTTAAACTTAGAGGCAAAAAAAGTACAGCCCTAAATGTGTATGTTATAAAATAGACTAAACATTGATGAGCTAAGAATGCATAATAATAAATTAGGGAAAAAACATCAAATTATGTCCAAAGAAAGTAGAAAAAGAAAAAAAGATAAATATAGAAATTAATTTGAATAGACAATACATACAACAGCAAGGATCAATTAAGCTCAATGACAGCTTTTTAAAGAAACTATTAAAATTTATAACCCCCACTGTACTACTCAGGTAAAGAATAATGGCAGAACAAATAATCAGTAATAGGAATAAAAAATAGAAAGGACATTACTACAGATACTATAGAAATTAACAATGTTCTAGTAGGATACTATGAACAACTTTATGACAATAAATTTGAAAATTTACATGAAATAAACAAATTCCTAAAAAAATTTAGCTTACCAAAATTGGTACGGGAAGAAATAGAGAATTGGAAGAGATTTATAATACTTAAAGATATTGATTCTGTGATTATAAACTAGAAAGAGAACTCCAGCCAAGATAGTTTTAATGGCTAATTCTAATAAATGTTAAAGAAGCAATAACATCAATTTTACACAAACTTTTGCAGAGAATAGGAGAAACAATCCCAATAATTTCATGAAACTAGCATATGCTTTGGTATCAAAGCCTAAAAATCACATTAAAAGAAAAAAAATTACAGCCCAATTTTTTAAATAAACATTGATGTTAAATTTCTAAGCAATATATAGTCAGACTGAAACTAGGTTTCAAAAGTATATAATGTAAATATAATGTAATGAAAAGTATATAAAGTAATAAAAAAGTAATAAAGGTAATAAAAAAGTATAAAAAGTAATAAAAGTATATAATGACCAATTGGGTTTATTATAGGGATGTAAGTTTAGTTTAGCATTTAAAAAAATCAGTGTAATTTACCACATTAGAAGAAAAGAGCAAAATAATTTGGTAACATTTAATATATACTAACAATAAAAACCCTTAAACTAGGAATGGAAGAAAATGTTCTTATGCTAATAAGGATATCTTCAAAAATCTACAAAAATATAATTAATGAAGAATATTTGAAAATTTCTCTTTGGGATCAAGAACAAGACAGGGGTTTCCACTGTCATCACTTCTGTTGAATATTGTTCTAAATGTTCTAGCCAGTGCAATAAGGTTAAAAAAAAAGACATAAAGATTGGAAAGAGGAAATAAAACTATCATCATTTGAAGATAATTATATAACTAAAAATCTAAAAGAAAATATGGATAAATTATTATAATTAAATTAATTTAAATTATTTTATAAGTGGTTAATCTCTATATACTAGAAAAATATAGACTATATATGAATTACAGAAATATGCAGAAAAAAGAATTTGAAAGGTAACATTTATAATAAAATAACATTGAATATCTATGCATAAATCTAATAAAATACTGTAAGACCTCCATGTATGATGCTATAAAACATTATTAAGAGAAATAAAGAATCTAAAATGTGGAGCATTTGTTATTCAGAATACTCAATATATTAGAGGTGTCAGTTATTTTCAAATTGATCTACAGAATTAGTGAAATCCCAATCAAAATCAAATGTTTTGTTGTTGTTGTTGTTTTTTGTTTAGTTTTGTTTTTTCCTGTGTGGAACTTGACAAGCTGATTCTAAAATGAAATGAAAATGTAAAAGGCAAGGCTAAGGCAAGGGAGTGAAACCATCCTAGAGTGTCTGGCTAGGTCTGAATAAAACTGACAAAGACAGATTAAGAGGAGAAAACATCCGCATTTATTTAATCAAAGTTCTATATGGCACAGGAGCCTTCAGAAATGAAGACCCAAAGATTCAGGGAAAACTGTCCATTTTTATGCTTAGGTTTGATGAAGAATGCATAGCTGGGTAGAAATGGGATTGGACAAAAGGGTATGGTTTAATGGCAATAGTTGGGGGGCAAGGGCACCCAGCAACGTCTGTTCAGGTTCTGTTTATGGTTGGCTTTGGGGAAGAAGAGTTGTAGTTTCTGTGGCCTGCCTTAGGGAAGATGGGAGCACAGGAGAAAGAAGGGTAGGAGAAGGTCAGCAAGATCTTGCTACTGTGACCTTTTTGATTTCCCTCACTTTGAAGTACTCAGCATGCCAAGGCACCATACGTTGGGGTTATCATGTTCTGAGCCCTGGCACTAGGCAATGGTAATGAAGAAACATAATATGGGAGAACTTGATCTAGCTGATATCAGATATATTACAAAGCTACAGTGATTATGACAATGTAGTATTTAATTAAGAATAACAAGTACGTAGAATAGAACTGAAAACCCAGAAACAGACATGGGCACTTGATTTATGACTAAGGTAGAGCTACAGAACTGAGAGAATAAAGGGCTCATCAACAAATGGTATTGTGACAATTGATTACTCATCTAGGAAAAATACAAAGGTCCCTTTTTGTACTACATACAATAATTATTTTCACATAAATTATAAAACCAAATGTAAAGGACGAAGAATAAAACTTCTAGAAAATAATTTGGGTGCATATCATTATGACCTTCATCCAGGCTGGAGTGCAGTGATGTGATCTTGGCTCACTGCAGATTCTGCTTCCTGGGATCAAGTAATAGTTTCACCTCTGTCTTCCCAGGCAGCTGGGATCACAAATGTATGCCACCATGTTCGGCTAGTTTTTAATTTTTTTCTGTAGAGACAAGGTCTCACTATGTTGCCCAGGCTGGTCTCAAACTTCTGGGCTCATGTGATCCTCCTGTCTTGGCCTCCCAAAGTGCTGGGATTATAGGCATGAGCCACTGTGCCTGGCCAGAAATACTTCTTAAACATGGCATTGCTTATGTACTAATCATAAAATGTACTAATCATAAAAAGAAAAATTTTAAAATTCGAAGTTAAAATTTGAATTTTTGTTTATTAGAAAACACAAGACAGTCAAAATATAAAAGAAGAGTGGGAGAAGGTATTTGACAGACACAAAACTGACAAGGGGCTCATGTCCAGAATATGTGAATCAATGAAGACAGATGCCCAGTAGAAAAATGTGCAAGAGCAGGCATATCATAAAAGGGGATATCCAAATGCCATTGTCATACATCTGAAAAGTTGTTCAACCTCATTAGTCACCACAGAAAAGCAAATTAAACTACAAAGTGATACCAATTCAGACCCAACAGAAAGGCCAAAATGGAAGACTGACAATACTGAGGGTTGGTGAGTCTATGGAACGAGGGGAACACATACATTTTTGGTGGAGTATTAATTCATCCAATCATTTGGACAGTTTGACATCGTCTGCTAAAGTCAAGATCAGGTAAAGTATGGGTTGTATGGTGCATTGAGTCAGCATTGTTGGAGCCAGCTCCAAGCAGCTCATGGGAGCGATTGTTAAAACGGCTTCTGTGAGTGGGTCATTACATTATTGGTAGCTGGAAATTGGCCATGGTAAGAGTATTAACATCACAGATGTTAGCAAATGCTAATCAAGGCTTTCTTATTCAGCGAGCTGGTTTACAAACGCATCGCTATGTATGGCCCAGCAATTTAAATCCTGGTTAACATATCCAACAGCAAAAAAGTGTTCTCTTATGCACCAAAAGACATGTAAAATAACGTTCATAGCACCCAAAACTGTAAACAACCAAAAGCCTATCAGTAGAATGGAGAAATGAATTGTGGTCTTGTCACACAATAGGCCATTATTTACCAATAAAAATGGGTGAACTACAGCTTTATGCAACAACATGGATGAAAATCACACACAAATTGCTGAAAGAAGCTGAACATTAAATTCTGTCTGTAGCTTGTCTTTTCATGCTCTTAGTGATTCTGAATAGCAGAAATTTTTAATTCCATTAATTCTTTGTACAATATACAAAAATTAAAGTGGATAATAGACCTAAGTGTAAAGACAAAAACTGTAAAACATCCAGAAGATATTGTAAAAGGAAATCACTGACTTTAGGTTAGACAAAAATTTCACAGATCTGACATCAAAAGCGTAATTCGTAAAGAAAAAAAAAATCAAGTGTGCAGTCTGTTACCACTGGAAGGTCTTGACTACAAGTCGTCCAGTTTCTTGACAGTTTGAACAAATAACTGGACAAAGTGCACAAACAAAGCAACGAAAGAATGAAGCAATGAAAGCATAGATTTATTGAAATGAAAGTACACTCCATAGAGTGGGAGGGGGTTGAGGCATAGAGGCTTAAGAGCACTAGTTACAGAATTTTCTAGAGTTTAAATACTCTCTAGAGGTTTTCCATTGGTTATTTGGTTTACGCGCTATATAAATGAAGTAGTGGCCTGCAACCAGTCTGATTGGTTGTGGAAGGCAACCAATCAGAGGCTAAAGTAAAATTACAACGTTACACCCCATGCAAATGTCTGCTTGGTTGTGGGAATGGACCAATCAGATGTACTTTCCATTTCTCAACTACAATGCAGAAAGTTGTGTGTTTGTGTTGTGTGTGTGTGTGTGTGTGGCAGGGGAGGAGGGGGTTGCAAAGGGAGTAGCCTCTGTTCTTTTGTTACTTGGGCGTGAAAAGTTGGGGTTTTCCTTTTGATCTAGTTCTAGAAGTCAGTGTGAATCTGCCTAAGGTTCCCTGCCTCCAGATCCTATTCTCCTGCCTCAGTTCTATTTAAAGTATGTTTGTTGTATTCTTACCAAGAGTCAGCTGTACTTTTCCCTCACTTGTTCATGTTGCTTGAAACTGATTTGTAATGTGAAGTTATTGTTCAATTTTATATTATTTAAAATAGTGAAATACAAATGTGGAAAGAGAGGCATTTCTATAGAAACTAAGTTGAATGCATCAGAAAGATGGAATAAAGATTAATTAATGAGAGAATCATGCTGTTGAACTGAAGATGGGTAGATAATTGCAACAGATTGAAAGACATAAGCATTGAAAATAACTTTGCTCTCAGATTTTAAAAAACTCTCAATAAAAAATAATGTGCAGGAAATCATTGCAGATGCATTATGGGTGTGGTTTCTGAAAGGAAGTGTATATGGAACACCTATCAATGAACTAATATTCAAAATAAAAGGGTTGATTCTATATCAAAGATTGCTAATAACTTTACATTTACATGGTTTAAGTTAAAGTATTTAAGGTACTTAGGAGTAATTTGAATTTTAAGTTTTTGATTAACTCACTAACTGCTATCCCAATAGCCTCAGCTGGGAGGGCACCTACTATATACTACATTATAGCTATATACCTTTTTATTCCACCCTATATAACCTTTATATTAGTAAGATATATTTTTGCAGTATTTTCATTTTCATTATTATTTTAATTTATATTACATAGATATTTAATGTCTATGGAGCTGAATCTTTCAGTCTTTTCCTTTATGATTTATTTCTATTACCTCAGTTTACTGTTATTAATATGCAATATTGATAAATACCCAAGATTGTTCTCAACAGTTTTTATGTATTTCAGTGTAAGAAATTTTATTATTTAATAGGTATAGAGTTTATTTGGTGACCTATTTTCAAGAATTGCTTATTGGTCTATTTCGATATCATTTATTGATTGTTTTCCTAACGCATTTTTGGGTATACTTGACTGCATATTTTAAAAAATTTTAAATCTATAAAAATTTTTACGAAATTTTCTGTTAAGAGTATGTGTAGGCTGGGTATGGTGGCTCACGCCTTTTGGGAGCACTTTGATTGCTTGAGGCCAGGAGTTCAAGACCAGCCTGGGCAACGTAGCCTGACCTTGTCTCTACAAAAAATAAAAATAAATTTTAAAATTAGCTGGACACCTGTAGTCCTAGCTACTTGTGAGGCTGAGACAGGAGAGTCACTTGACCCCAGGAGTTTGAGGCTGCAGTGAACTATGATTGTGCCCAGGTGACAGACTAAGACAATGTCTCTACTTAAAAAAAAAAAAAAAGAGAGAGAGAGAGAGAACTTAGATTAATTATATTTTTCCATATTTTTTTAAAAGAAAAAAAGACAAGTTGCACCAAATTACGAACTATTCTTGTATGTAGTGATTCTCAACTAGGAGTGGTTTGTCCTCTAGAGGATATTTGGCAATGTCTGGAGATATTTTTGGTTGTTACAACTTAGAGAGTGCTTCTGATATCTGGATAATAGAGGTCAGAGATGCTGCTAAACATCCTACAATACACAGAACAGCCCTGACAACAAATAGTTATCTGGCCAAAGATCTGAACAGTACTAGTGAAACAACAACAACAACAACAACAACAAAAACCCCACAAAAATCCCTTGTGAAGAACGAAACTAATAGAATGCCTTGAGAAAACTAGAGATATAAAAAACAAAAAAACCCCAAAACTCGGAACTTAATATTTAAAGCCAGAAGCCACAAATGAGTTTCCTATGGGAAAGAAGAGAAATAATATATACAGCATTGTTATTAGATAATTATATACTTTTAGAAAACGAATGTAGTTACGTGCACTAAACTGCCCTCTACAATCTTTCACTTAAAAGGTCTGTGGGGTATTAAGAGGCTCTTGCTGGGAGCAAATTGACATATTGATTGAGTAAAATAGTCTTTGGGGAAATTTCTCAGATGTTTGATATCAATGGTGGTTCCCAGGGCACGGGAAATATCTTGCAAGGTTTCTTCAAGCGGAAGTCAGGCCTCAATATGTCAATGATCCACTCAAAGCTACGTAATCCATGCTTTTCATTCTCTGCCACACGGTGAAGTAATTTTTAACACTTGCTTTGTGTAATAAGCATTAGAGTTACCAGATTTCACAAATAAAAATCCAGGATGCCCAGTTAAATTTGATATGTATACTAAAAATGTATTTGTTGTTTATCTGAAATTCAAAATTAACTGGCCATCCTATATTTTATCTAGCAACCTTAATATGCATTTTAATTACCTTTCATTAGTTTTAATACCCAGAGTAATATTTTTATGTATTGATATTTTCCAGCATCTTTGCAGTGTCTTTATTTGAAGTAAAGTCTTAATTCATCTTTCTAGTCCTTACTCTCTGCTCTTCCTACCCCACAAGTTCCATGTAATTATCACAGAATAAAAACCCCAGATCCACTACTTTTCTCTATTTAACTATCGGTGTTTTCGGCAAAGACTAATTTGAAATATACTTCAAATTTGAATTTTGAGGTAAAAAATAATATTTCCCTATAAGAAGGATGAGCTCAGCTATGGTGTTAGGACAGTGAGGTGTGTTACTGACAGTAAAAACAAAGCAACAACAACAGAAACTACTAGCTAAGAAAGCTCATAGAGAAAAGGAGGGGGAACCAAACCATTCTCCACACGCCTGCCACTTGGCAGGGAACAGTGTTTCTCAAAATTCTCTTTGTACCACTTTTTCTCAGGATCACATAAGACATTTAAATAGGAATTCCTGAGCCTGAATCAGAATCTACATTTTTTAGCAGACATAGTGAATCTTAATGCATACTGAAGCTTAACTACCACTAGGCTAGGATTTTTCTGCTGTGCGTCTGTGCACATACTGACAGTTTTGAGAGGTATTAAAAATGAGTGGTTTCTTTAGCTTTAGACTTCATTTGGAAATATGGTTGTTGCTTTTGCTTTTTTTTCTTTTTTTGGAGACAGTCTTGTTCTGTTGCCCAGGCTGGAGTGCAGTGGCATGATCTTGGCCCACTTCAACCTCCGCCTCCCGGGTTCAAGGAATTCTCCTGTCTCAGCCTCCCAAGTAGCTGGGGCTACAGGCACCCACCACCACGCCCAGCTAATTTTTGTATTTTTAGTAGATATGGGGTTTCACCATATTGGTCAGGCTGGTCTGGAACTCCTGACCTCAGATGATCCACCCACCTCAGCCTCCCAAAGTGCTGGGATTACAGGTGTGAGCCACTGCGCCCACACTGGTTAGTTGCTTCTTAAACCATGTCTATGAATTCCCCCTTTCTTCTCCACAACCCATACACACTCACTTTCCTACAGCATTTAATTTTGTTCATTCATTCATTTATTCATTCATTCATTCTCCATACTGATAAGTTCAAGCTTCTGCGACTCTTTTAAATGGAAATGTTATAAAAGTGTTATAAATAGAAACCTTATCATTACCTTCGTGAAGGACAGTGTCTTCATATTTTGCATTTCCATCATTCTTCACATTGTTGGCAGCCAAAAAGTTTACTGCATTGTTTTACTTATTTGTTGTGCTGTCACTTGTGACAAATATTTAATTTGTTACTAAATGACAGTTATGGTTTTGAACTTGCTTGTTTCTGTGTCCCCCACATGCGCTGAGGTCCCAGCATGCATTGACAATATGTGTGTATGCTTATCAAAGTGCCCTTGGGAAATGAAATAACATGTGAAACTCATTTGTTATTTTACAGCAAACTTCATAACATTCTCCCTGATTCTATCCTTTGGATAGATTTCTAGTTTATCTTATATGTGAGAAATGACCTTATAACCTGTGTGTGACAGTTGTTTGGATTTTATTAAGTGCCTTGCTAGCTGGTGATATAGGGGCATTACTCATAGATATTTGTTTGCTACCCCAGTAAGCCAAGAAAATTTATTTTTATGTATTTAACCACGGTGTCGTTCTTCTTCTGCATGTCATTTAAAAGTAGTTCATGAAATAAAGAGAATGCTGCCAATTCTGCCTTTAAATATGGGGAAAAGAGATGGATTGTCATCATGGGTCCCAGAGATAAAAACTTTGTAATATCCACATCTTCCAGGACAAGGTCAGATTGATGAAAATTAAATGTAAATTCAAACGGAAAAGAGTTTCATTCTCTTTCTATATGCAGAGGAGCAGTCAGTTTCCTACCCTTACCCCCCAAACCCCCAGAATGCTTTCATGGAGCCATCCAAAGTTTCTCTCTCCAGAGGAGCAAGCCACTCCTGCATAGCAGAGCAGGCTTTTGTTGCTACATTTTAAACAATGACATTTGAGCGGTCATTTCAAAGTTGTGGAGCGAAAATACTCCAAGATCAAGACAATTCATTAGAGCTTCAAAGGCAAACTCTTAATAATCTATTGTCTTTTCATGTATTTTACTGAGACCTAAAGTAGGTGTTTTATTGGTGGATCTCACACTGTTGAATATGTGAAAATTTTAATAAAACTGTATTATTTAATATCACCCTTTGCACTGACACCAATGCAAATATGATCGTTATCCTTTCTTACAAAGGATTTGCACATTAAACCCCACTTCTTTGGCAGTTATATGTGGCATTTTGATTAAGCACATGAGTAGGTGTAGAATGAATTATTTTTTGTACCAGGATCGGGGCTAGGTAGGAGCAGCGGTTCAGCTAGCTCTAGCACTGGATAATCCTTCTCCTGCCCAGGCCCTTTTCAACATTCAACTGGATCCAAAGATGCATGGGGTGACTTGCCTTTGTCCTTCCATTGGTTTGTTGTTACTCACAGAGATGTGTGGAAGCAAGGGATAGCAGAAAATTGTCACTGAGTGTGGTGATGGGGAATGCCGAAGAGGCACTGTACTTAGAAATTAATGGCAAGATTTTCGCTTCAGACAGCTCTGTAAACTTGGACAAATTTCTCAGTTTCTCGGAGCCTCAGTTTCATAATATTAAAATGGAGGCAATAATACCAAAGATGTGTTGTGAAAATTGAAGTAAAGGCAAATTGTTTGTAATAACAAAAAATTGGAAACAATGCAGATGGACATTGACAGGGTTGCAGCTGGGCAAACTATGCTATGTCCCCCAGTGGAACAGTATGTCACTGTAGCTAAGGCATGGCTTTGAAGTGAATGCAAATAGAAACAAATGAACGCAGCTCTATGCCAAATTGGAACCATAACCATACAGAGAGAAAATAATAATTTCAAATGACTTTAGAACTCTGCATACATTTATTGGTATATAAGAACAAAAATAAAGAAGCAAAACAGTAAAAATATTAAACTTCAGTCAGTTTTACTATTAGTATTGACATAGTTATTTTGAAACTGTGTTTATTACTGTTGTAGTGTAGAGCAAGAGTAACATAATGTTAGGAAACCAAATTCGAAGTGTAAGAGAAAGGACATAAGTATAAAAATCAAAGAAATGAAATAAAAACCTTGAAATGATAAATTTTAATGGGAAATATTGATATGCACCCATGATGTGAAAAATATATATTTTTTAGCTTTGCCCACTGATGGAAACCTAGAATCACTGATACCTCAGGAACACTGAAGCTCTTAGTGCCCACATTTTGGTTTCTAAATACCTTTGATACTAAAAAATTCTTGGAGAAAGAGTTGTTTCCAAGTTTAGGAAATTTTGTACCAGAAAGTGAGAAACTAATCAACAAAAGCATATTAAAAAGACATGGGAACCAATTTGAAAGGACTGCAGCTGACCGAATTTGAAAAGTTTGATCATAATAAAGAATGCAATGGAGTGAAAGTCATTGAATATATAAAAATTCACAAGTGCATATTGATACTAACAGCAACAACAAAAAAGCAAAAGAATAAACCAGGCCGGGCGTGGTGGCTCACGCCTGTAATCCCAGCACTTTGGGAGGCCCAGGGGGGTAGAATACGAGGTCAGGAGATTGAGACCATCCTGGCTAACATGGTGAAACCCCGTCTCTACGAAAAATAAAAAAAAAAAAAAAAGTGGTGGTGGGCGCCTGTAGTCCCAGCTACTTGGGAGGCTGAGGCAGCAGAATGGTGTGAACCCGGACACAGAGCTTGCAGTAAGTGGAGATCGTGCCACTGCACTCCAGCCTGGGGGACAAAGTGAGACTCCGTCTCAAAAAAAAAAAAAAAAAAAGAATAAACCTTCCCTTGCACCATTGGAAAGTACTATTAAATCAACGTCTTTAGAAGTTGGTAATTAAAAGGAAAGAATTAAGCATTTATCCTACCTTTTCGTAGGACTGTAGTTCAGGGTCAGCAAATAGATCTATTGATGAGGAAACTTTACAGAAGAATGCCACCTGAAATGCAGAAGGAATTATGTAGCTTTAAAAATCGTTGTCAACCCTCTAATAAACTATTTGATTTAAGCAATCATTATCAATGGATGCTAAGCCATTAGGCAAATGATTTCATGCAATGCCAGTCAACCTGTAGATGGCTTGCTAATCACAAAGGGCCTCCTAATGTGATGTAATGTGCAGTATACAGCATCGCTTAGAAAATATTCTTGCCGAATGTATTTAACTTGAATTCACTACCTATTCACAAAAACATACTGGAGCTAGAGGAAGCAGTACAATGATACCAGGAAAAAACTGAAAAAGTCTGGACTGGGGGCATTCATCAGATAACTGGTTTGATCTAAACTTCTCGATGGTTAAACAGCTGGGGAAGCAGAGTCTCATGATTGGGGGTACCACTGTGAAAGTGATTCATTTTAATTCCTAGGCTTATATATCCCGGGCTTGTTTTCTGTAACATGCTAGTTTACGAGATACATGGGTTGCCATAGTCAAATAACGGGAGTACCCCAAAATGGAACTCACATAAACACATTAAGCATTTAATTTTAAAATAATGGAAACCAGAATATACTGAATTTGCCAGCTACATCCTATTTTTTAAAAAGTGCTATTTTGGTTAACATATTCACAATTTAGATATGGTTATAGAAGGATAATTATTTTGTCAAAACATCCTAAATATACACAAATATCTGTTGAATTTATGTATTGGTAAGATATTAAAAAATGTAAAACATTTAGTAAATGTTTGGTTATTATTCTGTGAATGTTGTGTCTTGTCATCATTACAATAGCAGGGCTTTAATAAAATTAGGCTTTGTCTTCATATTTTTTCTTAAAAATTTAGTTTCTTTAATAATAATATTATATAACAATGAAACAATATATATAAAATATTAATGTTTGTATTTTTATCATAAAATTTATACATGTGCATTATTATCTGCAGTGGATTTTAGGCCACATGGCTTCATGGTTTTTCATATGAAAATATTTCCACTAACCCTTTTAAAATGTAGAATTCTATCTTCTGGGTTGTCCAAGTATCAGTAACCCTTCTTTTGTATGTCTGTGTATATGATACATTTTCTTAAAATAAAAATTTGTTGTTGACTGAAACAAAACCTCTGGGCCCCAAGAATTGCATTTATAAATAAATTTCTAAGGATGGATGTCTAAACAATCAGTGATAGTTTTAAATGAAGCCTAACTAATAGGAACTATTATGATTTCAAATGAGTTGACTATAAAAGGAGACAGGACAATAAATGAGATCCATATTAATGAATGTACAGTGATAAGGCTACTATTGCCAACAAAAGTCAACCTCATGCACATCAAGCTTGCAGCTAATTTATATTTCATGCCCTTTATTAACTGATATCTAATAGAATTATTCACATTTTTCACTGTATCACATGAAATTCTTCTAATAGATATCTGCTCTGTTTTGCATGTGAGTTGCACCATTTCATAAAATTTTCAGCCACCTTTGACTCGCTATATAAAGTTGTCACTCAAACCTCATTTCCTGTTTGAGCACAGGGAAGCCAAATGGACACTGAGTTAATTTTGCATATTGTCTCCACTTGATGAAGTCTCCAAGAGATCTTTGTCCTGTCACCTTTAATGGACTCTCTCTAATGGACTCATTAGTGAATTTCTTATCATTTTTAGGAGAAAGATGCAATCTCACAAAGCTGTCCTTCATGCTTTTGGAAATTATTACAATTTATTCTTTAAACACATTCAAAAATTACAATGAGACTACTTTATTTGGGTACCATAATATTGTAACAATGACATGTTGATTTCAACGAGGGGTCCAAGAGTACTATTTCATGCTGATTATTCATATTATATTCAAAACTAGTAGTTACAGTGAACAACGCTCTTCAACTCAATAGCTTAATATTACACCATACTCAGAAAATTTGCAGCTGGGAAAATGTAGATTTTCCTGGCTTCATTTATCTGTAAGTGCAGAAAAACCAATAATAAACTATTTCTTGATACCATGCAAATCTCCCGAAGTTCATGCTATGGAGATTTAGGTTTTAATATTAGTTGGCATTGCAATCTTGTAATGAGTACTCATTTGTTATCTTGCACTACACCCTTCCTTCTCTGTCTCTTTCCCTCCTCTTTATGTGTTACTTTGGTTAATAAAATTCACATAGGTGAATGATAGGGGGGAGTAAGATGGATTTTAGATAAGTATTTAATTCTGAAAAATCTGAACAGCTTACTATTTTTATTGCGTTTGGGTATGTTCTTATACCCTTAAATAGTTTGTAATACCTTGCCACTCATAGGCCAATCATCTGAGAAGTTTTGCTAAAATTTTATCTGGCTTTTTTTTTAACTCCAACTTTTTAATGACTATTGCTTTCATATTTAATAAGAAAAATGTCCAATGTCAGTACTCTTGATAATTCTAGCGTGAAAACATCCTTTGACTTTTCATTGTTAATTGTCTGACTCTAGAGTGTAATGAGAACAGCTTGGGAAGTGGAGACACAGAAGGTAACTGCTTTGTAACCTAAGGTAGGTTGTGTGTTTGTGTGTGTGTGGGGGGGAGCGGTGAGAGTGGTGAAAGGAGGGCATAAAGGTCTTTCCAGAGATCATGGTGAACAGAACCAGAAGGCATATACCCGAAGTCAAGGAGATCAGTGTGGGGTCTGAGTCATGAGATGAGGCAAGTTGTTGATACAAAGGGCAGCCTGAGAGAGTGAGCTAGTAATGTCTGGACTTTCCAGGGGCCTGGAATTATCTTCAGTGGGCAATGAGGTTGTAGTTTGGAGAGATTCCAGAGATGAAAGTGCAAAGCCTACAGTGCTTATTTTTGTTTGTCTATTTTTTTAATAATTGGTTCACACTATTGCCTGAACAAACTCTCTAAAGGGGATTTCCAAGAACTGTCATCTTTGGGGTAGGTTCTTTAACAACTTGCCCTTATAACCACTCCTAATGTTACAGAATTTTTCAACTTCCTGCTGTCCACTAAAGATGTTTAGTTTCTTCTCGTTTCTGAGTCTTTGAATGCAGTATTGTCTCTGCCTAGAATAGTTCTCCCCTTTTTATTTGTCTGGCAAACTCTTTTCCTTTTCCTTCATGATGCAATTCATGTGGCACCTCATCTATGAGACTTTCCCTAATAAAATCCTCCACAACTCCAAGTCCAGAGTTACTCATTCTGGTATGTTAAGCACTCTATTTGAGTACTTACCCTTCTCTCTTCAAAGGTGTTAATTATTATCATTTGGAGAGGTCATCAGGGTTGACCAAGGCTCAGTATCGCTTGACAACCAGCATGGTTAACGGACCTATTACATTCCCAGCATCCTTGGTTTTTCTACTAATATGAAGGTGGGGGAAGGTGCAGAAAACAAAACGTGAAGGAATGTTACGAACTTTAGCCCTGTTAATTGGTATTGTTATTTTACTATGTCTTTTGTCGCATTAATACATGTGTGCTGCCTTTCCTAAATGGAACGCACTCTGCCATAAATTTTAGAACAATTTTTGAGCAGCTGAAATGTTTATTGCACTCGGTGTTTATGCAGTGCACACTGTAGGGAGTGTGAATGCAAAGAAGGAAAGGACACACCGCCATCTGGTAGGTAGAAAAGCCTGTGATGAGATGGTAGTGAGCAGAACATGAAGGACATTATGCTAAGTGAAATAAGCCAGCCACAGAAGGAAAAATAATGACTGATTCTACTTATATGGGGTATCTAAAATAGTCAATCTCACAGAAATAGAGAGTAGAATGGTGCTTGTCAAGGGATGATGCAAAGGGAAAGACGCAGTTCCTGTTCAATGGGTATAAAGTTATGCAGAATAAGTTCTAGAGATCAGCCGTGCAGTGTGCCTGTGGTCAGCAATCTGTATGTATTGTACACTTTAAAAATTGTCCTGCCTGTTTCTTTAATGTAATTAGAGAGGATGGGATCTGTTTTCCTCAACCATATCATTCTCTGAATTCTGTTTTTTCTTCCAAGAACTTTAAAATGCTTAAAAGCTATGAAACATTACAAAAGTGCATGCATGCATCTTTGTTATACGTTGAAAAACACTGGTTTAATCACTGGTTAATTTGATGCTTTAGAGTGACTAGCAAAATGACTAAAAACATTTCTCCTGAGTAAATACCAGGAATGGAATCGCAGAGACATATGGTAGGTTATATATCTAACTTTATAAGAAACTATGAAGCATTTTTTCAAATTGTTTATACTATTTTACATTCCTACCAGCAATATATGAAAGTTCCAGTTATTGGAATAAATGACATGAAAACTTTAAACGGCCAGATGGTTTAAATAGAGATGTACATACATACACACACACACACACACACACACACACACACACACACACACACACACACACATTTACAACTGGTGGAAAAGCTTAAAAATTCAATGCTGTATATGATGTTGTATATTAAGCGCATCAGTCACTTTAGGAAGTGCTAGTTTGGTTAACTGGAGTAAGGAATTTGGTGACCAGTCACATTAATATAGCAAGTGGAAGGTGATGGGAATTAAAATTATGACAGCTGGACTAGAAAAGACCAGGAAGAAAAAAACAGGAAACTCTAGAAATAACCTGAAGGATGGAACTAATTTGATGTGGGATACAAGGAGGGGAAGGAATGAAAAATATTTCTGAGATTTGGGGCTATGGCACCTAAAAGAGGTATTTATAATGTAAAGAAATGTCAGGAGATTGTTTGAGGGCAAGATGGGAGAAACAGACACATATTGTTCAGAGTATTTTATGAAACGGATACATATTGTTTATAGTGTTTTAATAAAAATTTCTAGCTGGCAGGCCTGGAGCTTAGAAGAGAATGTAGGGTAAGAGATGCAGATTTGAGGAGTCATGTCCACAGCCCTATGGTGGAAGAGGTGAGAAGTTGTTGAGATCACACAGGGAAAAATGTGGAGAACTGAGCTCTATGACAGAGCATTAAATAGCACTTATATTTATGAAGCTAGAGGAAAAGCAACCACAGCAAGAGACAGCAAAGAGAAAAAAGAAGGAAAACTAGAACGGTAGGCTCCTTGGGGATCTAAGGAAGGAGAAAAATCAAGTTTACTCTATGCTTTAGAAGCCTATTTTTAATATGCTTTGCAAAATGATTTGATGGAAAACAATATAATTCATGAATTTGATATTCAGTAGCATTTTTTTAAAGTTAGATTAAAAGAAACTGTGATCATCTCTAAATGAGGCAGGAAAATGGCCACTGAGCTTAGGTATTGAGTTTCTCAGCATTTTGATCTGGAGTTATTTACAACTTAGCAATCAAGGAAGGATTCCAAATAAACAATGACTCATGGTTAACTGAGACTTTGTAGCCAACCTCAAAGACACACAGGCACACACACACACATACACACACACACACACACACACACACACACACACACACAGAGCGAAGGACTAAATCTTCTATCAGAGTGAATAATATAGTGCCATATTATTAAGAGATAATTATTTGGTTCATAACATTTTGATTAGTAATTATAAATAGAGATCACAATTAAAACCATTGTCTCCAAGGTAGAAGGATCATCTAATGATAAAAATATTTGCTGATTCAGCCTTATCACCAACGGTGCACACTGGAGAATTGCCAGCAGGCTGCATTTTGCCTCAAGCTGTGTAGTTACCCCAGAGCAGATATTAATTTAGGATGTTACTGCTTATGTCATCAGATGTTCTTATTTACAGACTGTGACCCTGTTAATTTGCAGTCTGAGATTGTAATCATAATTGTTACTGGTTCACTTTATTAACACATAGCTTTCTTGTTTTCCTGATTTGTTAATGCCTTTATGGGAGGGCTTGACCTGTGGTTACACCTAGGCTTTGGGAACATCTCTCCCAAAAACCGCTGAAGAGGAACCATGATAAATACGTGTCACATATTTTAAAATGTTCCAATATCAGAAGGCTTTTGAATTAAATTTATTAATGTCTTACCCACTCATTCATCCCTCAAAACACTACTCAAGCATCATGCCTGTTATTATGCTAGGAAGGCTGGAGGCATATGAAGAAGGAGGCTGTTTCTATCCTTTGAAGTGTTCATATTTTAGCAGTTGACAAAGTTATATAACAATTTGTTTTACAAAAGTTCTACTTTAAGTCAGTTGTCCAGAACTGAGAATGTATTATGGTTTTGTCATATAAATAGAACATAGAGGTTATTAATGTGCAAGTCAACTCCAATCCTAAATAGCCCCCGACACATGCTGTTACTGAACCTAATCTTTGTCTAGAACAATATTTATTTAAGGAAAATGTGTTTGGAAATGCCACCAGAATGCCAAGAAGAGCACATCTCAGCAGTGATAGAAAACCTGCCCTCCTACCACTGGCCCTACCTTTTTAGAGAGTAAGAGCTAAAACCGCAGCCTCGAAGTGCTGGTGGGAGTCCTCCTGCGGGAGCACCTGGCTGAGTTGGGGCTGGACTGATGGGGACCTTTGACAGGAGAATCACACTGGGGAGAGGTGTGTATTCCCTGGATGTCAGTTTTCTTTTCTTTTGAAAGACTCAGGGGACAGTCTGTTTTTGTCTCCTGACTCAGAAAAGGGTCAAATGGCGGCATGCAGATACAGCATATTCCAATGAATATAGTATTTGATCTGTCCAGGAAATGCCCTTTAAGATTGACCCTGCTAAATTTAGACAGAGGCTGTTTAGTCTTCTCAGATTCCAGGAGCTCAAACTACTTATTAAAAACCTCTCAGTTGGAAATAAGACCATAGATCTGTCAGCTTTGGCTAAACCATTAAGCCATAGATACCACTTTTACTGAGTAGGGTATAACTTCAGTTGTTGAGGAGATTATTTGCAGTGGTACATATCACCATAGTAACTGGATTTTCAAGCAGGGCTGTTGAAATGGACTCAAAAGTCACGCAGAAACAGGTCCACCTTGCACTGGCTTCAAAAGGACCCTGTAGAGGAGAGGGAGAATGATTCGTGGATTAGACGCCATTTGATCTATGATTGCTCAAAGGCATGGGTGAAGAGATAGGCAATGTGTGTGTTCATATCAATATGTTGCAACATTAAGACAGAACTATGTATTTCACCATCAACCTGTTATAAACGAACAAACCAATGAACAGTCTCTTCTCTCATAATTTTGTGGCTTAAATAAATGCAACATTTATGAATACACAGAAGTGATATTAGACTTGATTCTTTTAAGAACCTTAATTGGCATTCTAGAAGCTATTCACCCTAAAGTGAAGTTATTCACCATAAGACAGCAAATATTTATTGTGTTTTTTTTTGTACTTTGTAATTGTTGGGGGAGAGAGTGTGCTTGACACTGTAGTAAAGGTACAAAACAAATGTAATGGTAATATCATGGGAAAATCCACATCAAATTTCAGAACTGAAAGAAAATGTAGATTATATAAAGGGATTTCAAAAAGTTCATGGAAAATGAAATTAAAATAATTTATTTATTTCATTCAAATAAATTGAAAGAAAAATTTTAGGTTATATACAACTCCGCAAAGGACCTAACAGTGTAGGTCAGTACGGACTACTTCAACCCTTTGCAGATGCAATAAAACTTTATATTAAAGAACCACTATGACCATTAGCATCTGTCATTCCCCATATATTATTGCTCCAATGTATTGCACTCTTTGTATGAATCCCCCTCCGCATACCATACCCCCTATTTAATCTTAATATGGGTCCCTTATTATACTAGTTACATCAAGCCTAGCTGTCTATCTTAGGATCAGGATGAGCATTCAATTCAAAATATGCGCTATTTGGCACACTACCAGCAGTAGCCCAAACAACTTCATATGTCATTACCCTAGCTATTATCCTCCTGTCAGTTGTTTTGATAAGTGGCTCATTTAATTTACCCACATTCATCATAACACAAGAGTTTATTTGGCTACTCCTACCATCATGACCTCTAGCTATAATATGATCCATCTCCACCCTAGCAGAGACTAACCAAGCTCCATTTGACCTAACACAAGGGAAATTAGTCTTGGGATTTAATGTTGAATATGCCTCAGGTCCATTTGCCCTGTTCTTTATAGCAAAGTATATAAGTATCATTATAATGAATGCCCTAATCGTTAGTATCTTCCTAGGAGCATTACATGATATTCATAGACCAGAACTCAACACCATAAATTTTGTCAGCAAAACCCTCCTTTTAACGACCCTCTTTTTATGAATTCCAGCATCATACCCTCTATTTCATTATGATCAGCTCATATATTGTGAAAAAACTTCTCACCACTCACACTAGCACTTTGCAAATAACATATCTCTGTGCCCATCCTAATATCTAGTATTCCACCTAAAACATAAGAAATATGTCTGATAAAAGAGTTACTCTGATAGAGTAAATAATAGAGGTTTAAACCTTCTTATTTCTAGAATTATAGGAGTTGAATCTATTCCTGAGAATCAAAAATTCTCCATGCTACCTAATACATCATATCCTATAGTTAGGTCAGCTAAATAAGCTATAGGGTCCATATCCCAAAAATCTTGGTTTATACACTTTCTCACACTAATCAGCCCTGTAACCCAACTTATCATCTCTTTCCCTATCTTTACAGGAACTGTCATCACAATAATAGGCTTACACTGACTTCTCAACAGAATGGGCATAGAAATAAATATATTAGCCATTATCCTGATTCTATAAAAAAGCAAGCCCTCACTCCACAGAAGCAGCTACCAAATATTTTCTTACACAAGCAATGTGCATCCATAATCCTCATAACAGGTGTTATTACTGATATACTGTACTCCAGACAATGAATAATCATAAACTCAATCAATAAAGTAGCATCTTTAGTAACAGTAATAGCCTTAACAATAAAATTAGGCATATCTCCCTTCCACTTTTTAGTCCCAGAAGTAACCCAGGGAATTTCACTAACATCTGGTATAATCCTTCTTACATGTCTTCTTACATGACAAAAACTAGCCCCTATCTCCATTATATTTCAAATTTTCTTCTCAATGGACCTAAACATTTTAGTAGCAATTGCAACATTATCTATTCTAGTAGGGGGCTGAGGACTCAACCAAACCCAACTGCAAAAAATCTTAGCCTGTTCATCAATTGCTCACATGGGCTGAATGATTGCAATCTTAACATATAACCCAAACATTACTATCCAAACCCTAATTATCTATCTTGTCTTGACAGTAGCTATATTTATAACATTTAATGCAAGCATAAGCACTACAAGTCTATCACTATCACGTCTTATTTGTCAACATAAGCTCCATCAAGGTCAAGATACTTTGGTAAGCAATGCTATCAGCCATTTAGTCCATCCCTAAATAACTGAGGGTCCTGAGAATTTAATTATGTCACTGCAGTCTTTTTATATTATTAACTAAGGAAAAATGGGTGCCCTTATGGCTATTTAAATATTAGGAAGCAAGAAGAAGTTAGAAGAAGCCAAATCAGGATTGTAAGGTGGATGCCTAATGATTCTCCATCAAAACTGTTAGGGTGGGACAAGATTAATTTTCTCCTTGCAAATGGATGTAGATGGTCTGCCACTATAGCCTTTATCCCTTCTTAAAACATCTCATCCCTTCTTAAAACAAGCTATCCACTTAGAAATGGATTTTTGGGGGGCATTGTCTCCATAAACTTTTCATAAAGCATCAATGACCTCACCATTCTTCCATCCAAACTTCACCTTAATTATGATATTTGTTCTTGGTTTAATGTTAGCAAAATGCATGTTGCTCTGATAGGGGCTCTTTTCTTTTTTTTTTTTTTTTGAGATGGAGTCTCGCTCTGTTGCCCAGGCCGGAGTGCAGTGGCATGATCTCGGCTTACTGCAATCTCTGCCTCCTGGGTTCAAATGATTCTCCTGCCTCAGCCTCCTGAATAGCTGGAACTACAGGTGCCCGCCACCATGCCTGGCTAATTTTTTGTATTTTTGGTAGAGACAGGGTTTCACCATGTTAGCCAGGATGGTCTCGATCTCCTGACCTTGTGATCTGCCCGCCTTGACCTCCCAAAGTGCTCGGATTACAGGAGTGAGCCACCACGCCTGGCCAGGGGACTCTTTTGAAACTGATGTCTTATCTTTCTTAGTGCCTCAAGCTGGATTCTGTTTAGCCATGTTATAACAAGTTACTAAGAAATTATTTTGGTGCAAAAAATTTTTGAAAACTTGCATAGGTTTTTTTATTATATTCATTTTTCATGATTTTTTTGAAGACTCTCATCAAGTCCTAAAATCTTAAATATGGGAGGAAGGACTCTAAGGGTCTTCTTTTGTAATATCTCCAGTTTTCAAATGAGGAAGCAAAGTTCCATATTGATTGAGTAATGTGGTGAAAGTCACACAGCTAGTTAAATGTGGAACTAAGTCTAAAACCAAATATTCTAACTTCTGAGTCAAGAGGTTAGGAGAAACATGACAAATATTAAAGCTAGAGAGTTTCTACATGAGTTGCTCACAATATAAAGTAGAAAACAAAATGAATACACATGAAACAAGTAGAACATAATTATAGAGGGTGAGAGATTGGAATTAAGGATGAGAGTGTTCCCACTAAATTTCCTTTACAATTTCTTATTAATTTTTAAGGTGTATGTTTTCTAAAAATGTGAGCTACAGTTTGTGAGACCTGCTTTGTTTTTAAAGTTAAACAATGCAGGAAAGTATAGAGACAGTTATAAAAGACATTCATGTACCAATTAACGACTGAAAAGTAACTTTTTTCCTTTTTGTTTTAAGTCTCTTTCTCCTTCTTTCTCTAAACCAGAGGAATATCACATTACAGATAAAGTTGTTGCTCTTCTTCCTCATTTCTAGCTTCATTTTCCTCCCAGACCCTATCCTAGCCAGTCACTGTCACAAATGCATTTTTCACCAAATATTGAGTGAGTCCCTACTGTATGCGAGGCAGAGTTCTAGGTGCTCGAAATACATCAATAAAAATATTCTTAACCAAGAATATTTTACAGTTTAGAGCAGGGATTTGATAAGTATTCATTTTTAATATGCATGCCTATGTATATCTATACACATGAATAATATGTTCTTTCCGTATGCTTTTTCCCATTTTGTTTCATTGTGGTAAAATACACATAAAATGTACCACCTTAACTGTTTTTAATGTACAGATGAGTGGCATTAAATACATTCATCATGTTGTGCAGTCATCACCACCATCCATCTCCAAAACTCTTTTTATCTTGTAAAACTGAAACTCTGTACCCATTAAATAATAACTCCCCATTTTCCCCTTGAGCCATCCCTTAGCAACAACCTCCACTATTTCTGTCTATATGATTTTGACTACACTAAATACTTCATATATGTGGAATCATACAGTATTTATCCTTTTGTGATTGGCTTATTTCACTTAGCATAATGTCCTCAAGGTTCATCCATGTTGTAGCATATGTCAGCATTTTCTCCCCTTTTAAGGCTGAATAATGTTCTATTGTATGCGTATGCCATATTTTGCTTATCCATTCATATGCTGATGGAAGGTAGATTGCTTCCACATTTTAGCTATTGTGAATGATCCTGCTGTGAACATGGGTGTTCAAATATCTCTTATAGACCCATCTTTCAATTCTTTTGGATATATATCCAGAAGTGGAATTGTTGTATAATATGGTAACTCTATAATTTTTTGACGGACTACCATATTGTTTTTCACAGTGGCTGTAATGTACCATTTTACATTCTACTTACTGTGTACAAGTGTTCCAATGTCTCCACATCATTGTCCTCACCAACACTTTTTTTTTTTTGGAGATGGAATCTCACTCTGTTGCCCAGGCTGGAGTGCAGTGGTGCAATCTTGGCTCATTGCAACCTCCACCTCCTGAGTTCAAGCGATTCTCCTGCCTCAGCCTCCCAAGAAGCTGGGGCTAGAGGTGTGTGCCACCATGCTTGGCTAATTTTTGTATTTTTAGGAGAGACAGTGGTTTCACCATGTTGGCCAGGCTGGTCTCAAACTCCTGACCTCAGGTGATCTCAACTTGGCCTTCCAAAGTGCTGGGATTACAGATGTGAGTCACTGTGCCCGGCCAACCAACACTTATTTTCTATTTTTTTTTTTTTTGATAGTAGTCATACTAATGGGTGTGAGGTAATATCTCATTGTACTTTTGATTTGCATTTCCCTAATTATTAGTGATGTCAAGGATATTTTTATGTGGTTATTGGATATTTGTATATCTTCTTTAGAGAAATATCTATTTAAGTCCTTTGCCCAGTTTTCAATTGGATTATTTTCATGTTGTTGAGCTTTAGGATATATTCCAGATGTTAATCCTTTATTACAGTGGTCACCAACCTTTTTGGTATGAGAGACCAATTTTGTGGAGACAATTTTTTCATGGATGGGGAGGGGGAATGGTTTCAAAATGATTCAGGTATATTACATTTATTGTGCACTTTATTTCTATTATTATTACATTGCAATATATAATGAAATAATTATACAACTCACCATAATGTAGAATCACTGGGAGCCCTGAGCTTGTTTTCCTGCAACTAGATGGTCCCATCTGTGGGTGATGGGAGACAGTGACAGATCATCAGGCAGTAGATTCTCACAAGGAGCATGCAGCCTTGATCCCTCATGTGCGCAGTTCACAGTATGGTTCATGCTCTTATGAGAATCTAATGCTGCCGCTGATCTGACAGAAGGTGGAGCTCAGCTTCACTCACTGGCCCATGCTGACCTCCTGCTTTGTGGCCCAGTTCCTAGCAGGCTACGGACCAGTACCGGGAGTTGGGGGTCCCCTGTCTTATCATACACATAGTTTGCAAATGTTTTCTTCCATTCTGTGGGTTGCCTGTTGATAGTGTCTTTGGATGCACAGATTATTAAGATATTCATTAAGTCCAACATGTCCATTTTTTGTTGTTGTCTGTGCCTTTGTTTTCATATCCAAAAAATCATTGCCAAATCCAATATCATGAAATATTTTCCCTATATTTTCTTCTATGAGTTTTATAGTTCTAGGTCTTTGATCCCTTTTGAATTAATTTTCATGTATGGTGATAGGTAAGGGTCCAACTTTAATCTTCCATATGTGGATATCCAGTTTACTCAGCACCATTTGTTGAAGAGACAGTCCATTTCCCCACTGAATGGTCTTGGCACCTTTATAAAAAATCATTTGACCGTATATGTGGGGGTTTACTTCTGGGCTCTCTCTTCTATTTCTTTGGTCTATACATCTGTCTTTATGCTAATACCACACTGTTTTGAATACTATGGCTTTTAAAATACATATAATATGCATCATACTGTATATGTTAATCTGAAACTACAGCTTGCTTTTTCCATTCAACATTGTGTTTTTGAGATCTACTAATGTTGATAAAGTTTATTTTTAGCTGCTTTATGATATTACTTATTCCTTTATTGAAAGTCATTGAGAATGAATCACATTTTCACTACTGACATAATGCTGCAATGCCATACTTATAAAGCTCTATCTACCGTGTGCATATTTAAGTCTCTTCTCTCTGAGATATTTACCTAGATATGGGTTTGCTGAGTCTTAGGGTAAATACATTTTCTATTTTCCTAGATGCTGCTGAATTGCTTACTAAAGTTACCATTTGTTTTCCTCATCAGCAGTGATTTTCACCTAGAAACTATTTACAGTTCATGGTCATGTAATGTCTTTGATGACATATATAAGCATGGCATGTTTTTTCTTCTGCAGGAAGAGTGTATTTGTGTTAAGAGTGCTTTGAGATTAACACCTCATAAAGTGACTAGGAAAGTCATTTGTATATTGTGGTACAGGAATCCTAACTCCTAGTCTTATTAAATAGGAAAAGCAGGGCTCAGTCCTTCTGTATGTAGGTTAGTTAGTCTGAAATAAAATGAAACAAATCCTTTAAAGCAGTAAGAGCATAGGTAATCCAAAAATACTAGAAATAATACACTAGTGGGAGTGAGAGTACAAGTTTAATTATGTGAGAACCTGAAAATTACAAGAATATTGTCTAAAAATTAGATTCAATGGAGTATTTTTCAAGCTGTATTATGAAACTGATTTCTATTGTTAAAACTCCATTGGTTTGGAAAGATTTATTCTAAATACTGGCAAAGAGCTTATGCTAAAAAGAGTTAGAAGATTGACTTAAACATTTTTTTTAACAAGAGTGTACTTTCTCTAATCAAGTAAGCACAATGTCAAATATAAACTGAATTTACTGACAATTCAGAGGAAATTATCTACACAATTGCTGGTTATTAAGCTAAGAGTTTATTTCATAATGAAATTGGCTGGATTGAAATGTTTAAAAGTCAAAATATGAAAAATTACATAAATTATAGTCTTTTGAATTTCAGAGTATTTTTAAAAATCCAATAACTCCTTGAATCATCTAGTGAATTTTGAAATTCATGGCAGAGACCAAAGTCTGACAGACAATATTTTGAGTCTGAATGCCTTTCCTTTTTGGTCTCAAAATCCCTGGCCCTGGAGGATTTATGGCCAAGAGATTTTTCCAAAAACATCTATGCGAGAGAAGTGCATGATGTTTTCAGAGCGGTTTCTCCCCCTACCCTCAAGAAGATAAAGATTCCACAGAGGGGGACTATGGAACAAGTCCTGAGCAAGAGGGAGCTTAGATTCTAGTGAATATGTAAGAAGGGCTTCATTTTTTTCTTAGGTATAAGAAATTAACCATTCATCTGGACCTGTGCCACCAGAATCTCCCAAGTGTGCTCTCATTAGCACATTATGGTTACTGGAGAACAGTACAGAGGAACCTGAGGGCTCAGCCTCCCCACCCAGTTGCAGCCTGCTGTGAGCGCATTCCTGAACCCCACTCAGTTGGGTGAGATCAAGGGTCAATTACCTAGACCTCTTAGAGACCACTAAGAGCCCTAACCTAGGTCATAGGGGTTAACCTCTATATGAATGGTCAGAGAAGGATGGAGATAGCTCATTGTTTTTCCTTGGGCCCAGAGGGGGTTTGAGAGAGCATCTGAATATTTTCTGTGCTCCAAAGAGGGACACAGCAGTAGCAGATAAGACCCTTGCAGACCAGAAGTAGCATTGCATTTGTTAGAATAAGGCAGCAGCAAATCCGCCTGCAATCTGTGAATGGGAGCCTGGATGAAGAATGAGATATATTCCAGATTCCAATATCTGGAGACTAACCAGACACAAGGACAGTTGGAGGAGCTGACATGAGTATGTAAGGGCCGTTGTGTAAATTTCCCCAAACTTGTACACAACCACAGGGACTGGAAGGGAAGTATAAGTTGACTCAGGAAAAAGTGTCAATTGATAGAAAACCCTGAATTATTATTATTATTTTTTGCTCTGAATTTACAGAGAGTAAGCTGCTGCCATCAGGTAGAATGGAGGTTGTATTAGTTCATTCTCTCACTGCTATAAAGAACTATCTGAGACTGGATAATTTATGAAGAAAACAGGTTTAATTGACTCACAGTTCCACATGGCTGGGAGGCCTTAGGAAACTTATAGTTGTGGTGGAAGGCAAAGGGGAAGCAGGCACAGTCTTCACATGTTGGAGCAGGAGAGAAAGAGAGTGAGCGAGGGGAGACGTGCCACACTTTTAAACCAGCAGATCTCATAACAATTCACTCACTATCACAAGAACAGTCTGGGGGGAAATCCACCCCTATAATCCAATTACCTCCTATCAGGTCCCTCCTTCAACATGTGAGAATTACAATTAAACATGAGATTTGGGTGGGGACACAGAGCCAAACCATATCAGAAGTTCAGGATAAAAATAAGCACAATTATGGAAAACAAATTGACATTATTTGCACATTTGAGTTCATAGTTGAGAAATCTGTATTCATTTTATAATTTTATCTCCAGGACCTTAATGCTTTTGATAACATATGTTTTTTGACAGGGCTAAGAAAGAAAGAGTTGAAAGCACTGATTAGATTTCTGATGTAACTGAATTGAGTTAAAATTTAAATTTTCCAATTCCTATAAATTAAAGAGGACATATAAGCCAATAAAATTTATTATGTTTCTGAAGTCTAATGGTTGAAGATTTTTTAAAAATTTCAAATCAGGCTGGGCACGGTGGCTGAAGCCTGTAATCCTAGCACTTTGGGAGGCTGAGGTGGGTGGATCACGACGTCAGGAGATCGAGACCATCCTGGCCAACATAGTGAAACCCTGTCTCTACTAAAAATAAAAAAAAATTAGCAGGGCGTGGTGGCGGGCGCCTGTAGTCCCAGCTACTCGGGAGGCTGAGGCAGGAGAATGGCGTGAACCTGGGAGGCGGAGCTTGCAGTGAGCCGAGATGGTGCCACTGCACTCCAGCCTGGGGGACAGAGCCAGACACTGTCTCCAAAAAAAAAAAAAAAAAAATTCAAATCAGTTTTAGTGAATCATATTTTAGAAATGTGAAATTTTCATTGATTTTTGAGAGTCTAAAAAACCTGATCTTAACTATAAAACATGCCTTAGATTAAAAAAATCTCAAAACATGTAACAGTTTTATAATAAATTTAAAATGGCTATAAGGACCATTTTATGCTCATTTATTATTCATTTTCACAATTATGAAACAGAAAGAGAAGTATATTTTCTATTAGTTGCATTGTTTTATCAATGTAAGTGTAACAAATTGCCATACTTATCTCTCTTTCTGAACTTTCTTTCTGAAATTATGTTTCTGATTTTACATAGCTGATAACATATCCGTCTGGGAGCTTGGCTTATTATGACCATAATTTGAAAAATTCATTGGGGACTGTCAAAACTTGAAATTCAAAACAATGTTTATAGAAACCACCAGGAGAAACACTAGTTTGTTGTTTTATCCAGTTGTTTCTGTGGTTCAGTTTCTGAGACAGATATGTCAGTTGCTTATACGGTTTTCATTATCTCTTTCTTTCTTCCTAAGGAACTCTCCCTTAAATCAACCAAATACATCACTAAGAAGTTCCATAATAGAGTTACACAATAGAAAATGAAAACTTCAGAGTTTTGAGAGAAATTGGTGCTCCTAGAGCCTATCAACCCTGGCTCTTCTACTATTAAGATTTTCAAAAAAAACTTTGATCTTCTGAGGTTTGAATCTAATATACCTAGGTGTGGTTTTTTTGGCATTCTGTTTGGTGTTCCCTGAGCTTCCTGGATCTGTGCCTGACATTAATCTGGGGTAAGTCAGTCATTATTGCTTGAAATTTTTCTCTGTTTCTTCCCTTATTTCCCTTCCAGTATATCCATTATACATATATGCTATATATATATGCCACACATCTGTAGTGGCCCCACAATTCTCAGATATTCTGTTTTGTGTTTTAACTTTTGCTTTTTCAGTTTTGGAAGTTTCTATTGTCATATCCTCAATTTCAGCGATGCTTTCCTCAGCTGTGTTTAATCTACTCAATGAGCCCATCAAAGGTGTTCTTCATTTCTGTTATAGTGTTTTTGATCTTTAGCATTTCCTTTTGATTCTTTTGTAGAATTTTCACCTTTCTGCTTATGTTCACCCATCTGTTCTTGCATACTTTCCTAGCAGCCCTTTTTTCCTAGGAGCCCTCAGCATATTAGTCATAGTTTTTAAAATTTTTGGTCTGATAACACCAACATTCCTGCTATATCTGACTCTGATTCTCATACTTGTTCAATTTCTTCAAACTAGGGTTTTTTTTTTTTTTTGCCTTGTAATTTCTTGCTGAAAGGAGAACATGGTGTACTAAGTAAAAAGAACTGCAGCAAATAGGCCTTTAGTGGTGCAGTGGTAAGGGGTGGGGAGAAGGGAAGCATCGTATAGTCCCCTGATTAGGTCGTAGTTTTTTTAAAAGTATGTATTTTAAAATTTCAATAGCCTTTTGGGTACAAGTGGTTTTTGGTTACACGGATGAATTACATAGTCATGAAGTCTGAGATTTTAGTGTACCCATCACTCAAATAGTTCATGTTGTACACAATATATAATTTTTTGTCCCGTATCCCACCCATCTTCACCCCTCTGAGTCTCCGAAGACCAAGGTCTCAGCCTCTTGGTGAGCTTGTGCCCTGGACTATGAACCTCACCATCAGCTGATAGAGTTACTGTAGGGAAAACTCAAAAAAAGACCTAGCCTGTCTGGTCCTCCCCCCAACCCCCAGCCCACCAACCAGAACTGTCCCTCTCCCAACCCTTATTTTTAACTTCCAGGCTTGTTCACACTGAGCCTCCAGCAATCTGTGAATTTCATCTGAGGTTTGCCTATCCCAGCAATGGTGTCCACAGAAGTTTCCACTCATGGTTTTCTGCTCTAATAAGTTGTGATTTCTTGTATCTGCCTTTCCTTCCAACTTTGGGGGCAGAGGTTTTCCCTGTGACTTCGCATCTCTGACAGACCTTAGAAGAGTTGATTTTTCAGTTTGTTCAGCTTGTTACTTGTGAAGACAGAGTGGCAACTTCTGAGCTCCTTCCATGTGGGATGGGAAACTGGAAGCCCCTGGCCCTTCTCATTTGAATGGGCTCCACTGATCAGCTCCTTCTCGGTCCCGGGACTGTGTCCTCGTTATAGCAGCCTACTTAACTCCCCTGGGCTTGGTCTCTGTGAGCAAGTCCTCCTCTTTGGACACCAGGGTCCCATTTTTCCTGGTCCCAGAACTTTTCCCATCACACAGTGAACAACCATTTTCTTCAAGGGAAATATCCCACCACTTTCACAGGGTGTATCTATGAAAGACAAAGCATAGCTATAGTATTTAGAAATGAAATCGTAAACTATCATCCCTTGAAATGGAAACCAGTAAGGTTCTACCTAAATAGATGTGATAATATCTTTCTGGTGTTTTTAATTAGCAAAATTTTGTCCTTAAACAACAAAAAAACATATTTAAGGTATAATCAATTAAAAGTAAGTTTTGAAATTATATAGTAAGCCCTGTCCTGAAAATGTAAGTAGCTAATCAGTAATATTGAGATAAAAAATCTGGAAAATAAAATCTGGACTAGCTTTAAAAATGTCTAAAAGACCTGGTGCTATAATTTTAATGATTACTTTGAAGAACCCCTGAGCTTAAAACATCCCTAGACAAAGAAGATTAACAGTCCATTATTTTGTATTTATGCAAATATCATTTTGGCATCAAAGACACTTTTTTTCAGAGCTTTTAACTAAGCAATCTTCTCATATGCAGTTTGATTTGTGACTTGATCTTTGAGCACTTTGTGCAATGACGGGCATCAGTTATTCTTCCACATCGACCTTCCATTAAAAGTAGTAAATGAGACTTCGGGTTCATAAATCAGATTCTTGAGAGTTCAGTTACCGAGAATCCATTTTCCAGACTCTGAACATCTCTTGGTCAAGTTACTCACCCTCTTTGAGCTTCGGCAGTCCATCTGTGAAATGTCAATTTAAAATACCATTTATTTTATTTATGTCTTGCCTCATTCAAGAAAGCATTGGAAAACACTTCCAGAAGAGCAAATATAAAAAATAATAAAAATACAAACACTAATATATATATTGTATTATATGTAATAAATGTTATATATATTAATATGTATTAGAGAATGTAAGAGTATACATAGAAAATCAGTACCTGGGAAAGTAATAATGTAGATGGTCAGTCTTAAGTATAAAACAATAAAACTATCTCTTTGAAGAGGTCAATAGCAACCTGTTTTGTAGGGTTGATAAGAGAATGGAATAATGGAATCTACCTCAAATCTCTGGCACATCACAGGGTTCATCAAGTGTAAGTCCCCTTCCTCTTGGAAAATTGGGAAGGGGTGTGTTTGTCACAGAACCTTGGGCCTGTGGTAATGTCAATACATGGGGCTTGGTGGGGGGCCTCTGTTACCACTGTGAGGATGAAAGGGGAGATGAATTTATAATAGCACAGTATATAATGTTAGTGTCAAAATTTGTTTAATACAGTAGTATGAGAAAGTAAGGCATACAGAACTGAGCAGAACAGGTGTGCATCAGCCTTGATACCCTAAGAGTGTAGAATAGGCTCAGTGGGAAGAAGCTATAGAAGATCCATTTCAGCTTAATATAAAGAAGGCTTTTCTAATGTATGAAATTCACCAAATGTGGCATATGTTGCTTCAGGACACAGTGAATATCTCTGGAGGTGTTTTACACATAAGCCAGGCACCCAGTTGGCTGGGTTGCTGTTGAAGTGATTCAAGTTGTGAATGGCTGGATAAATTATCTGAAATATCTAGCTGTCATGATTCTCTGATTTTTCTGAAGAGGCTTATTGAATAAAGTGAATTTTAAACAAGTTTTAATGTCAGGAATGAACACAGATCAATAGGGAACAGGAATAGGCATTTTTGCTTAACTTTGAGTTTGTCCTAATATTTATTCTAATCTGTCATTCTTCTCCTGTAGGAAACCCCTTATACATCCCATTAATTTAACTTGCAATTTTCCCATTATCTTTGATTCCTTGCAATTACCATTCTCTCCGCAAATGAATCTGGCTGACAAATGTAGATATTTCTTTTTAACATGTCAGTGATATTGTGATTTGGTACATGTCCCAATTTCCTTCTGGCATACGACTCCTAAAATCCTTGGAATCGCTGGAGGATGCTAATAAGATGACCTGTGGCTGGGGTTCCCTAGATTGCTTCAGGGTGGAGGCTGGTAGCAGGAAAGACCAAGGCATGATTAGAGGGTGATGATTTTCAGCCCCACCCCCACAACTTCTAGGGAGGAAGAGAGGTTGAAGGTTAAGTTGATCACCAATGGCCAATAATTTAATTAATTATGCCAAAGGGACTGGGTTTGAAAAACTTCCAGATAGCTGAACATGGTGGTTCCTGGAGGGTGGCATGGAAGCTCTGCAACCCTTCCCACATGCCTAGCCTGAAACGTCTTTTCCATCTGGCTGTTTAGCTTTATTTTTTTGTAATATTCTTTTTTAAAAAATTATTTATTTACTTATTTATTTTTGAGATGGAGTCTCACTCTGTTGCCCAGGCTGGAGTGCAGTGATGCAATCTCGGCTCACTGCAACATCCACCTCCCGGGTTCAAGTGATTCTTCTGCTTCAGCCTCCCTAGTAGCTGAGATTATAGGCATTCGGCACCTTGCCCAGCTAATTTTTTTGTATTTTTAGTAGAGACTGGGTTTCACCATGTTGGTCAGGCTGATCTTGAACTCTTGACCTCAGGTGATCAGCCTGCCTTGGTCTCCCAAAGTGCTGGGATTACAGACATGAGCCACAGCACCTGGCCTGTAATATTCTTTATAATAAGTGGCTCGATGTGAGTAAAGTGTTTCTCTGAGTTATGGGAAGCACTCTTGCAAATACATTGAACCCAAGGAAGGCACTAGGGGAACCTCTATTTTCAGCTGGTTGGCCAACCTGGGGCTTGCAATAGGCATCTGGAGTGGGGGGCAATCTTGTGGGACCAAGCCCTCAACCTATGGGATCTTACACTGTTTCCAGGTAGATGGTGTCAGAATGAATTGAATTAGAGGACACCCAGCTGGTGTCCACTGCAGAATTGCTTGGTTAGTGTATGAGGAAAACCCTCTACACATCTAGGGACACAGAAACATTCAGTGTTGAATAGAGAGTAGAGGTTAGGAAAAATAATACTTTGGGTTTTGTTTTTCCTATTCTCAGAATGTCAGAGTCAATTTGCAGATTGTTTTTCTGGCTTCTAGGACTTTCTTTTACTCACTTTTTTTTTTGATACATGCAAAATACTGCTACCCCAGTCAAATCTTTACACAGTTTTCTGAAGCAGATTTTTTACTTTTATCTTTATTTCTCGGTTGCTTTCAAGGGCTTCTTTTCCAACATAACATGCAAACAAAACAACCTGCCAACACCTTTTTCATAGTCTCTGTTCTATTTTCTATTCTGCTCTCTAAGCTACTTGTGTCACCACGTTCCTCCTTTCCTCACGTCTGCCTTATATTCTCTGTACTCTTTCAGTTTTGACATAAGTAGATTTAATACCTACGAAGCCACTTATTGTCGTTTCTTTCAAATTCCTGCTGAAAGCTTATTCCTATAACTCTATTATTTTCTTTAAGTTACCTATGGTAGAGAAGTTAGTTAGAATAGACACTAGAAGCAAAAGAATCATGGATAAGCTCTCACCCAAATGATACAATGACCAGCCTGCCAAAGCATGCTGATAGAATACATGCTGGCACTCAAGAAAGATGATTGCCTGAACCGCTATTCTTTCTTCACTTTGCATGCTTTAAAATGGAGTCCATATTTGATTTTATTTTTTACTATACTGTTATAAGTATAAAAATATCTATTTTTAATTTTAATTTTATTTCAATAGTTTTTGGGGAACAAGTGGTTTTTTATTATGTGGATAAGCTCTTCAGTGGTGAATTCTGAGATTTTGGTGTATCTGTCACTAGAGCAGTGTACACTGTATCCAATAGGTAGTTTTTTATCCCTCACCCACCTTTCACCCTTTCCCCTTTCCCCTGAAGCCCCAAAGTCAGTTGTATCATTCTTATGCCTTTGCATCCTCATAGCTCAGCTCTCACTTATAAGTGAGAACATACAAAATTTGGTTTTCCATTCCTGAGTTATTTCACTTAGAATAATGGTCTCTAACTCCACCCAGGTTGTGCAAATGCCACTATTTTGTTCCTTTTAATGGCTGAGTAGTATGCCATCATATATATATACACCAAATTTTCTTTATCCATTCATTGGTTGATGGGCATTTAGGCTGGCTCCATATTTTTGCAATTGCGAATTGTGCTGCTATAAATATGTGTGTACAAGTGTGCTTTTCATAGAATGACTTCTTTTCCTTTGGGTAGATACCCACTAGCAGGATTGCTGGATCAAATGATGGTTCTACTTTTAGTTCTTTAAGGACTCTCCCTAGTGGTTGTACTAGTTTACATTCCCACCAGCAGTGTAAAAGTGTTCCCTCTTCACCACATCCATGCCAGTATCTGTTATTTTTTGATTTTTAAAATTAGGGCCATTCTTGCAGGAGTAAGGTGGTATCTCACGTGGTTTTAATTTACATTTCCCTGATAATTAGTGATATTGGGCATTTTTCATGTTTGTTGGCCATTTGTATATCTTCTTTTGAGAATTGTCTATTCATGTCCTTTGCCCATTTTTTGATGGGATTATTTGTTTTTCTCTTGCTGATTTGTTTGAGTTTTTTGTAGATTCTGGATATTATTCCTTTGTTGGATGCATAGTTTATAAATACTTTTTCCCATTCTGTGGGCTTTTTACTCTGCTGATTATTTCTTTTGCTGTGCAGAAGCTTTTTAGTGTAATTAGTTTCCATCTATTTATTTTTTGTTTTTGTTGCATTTGCTTTTGGGTTCTTGGTCATAACCTCTTTGCCTAAGCCAGTGTCTAGAAGAGTTTTTCCAATGTTATCTTTTAGAAATTTTACGGTTTCAGGTCTTGATTGATATTTTAGTGTATGGAAATTATGGAGCACATGATTTGAATTTTTAATATCATTAACCTATTTTACTTTGTAAAAGCTTTCACATCTGGTTTTTTAAAAACGTTTTATAATCTCACTGTATCTTCACTACAAATCAGAGGAATGGGCAAAGTGAGTATTCTTATTCCCATTTACCGATTAGATCACTGATGCTTAAAAAGAGTAAGGGATTTTTATGAAGATTGTAAGACTACATGATGCATCCAGATCTCAAATTCAAGTCTCCTGTTTTCTAGTCAAGTGCTCTTTAAAATTTAAGGAGACCATTTTATCTTTTCAAATCTGATTTTAAAATGCTTTTATAATTCAGGTCTCTCCCTGACATCCTTTAATAAAAACCCATTATTAATTGCCATTTGTGTACATCTTAAGAGAAAAAAATCTGAAGAGCTTTAAATTTGGAGACGTTTATTTTGTCAACAAGTACATTTTTAAGTCACCTGTTTTCAGTTGTTTGAGACTGTGTGACCACCTGCAACAGACATTCAATTGATAAACTCCTAGGAGAGTGATTCATTTTCAGTATTTCACACACACATTTGCTGAATACATCAAAGAAAGAATACGTTTTAGCTGACTAGCGTATTTAGAAGTGGAAAAGGAGTAGCTCCAATCATAATTCCTTCTTCTATTTTAATTTGCACGTGCCGAGGAAGACTGTCTATTAATCACCTACCTCAGACAAACAACCTTACCACTAAAGGATTTTTAACTTCTCAGAGCCTGATGACTAATAAATCACTGTAAGGTTATTCCAGTATGGAAAATACACATCTTTACAACTCTGCAATACCTCTAACTTAGTGCCAAGATTTCTCCCTAGTGAAATAACTTTCTTTTATAAGAATAAGAGCAGGAAGTAAGTGATGAGTGAAAACCAGAGGTAAAAGTTTGCATATTTTTATGCTGACTGTTGAAATAAGAACTGCAAACAGATATTTGCTTTCTTTGTGTGAGATAAAGATGTAGTTTTTTTTTTTAAAGAAAATGATAAATATTATGGCCCTCATAGAAAAAATACAGTTGTCCCCACATACTGTAAATAAAGGGTTTTTGAAAAATAGCAGGATAAAATGTGTTAAAAGAAAAAAAGCTTTTACTCCAGGCTACCATAATGAAGAAAAAGTGTTCCAAGTGTGAACTAATGAAGTACAAGGTAATGAATATTTAATTTGTATAATTTACCAAAGTGCTTTTAGAAATCAGAGCTACATTCTTCATAAATATAATGTTCATTAGGCCTTAAGTGTATCTTACATGCAATTACTGCATCACCCATACAACTTCAGCATGGTATGGTGTTGAATAAAACCCCTCCGAGAATATCTTGAGGGCAAAGAGAGAAAAGGAGAAGTAAAACTGCTAAGCCTCTGAAATTTGAATAGCCTGCCTTTGGCAAGGCAAATATAAAGGGCTTTGCATATCTGGCATATGGGTGGTGTTGGGAGGCCAGCACCTGCGTGAACAGAATGGCTTCACCTAGGCTCCCTTCTCGCTTAGCAACAGCATTTTGAGGGATTAAACAAAACGAAAGCAGTTTGATGGCTCAGTAGGACATTTTATCACATTCTTAAAGGTAAGAGAAGTGCTTAAAATCTGACTGATAGGATATCAGATTAAGCAGAGCAGTTTTCAGTAGAAACAAACTTGCGATGTGATATGAATTTTAATACGACCACTCCTGGAGTTCACACAGACTTCAGAACCCAAAACCTACACTCCTTGTCTACATTATTATAATAGAATGTAATTTTTTTTCCCTCTTGAAGCACATATCTTTTTCTTCCCTCTTCTTGTATAAATTTGGCAGCCAAATTAACCCTGCCATTAGGGGGTTAGGTAAAATTTCAAAATTTGATTTGAGGAAAATTTTTGAAATATCTAATGAGAATCCAAGTTGGCAGTAAAATAAATGATATTCTAATATCTTTAAAATCAGAAAACAACTCTTAATAAGACAAATTTGACAAAAGAGATTTCTCAGCTTTGAAAACTCTACTTTCTCTTTGCTTTGTAGTGTTTCTCTGCAATTATTCTAGGGCTGTAAAATTTAACATTGCATGAAGACATTATATATTGTTCCACAGCCAATCCCACCTGTTATTACTAATTTCAGCACAGGCCATCTAAGAAGAGTCACAGAGCACTTTCAAATGTAGCAGAGATATCCTTTTCTTTGGAAAAATGGCCTCGTCATGTGATTCATAATCAAAAAAGTAATAGCACTACCTAAGAGGTGCAAAGAGTTTAGGGATAAAATGGATTGACCGAGGACTGAATTAATATGGGAATCATTAGTGTATGTGCCTGCCGAGGATTTCCATTAAAGCATTTAAAGAAAAATGATTCTGACAAATTATACATTTTATGAGCAAAGATATGCAACCTGCTGCATTTGGCATTTTGTCTTTCCATTCCCGAAAGAAAGGTAAACTTCCTTTTCTATGAATCAGTGTAGTTGGCAGTCTCTCCAGTGGCATTGTCAATTAGCTGAGATGACCACCTGGAAGGCCTTGGTGCCAGCTGGCAGGTCTGGCCTTCAGGGAGCCCCTGCTGGTTGAACTTAGATTCTGTCCGAATGAAGGGAGACTCTGTCAGGGGAGTATTTTGGCAACTTCCAGTTATCATTTAAAAACTCTGTTGGCAAGGATCTTTCATTAGCTTATCATTTGACGAAGCAGGAAAATGCAAGTTCATTTTACTACAGGAATAAGCTCATGATTAAGATGGCCAGAGTGAATGCATTATGGGATTAAATCCTGGAGGAAGAATTTGATAGGGTGTTAAACTCGACATAGTAAAAAAGATTATGGAATTTTAGTGCTAGAGAGAGAAAAAAAAATCATTCACCTATCTTGACCTGAATAAATGAATTGGAGAATAAAGACAACTATCCAGATAATTTTATAGATCCACAAAATTTTATAGGATTGAAGGAAATCCTAAAGAATTTAAAGGTACTATGTTTAAAGCATTTGCAGGAAATCTAGTTGAGGACATTCAGTAGTTAGTTGAATGACAATGTAGGGGAAGATGCAGAAGTGAGACCTATGTGTTGTCGCATTGTGTAAATGAATGACATCTCCGAGAGAGAGAGGAGAAAACTCTGAGGTAAGAGGAAAGCAAGAGGGTTATCGCAGATACATTGTGGTCAAATGGAGACAATTCATATCATGGTCTTTACTTTCTCAAGTATATAGGAGGCGAGATTCCCATTGGCTGAAAGTGAAGAAGATACACATGGATTTGAGGGTTTTGTAGGAGTTGGAAACACAGGAAACATTTATAACACAAATTGCATGAAGTGAGAGTCAACTGCAGATAAATGATTGCCCAGGAGTCTTGATGGGCAGCTGATGTTAGATAACATGGATTGGCTGTCATTCCAGCTGCCATCACTACATGACTTTTTCTAACATGTTCAGAAGTCAATAGTAAGAGAGGAGTGATACGATGATTGACATTACTAAAGGCTGGAATGGCCACGATGGATAGTTCCAGGTTCTGAGTGACCTTTAAAACACCAAATAGCAAGAATTGGCGCTATATAGAATGCACAGGGATAAAAGATGCCTTGAGACAAAATTAACCTGTCCTCATAAGTAGTTCTGACTTTCATATATCTCATTTCCTTGACTGTACTTGCCAATTTTATGGTTTTATATACTAGAATCACTGTTAACTTATATTATCTGAGACAACTATTTAGTGAATTGACAAAAATCTATTAAAGTGTGGAATCGTTAAAAAATTGAACTATGCAAACGTCATTTTATTTTACCTTAAAACATGTTCACTTCTCCACTATTTTGAATGCAGAACACAGACATGTTTTTAGGTGGATATAAATCTAACCATATTCAAAAGATCTTTTATCTTCTCTTTCACATAAATTGCACATATAGTAATACATCATCTATAATTTTCATGCACTGAATCTGAGTTAGGAATTATTAAAAATTTTTAAAAGAAATGCTTCAGCAATAGGTTAATTTTATGTGGCAATTTGACTGGGCAACAGAGTGTTCAGACATGTAGCTAAATATTATTCTGGGTTTGTCTGGGTGGATGTTTCCAGATAAGATTCACATTTGAATTATAGACTGAGTAAAGCAGATTGCCCCACCCCCCCCAGCACTTCCCCCAAACCCGGTAATGTAAGGGGGCCTGATTCAATCTTCCAGATAGAGATCTGAATAGAACAAAAAGGCGGAGTAAGAGGGAACTCAGTCTGCCTGACTGTGCTGGGGCGTTGATCTTTTCTGGCCTTTTGATTCAGGCTGAAACACTGGATTACCTTGGACCTTTAGCCTGCTGGCTTTCAGAGTGAAACGCCACCATTGGATCTTGTATCCATCCATTTTTGCATCGCTATAAAGAAATACCTGAGACTGGGTGATTTATGAAAACAGAGATTTAATTGGTTTGCAGTTTTGCAGGCTGTGCAGGAAGCATAGCAGCATCTGCTTCTGGGGAGGCCTCAGGAGGCTTACAATCCCAGCAGAAGGTGAAGTGGGCACAGGCACATCACATGGTAAAAGCAAGAGCAAGAGTGAGAGAGAGAGAGAGAGGGAAAGAGAAAGAGAGGAGCTGTTAAACATACATGCTTCTAAATGACCAGAATTTATGTGAACTCAGAGCGTGAGCTCACTTATCACCAAGAGTATTGCCCAAGCCATCCCTGAGGGAACCACCCCCATGATCCAAACACCTCCCACCAGGCCCCACCTCCAACACTGGGGATTGCATTTCAACATGAGATTTGGGCAGGGACAAATATCCAAACTAGATCAGCTCTCCTGGGTCTTTAGCTTGTTGAGTGAAGATTTTGGACCTTATTCTTCATAACAGCATGAGACAATTCTTTATAATACATTCTATTAGTTCTGTTTCTCTGGAGAACTCTAATACAAATGTCTAATTTATCAGGAATTATTTTTTACCAAACTATCTTTTCAAAGCATTTAACTACTCATAAAAACAATTTTATTTCTTTCCACATTCACGTTTTATTAGTATACATACTCTTTACTTAAATGATGAAGCTTTAATACAACTAAACTGTCATGATTGGTTTAAGAACAAATTGATCTGTGGAAACAGAAGTGTGTGGAAGATCCAGTGGAAGGCGACATTCCTGGCTATAAACTGGGGAAGAGGATCTGGTAATCCCTCATTGTGAACAAGGACATTCCCCTCGTGTATGAGTCTCTTGTGTCCTGCTCTGTGTTGCACCTGTACACATACGTACTCTATAATAGCTGCACATCTCACCAGATCTGACTCAGAGGTGCTGGAGACAATCAGCTGGAGAAGATCCCATCAAGAGATGCTACTCCATTCTATACATTTAAGGTGAGGTATTGTAATGCAACCTAGTACGCTCCTCAAAATACTAGATCAACAACCTATGGAGTGGTGTATTAGATCCTCCACTTCACCCCTGGGAATCCTTTTATTTGTGAAATGAAGACTGAAGAGCCAAGGCATTTTGGTTTCAGTAAAGTCACTATCCGGTATTGTGATCTACTGCTACAGATCCATATTTGTCCACGTCTGCCTGATGGTGTCCCAGTCTGTTCCTCCTGGTTTTATTTATTCCTTATTCAGGCCAATGAATAGGATCCCAAGTAGTCTCTCTCTTCCCCTCCCTATCAAAGTCTTCAGAACATACATACTTCAAGCTGTAGCTTTGAAATCTCCCCTACTGTATGCTTTCTCCCCTGGTGAGAGCTTTGGATCTTGTATAGAATGCATTATGCCATTCATTCTGCCACCACCCAAACAACTTGGCCAACAAGTTATCTCAGCCTGACACATTTTATGCTGCAGCTTCGGTGAAAGAAGGGAGAGCAATTTGAGGTGCCATTGAAATTAAACTAGAAAGATGTGACCATCCGATTCAAACTGGACATTGGGAAACTATAACGAGGAAAGGGAGGGCCCAAGTGTTTGGTAATGAAAGGAAGCAATGGAAAGATAAGAGGCTGTGGTCAGAAAAGAGTATTTCCCTTTTGAGATAGCAAAATCAATAAAATCAAGTGATGATGATGCCAGTGGGAAGGATGATGGAAACAATATTTAAAAACACAGTTGGAACTTATTGGAAAATCAAGAGGTCAAGGATTTGTGAGGCCAGCATGTTTAATGTTTCCACATGATGAACATATAACTGATTACATTTTTCAGTTTCTTTTTATGCTAGTGATTTTCATACCAGAAAATTTTGTTATTAGAATATGTCGAAGAAAGCTGTCTCTAAATTTCTTGATAATTACCTCAGATCTCGACTTTACTTCATAATAAACTTATGTATAAGCCAAAAAAGCAGAAGCGTTAATTCATTGTTAATTGCTCATCTAGGAAAAACATAAAACATGGTCCCCTGAATTCAGTTAAAATACTCAAGCTTAGACTAATTAAAATGTTACTAAGAGAGGACTTTTAAGGGAGAATATCTTTTCCAGAGAATAACCTTCAGAACTTCTAATTGTTCCCTCATATATCTTGTTTCCGGGCTAATAAACTACTATAATCTGTGATCTAAATGTACAAAACTTAGGACTTAACTTATTGAGATATCAAGTTCAAAATATTTATTGCCCATTTGTATAAAATATATCAGTAATTAGTTAATTATAATTTATACATTGTTGTAGATAAGAATGATTCCATTATTTTATTTTATTATTTTATATTTTACTTTAAGTTCTGGAATACATGTGCAGAACATGCAGGTTTGTTACGTAGGTGTAAGTGTGCTATGGTGGTCTGCTGCACCTATTGACCTGTCCTCTAAGTTCCCTCCCCATGGCCCCCACCATCCCACAGGCCCTGGTGTGTGTTATTCCCCTTCTGGTGTCCATGTGTTCTCATTGTTCAACTCCCACTTATAAGTGAGAATATGCAGTATTTGGTTTTCTGTTCCTGAATTAGTTTGCTGAGGATAATGGCTTCCAGCTCCATCCATGTCCCTGCAAAGGACATGATCTCATTCCTTTTTATGGCTGCATAGTATTCCATGTTGTATATGTACCACATTTTCTTTATGCAGTCTATCATTGACAGGCATTCAGGTTGGTTCCATGTCTTTGCTATTGTAAATAGTGCTGCAATAAACATACGTGTGCATATGTCTTTATAGTAGAATGATTTATATTCATTTGGGTATATACCCAGTAATAGGATTGCTGGGTCAAATGGTATTTCTGGTTCTAGATCCTTGAGGAATTGCCACACCATCTTCCACAATGGTCGAACTAATTTACATTCCCACCAACAGTGTAAAAGCAGTCCTATTTCTCCACAGCTTCACCAGCATCTATTGTTTCTTGACTTTTTAATAATCACTATTCTGACTTGCATGAGATGGTATCTCATTGTAGTTTTGATTTGCATTTCTTAACGAACAGTGATGTTGAGCGTTTTTTTCATATGTTTGTTGGCCACGTAAATGTCTTCTTTTGAGAAGTGGTCTATTCATATCCTTTGCCCACTTTTGATGGGGTTGTTTGGTTTTTTGTTGTAAATTTGTTCAAGTTCCTTGTAAATTCTGGATATTAGGCCTTTGTCATATGGACAGATTGAAAAAATTTTCTCCCATTCCGTAGGTTGTCTGTTCACTCTGATGATAGTTTCTTTTGCTGTGCAGAATCTCCTTAGTACATTAGTACTTATACCTTCAAGATTGTAACTCACTAAGGTCTTTGTTTTCGTTACTAACCACAGCATAGGTGCTAGGCTATCTGCCTGATTGATGTAGTTACTTAATAGCATTGTTAGGGTAATTGCTTCCTCTCCTAGATTCTTCTGTACAAAAAAGAACAATGATACATACCTCATTAGCATTTTCCTGATTATTGAAACAGTTAATATTTGAAAATATCAGATACAGAGTAACACATCATAGGCACTGACTGATGTTTGTTGTGATCCTAGGGACAAGAGGGGTGATGATGTCTTATCATTGGAATTTTATGCTGTGAAATATTGTGGCATGGGTAGACATGCAGTGAGAAGTATTAATCTGTAGGAAAAACCCCAGGAGAGCTTTCTGTTTAATGAAATAATTGTCCAAAAAAGCTTCCAGATATTATAATAAACATTTTATTAATATTAAATCTTGACAGTCAGAAGACCTGTGCTGGAGCTCAGAAGTGTTAATTTCAATCCATGTAACCCTGGATGAGCTTCCATTGTCTTTTCTGTTAAATGAATATAATAATATCTGCCCTACTCAACTCAAGGGATCATTATCAAAATAAATGAAATTTTATCTGAAAGAATTGTATAAACTGTCAAAAGCTTATTAATACTTTATAACCTATTATGTACTTATTTTCCCTATTTATGTTCCAAGTTTCTTTAAAAAATAACTTTATATTTCCTGTTTTGCTAAAAAAAAAAGACCGTCAGTCTTTTGCTGATACATCAGTTCATGTGAAGAAAAATGCAATTTGACTGTGTTAGCCGAAACTATTACTCTAATTCTCCTTCACCAGAACAACCTAAGGAATGCATTCTACCAGATTATCCCCAAAGAGTTGGAGAATGGATATCTCTACAGTGAGAAGATGAGACCATTTTCCTTTGTGCACCTCATAGGATTCAGTCCAGAGTGGATCTTCCAGTTCTTGGAAGAAAATTGCAGACTTAGAAGTAAGGTAGTAACCTTTTCCAGTGCTTCCAGTGAGCTTCTGAGACGTGTAAGTTAAGAGAAACGAAGTAAATTGTAGGAATGCTATTTCAACCTCAGGGCAAATACTTAGGGAATGATGTACTGCCTCTCTCTACCACACGGAGGAGATTGGTTCCACTTTAACGAGCCAGGAAAACACATTTTCCAACTCATGCAAATTCAGGAGGATTCCTTTGAAGGTTGATCAGGACATACTGCAAAGCTTATGGAGAAAAATACGTGCTATTTTGTGTCACATTCTGTACTAAAAAAATTTTAACATCAGATGTCATTTAACTTTTAATGGGTGTGCACTTTTATTATCAGACTTTTTGCTATTCTATATATTTTAAGATTCTTTTTCTTCTGTATATTTTAAGAAGATATTCTATACATTTTAAAAGTTGTTTGCTATTTATACATTTTAAGAAGATTTTTATGAAAAATATATATTTTAAGAAATTATCTTTGTATAAAATAAGTCTGGAGTCAGATTGACTTGAGTTTAAATCATGCCCCTGCCATTTACTAGTTGTGTGACCTTGTGCAAGTTATTTCACTTCTCTGAACTTTAGTCTCTTCATCTGCAAATAAAGAAAAAATAATAGGAGAGCTCATACAGCTGTATGAGGATAAATCAGACAATTCAGGTAAAGTATGTAGCACATTCCCGGGCTCATAATTAGTGCTCAATGCAAATTCCATGTTACACTTTAGCAAGTTTTTGCTTATGTCAGCTTAAGGGAAGCATTCCTTTTTTTAAAATTGTATTTATTTATTTATTTTTGAGATGGAGTCTCGCTCTGTCGCCCAGGCTGGAGTGCAGTGGCGCAATCTCCGCTCACTGCAACCTCTGCCTTCAGTGTTCACACCATTCTCCTGCCTCAGCCTCCCGAGTAGCTGGGACTACAGGCGCCTGCCACCAAACCCAGCTACTTTTTTGTATTTTTAGTAGAGACGGGGTTTTACCGTGTTAGCCAGGATGGTCTCCATCTCCTGACCTCGTGATCTGCCCGCCTCGGCCTCCCAAAGTGCTGGGATTACGGGTGAGAGCCACCGCGCCCGTCCGGGAAGTATTACTTTTCGATGTCAATTACTTGTTTGCTTTTCTCATTCTTTCGTCAAAGTAGCCACCATTTTCTTTTTTTCTACTTACTATTACTGGTATTCACAACCACTAACTAGCCTAAAATAAGTTATTTAAACAGGTAACATTCTGAACTAGGTCTTTTCTATCTTTAATTTTGTGATGAAGTATTATAAATGAACACACACTATTCTCCCACTCCAGTGGAATCTACAGAGAACACATTACAAAAACTTCCTTTTACTTTTGTATATTCCTGTTCCCTGTTTATGTATTCATTGTATAGGTTGGTTCATCTTTATTATAAAACCCTTAAATTACCATTCACATTGGAATTAAAGCAAAATGCCAAAGGCATTTACATTTCAAAACTAGATATTACACATGTACGATTAATTTCAGAACATTAAAAATAAAGGAAAATCACATTAGTGTTAAAATCCTAGACATAGCAATAAAAGAAGCTGGCAAAATAAGCTATTTGTGTGGTTATAAGCATTAGTCAGGGCATGAGGCAAAAAGTTCTACCTATGGAGAGACTGTTGGGGGTCCACTGTTGAATGAATGGGGTATGAGAAAATAAATTAGGTTGAAGCAAATAACAAAAATGAAGCATTCCTCCCCATTTCATTTTCAGACCGATTATAAATTGTCTTTAATCATAATCTCCAGTATTAGAAATTTCACCAGTTTATTTTTATCATGAGCTAGCATGGTCTTGCTCCTTCCTGGGAATAAATGAGCTGTTTTAGCCCAAGCCTTTTCATTTTGTGAAATTACCATTCCTTTTGCATCTCTCCTGCTGCTCCATATCACTACAGAATATTTGTTAAGCACAGGAAAAATTCATGTTTTCCTCTGCATGTCAGGTATAATATGGAAGAAGGACTAATGAAAAACATTTTTCATGCTTATTCAACAGAGACCGTTAAAATGAAATGAATGAAATGCTTTTTGCCCAAACTGAAACCCGCCCAAATGTTTCTGTAGAGACTCTTTTTTTCCAACTAAATAAGCTGACCTCCCATTTGTTTAGATAACAGTTTCTAAAATTTCCCCAGGAGCAAGTTATTCGGGTGGTAAGCTCAACATGTTGCCGAGGTCTTCGCAGCAGCATTAACCATCTGGACTGTGAAAGAATTGGTCTAATTTGAGGTAAAGAGCAAAGGCTCTATGATGCAATCTGTCACCCCATGTCACTCGCAATCCAAACCGTCTCTGGATTGGCTCCTGGATGAAGCAGAAAAGCAGATGGGGCTCAGAGTGGTAAGACGGGGCCCGAGATCTCTTCCTTCTTCTCTCACTGGTGTTCAGTTCATTCTTATTTTATCAGAGAATAGGTCTCTGTGATAGTACTCTTCAATCCACATTCTGAACACCCTGACTCAGGGTGCTGATCCAGGCTGGGAGCTGCAGACAGGCCTTAACATGAAGGGAGAGGTGGAGATGTGAGAAACTGGCCCAGAGGCTGCTGAGCACTTGAGAAAAATTGGAGCCATATCCTTCTCAGTCAAGTAGGAATAAGATAAACAGTCCTGGCAGAGGCAGTGGGCACGAAGAGGAAACTAGGTATAAATAATGGGTTTGGAACCAAAGAGCGAGTAGATTTAGACTGGAGTGCGGAAGGCAGACTCTACAGTGATTCCCAGTCTCGGGGCATCTGTGGGAAAGGAGACGATTAACATGATCAAGAATTTTAGTGGCAAGATCATCATCAATGTAAATAAGACTTCTTAAAACCCAACTTTTTGGCCATTTCACACCTGCCCCTGTACCTACGCTGTCGACCATGGCTGGAGAAAAACATCCAACAATGCCGATTGGCCTAACTTCAAGTTCATGATCACTAACAAGTGTCCCCCAGAGCAGTCTGGAAATCATGTTCCATCCCCTAGTTCACTCACTCTCCTACAACACGCTAGACAACAAGCTTGCCTCTCTCTTCTCAAACCCCTTTCGTTCTAATTCTAGATGGTGACTTTGATTCTATTTCACTGAGAAAACAGAAGCTATCAAAAGGATGTCCCCCTGGTTCCTATCATCACGGTTTCCCACCTACTCTCATTTGTGCCCAGATATTTTGACTTCTCTCCATTTCAATGGATGAGACTATGATGCTCTTCTCAGAAACCCCCCACCAAAGTGTCAGAACCCATTTCTTTCCCTTTACTAAACATATCACCCCAGAAATATCCCCTGCCTTGCCTGTGTATTCTTCGATTCTCTCTCTGTTGGATTGGTCTCATCAGCATACAGACATACTAAATTTCTCCCACATCCTGCTCCAATTACCACCCATTTTTCTGCTCCTGAAGAACTCTAACTGGCTTTCCTCTCTGCCATTCCACAAAACAGCTTCTGTTGAGGTCAGCAATGACCTCCATGTTGCTAAATTCAATGGCCAATTATCAGTCCTCATCTAACTTGGTTTATTAGGAGGATTGGGCCATGTTGATTACTCTCTCCTTTATACATTATTTACACTTCATTTATGCAACACTGCACATTGCTGTTTTTTTTTCTCCTGATTCGTAGTTGCTTTATCTTAAGATCCTTTGCTTGTCCTATTCATTTACCAAAATTGTAAAACATTTAAATGCCCCAGATCTCAGCCCTCAGTCCTTGAACTTTTTCTTTCTTTCTTTTTTTTTTTAAATCTACACATGCTTTTTGGGTATCTCTCTGTGTTACATGGCTGTAAATACTATCACTATGTGGATGATACCTACGTTTATCTATCTTTTGAACTCCACCCTCATATACCCAACTATCTACTCAACATCTCAAGTTGGGCATTCCATGGAAATTTTAGATTCAGTGTTTCAAAACCAAACTCTTGATATTCCCATTAAATGCACTACTTCTGAAGTCTTCTCTGCTCAGTAAATGGGAAACTCCATCCTTCCAACTTACTTCCTCGCTAAAATCCCCCATTCAAAATTGATCAGTAAATCCTGTTGCTCCTACCTTCAAAATATATTCAGAATATGTCTTCAGCTACCAACATGATTCAAGCAGTTGTCATCATCTTTTCTGGCTAACTGCAATTTTCTCTTACCTGGCCTCACTGCTTCTACCTTTGCCCCAAATAGTAAACATTACTGGTGCTCAATGAAATTTAGTTTTCCATTTCTCCTGGGAGAACTATATTTTCTGGGGCTTCTGATTAGTTGTTGGCAATGGATTGTGAGTAGAAGAAAAAGTCCCGGCCAGGCGAGGTGGCTCATGCCTATAATCCCAGCACTTTGGGAGGCCTAGGTGGGCAGATCACAAGGTCAGGAGTTCGAGACCAGCCTGACCAACATGATGAAACCCCGTCTCTATTAAAAATTAAAAATTAGCTGGGCGTGGTGGCGGGCGCCTGTAATCCCAGCTACTTGGGAGGCTGAGGCAGGAGAATCGCTTGAACCTGGGAGACGGAGTTTGCAGTGAGCCGAGATCAGGCCTCTGCACTCCAGCCTGGGTGACAGAGCAAGACTCTGTATCAAAAAAAAAAAAAAAAAAAAAAGAAGAAGAAAAAGTCCTCTGTGGACCTTCCAGTTCACTTTTCCCTTCTCAGTGAATATGCCAACTGACTGTTGAAATAGTACAGCCACAACTAGAGGCCACCTGGGTCACTAAGTCGCCATGCAGGGAACTCTGAAGGGCTACTCACCATGCAGGGATGCTCTGTCTAGAGCGTCACTGGACTTAACATTTATTTAGAAAGAAAGTATATCAAGTCATGGCTTCCTATCTGACTTAGAGTAAAAATCAAGGTCCTTAGAGTAGCATTCAGGCCCTATCCAGTTTTTACCATGACCTCTCTGCCCTTTTATCCTAAGTATTTTATTTTCTTAGGAGTGATTATAAATGGTATTATGTGTTTAAGTTTCTGCATGTTTATTGTTAGTATATAGAAATATAATTAATTTTTGTGTGTTGATCTTAAAATCTTCTACTCAAGTACTAACCAGGCCAGATCCTCCTTAGCTTCTGAGATTAGACAAGATCAGGCATGCTTAGGGTGATATGGCCATCAACACTGCTCTTATCTCCTTTTACTCTCCCCTTAGTTTACTTTGCTCCTGGCATACCTGCCTCTGGGTTAATCTTAGGACCCTGTGCACATTTCTGCCTCAGGGCCTTTGCACTTACTGTTTGCTTTGCATGTGGTGTTTTCAAGATATCTGTATGGCTTGCTTTCTCATCTTCCTTAGGTCTTTTCAGAAAAGATACCATCCTGGAATGGCAAACAATCTATTTAAAATCTGCCTACCCTTGGAATTCTCCAACCTTTTTTTGTGCTTTAGTTTTCTCTTAGTATGTATCACCATCTGTCATATTATACATTTTACTTTTTAATTTAGTCTGTCCTCCCGAATTAGAACTTCATCACTGCAAGGATATTTATCTCTCTCTTTTTTCCTCCACTAATCTATCATCAGTGACTAAGACAGTGCCTGACACATAGTAGGCAAACAATAAATATTTGTGGCATAAATGAATGAATGAATGGGATTATTTTCTCCTGTTGCAAACTCTGAAGATGGCAAATGTTTATTTATGTGCTAAGAATGGAATGTGTACAACATAACCTCAGAAATTCACAACCTGGACTACCTATAATATAAAGATAATATGCAAAGAGTTACCAATGGGAATCAGATCACACATGTAGCAAACCAAAGAGTGCAAAATATAAATGTTTAACTACTTACAATTAAAATGAACAGCAGTAGGAAAGGACTTAATTTTTTTTCTATAATTGAATCTATTCATTTTAATAAAATACCTACAATGAAATCTGGAAAGGATATTACACAGCCCATTAGTATGTAATAATCGATGCATAAAATGTATTGAACGATAGAGTAGGGAACATTATGGAGATTATATTTGTGGTGTGTGTATTTAAGGGGGTGGTCAATAACTGATTATGAATGTCCACTGAATGTCACTCACTCCCAGTTATTTGCTATTTACACAGAGTTATTTTAATATTCACAGTTTAATTAGGAAAGTTCAAGACTTTAATGTGAAAAATGACTAAAGTTCTTGGAAAAATAACATAATGCCTAAAGTATAAGGTTTTATTAAATAAAGACTTTTCATATATATATTATATATAACATACATACATATTCTTAAAAGTGTTTAATGAAGTTAGAGCAATGTGCTAAAGGATGGCAGTGGCATATGAGCAGGCTGCTTAGAAGTAACCACTGGGAAAGGCTTGCTTGAACATTTTTCTTGGGTTTTATTTCGGTTCCAAGCTGACCGGAAACTATGCACTTGGGTTGCATGGAAAATCAGACTAGATAGCACAAGTGTCTTCTGCATAGGACACAAGACTAGATTTTTGCAGCCCACCAGCCCAGAATCTACTTCTGACCAGCACTGTCCTTATGTTCAGAGACCAATTTTCAGAGAACAGATGGATTTTTCAATTGTTAAGGATTTTGAAAGAAAAGTATGCCCTTGGAACTTTTGAAGTATGAGCTATTTGCTAGCCAAAAAAGGCAATGTGTATTTTTTAGAGAATTAAGGTACAAGGCAATGTGGGAGCAGCAGAACACCTGGGTTCTAGACTTTCCTCTGCAATAAACAAAAATGACACCAGTTTTCTGAGCACCTTTTCTTTTTTTTTTTTTTAAACAAAACAGGATGCAATGGCTATTCTGACTAATGCTGGGGATTTTGTGAGCTTGAAACAAGATAATGAATATGAAGGGTTATAAACCAATTGGTAGAAAAATTCATAAGGATAATATATGTTATTTATAGTTGAAGATCCCATCAATCCAGCTACCTCTCAGAATGGACTTTTCCATTAAACCTAGACAGAGCCTGGTTGTCTTTACTCCATACACAATAATTTATGTGATAATTTAGGGAGAATGCTATAGATTGTTTAGGATATGATTATAATATTTGACAACATCCTTTGAATTTAGGACAGATAGGATTTTCAAGAACAAATGAAATCTTAAGGTGTGTCTATTTATATTAACAAATTGATCATTTCATCTTTGGCTTCATTTTATTTCATTTCTAATTATGGTTAATTGCTGACCAGTCAATATGATCTACTGTCATTCAGGTATGTTTAATTACCCAAAATTGTTTTATGCAGAGACACTATAAATTAAAATCATTTTTACATTTAAAGACAATTTAAAGTAAGATTATAATTGGGAAACACCTACCCAATGAGAAAAACTACAACCTCCAATATGTTACATAAAAATATTCAAGAGAAGAGTTGCTGAAATTTGGAACTTACATTATGTCACCGATTTTAGTGTAAAATTTAGATAATTAGTGGGAAGTTTCTCTGTAGGGAATTTGTGTCTAGCCATGGAGATATATATATATATATATGTATTTTCTGCAAAAAAAAAAAGTGCTCAGAAAACTGGTGTCATTTTTGTTTATTGTAGAAAATATATAAATATATATATATTTTCTGAAGTCTTTAGAAGAGGGGCAAATAAAAATTATATTCTTAACAGCAAGAAAAATGATTTAAATTATTTTTCCCCATTTTCCCCATTTGTTCTTTAGTCTGGCATAACTTTTATCCCCTTCCTTCATTTTCTGCCTTTCTAGATCTAATTTTTTTGTGCAGAAAGCTTTTTTCCTTTTCTAATGTATACATGTCAGACTTCTCTCGGTTTCTTTCTATTCTCCTTAGATCATTAGAAGAACAGGTTCAAGAGCAGAGTCAAACTTACACAGAAACTTCAAGGATAGCAGACGTTACTCCATTCCTTAGATAATGGCTCTTCTACAATTGGAAGTCTATGAATAGAAACAGGTTTTTTAAAAGAGATACTGAAAACCTGAGAATTTTGCATTAGATCCTCATAACTGTCCTCTTTACCTGTGCTTGTTCTTTACCTGCAAACTGACCTTGCACATAATCTTAGCCTCAAACTGTTGTTCATTCATCTGGATAAATATCTATACTGTGCGAACAATGGCTGCCAACCGGCAGGAGCAACACCCCTTCTTTCAAGAATCATCTCTTGGCAGCAACAGACACTGGGGACTACTAGACGGAGGAGGGAGGGAGGGGAATAAGGGTTGAAAAACTGACTGTTGGGTACTGTGCTCACTAGGCTCGATTATACCCAGCATCATGCAACTTACTCATGCAACAGACATAAACATGTACCCCCTGAATCTAAAATAAAAGTTGACATTATTAAAAAAATTTTTTAAAAACTTAAAAAATTTCTGAACAAATAAATTCAATGATTTTGAGAAAGTTGACAACAACAACAAGAATTATCCTTGCCCAACTATTTTTAAAGCTAGATATAATTTAATTGACCTTTCCTCCTAACCTTAAACAAAATGATGCCTTCTTTCCTTATATTAGAACATTCTTTTAGAGCCTTCTTATGGCTGATATTTTTGAACATAGGTCTATGTTAATGAGGCATTGGTTGATTTTATATCCTGTGCTTATCTAAACACAGTGGAAGCCACAGAAGTAATTCCATGATGAGTGCCATAGGCTGGATAACGGCCCCCAAGGATAAGGAGGTCCTAATCCTGGGAACCTGTGAATGGCAAAAATGATTTTGCATATGTGGAAAGATAAAGGATTTTGAGATGGGCCAGTTATGTCGGGTTATCAGTAAGGGCCCAAATATAATAACAGGAGTCCTTATGAGAAAGAGGCAGAGAGAGAATTTACACTGAAGATGAGAAGACAATGTGACCATGGAGGCAATGGCAATATCTCTCAAAACATCCTTTCCTAGCCATGACCACTGCCAACTCTTATGTTCAGCAGCTTCTAATTAGTGCTCTTGAGTCACTATGATTATTTTTCCCTTGTGACCCTATGATCAGACCCTTCTCTGTTCAGTCTCTCCTGCCAATGGCTGTTAGATCACTCTTCAGAAAATGTTGCCTGCATCACACAAGTCCCTGTCGAAATCCACAGTGGCTCACCACTGCCAAAGACTGGAGTGATGCAATCACAAGCCAAGAAATGCTGGCAGCCACCAAAAACTGGAAAAGGCAAGGAACAGATTCTCCCCTACAGTCTACAAAAGGAGTGCAGCCCTCCTGACACCTTGATTTTGGTCCAGTAAAACAGATTTTGAACTTCTAACATCCAGAACTGTAAGAATAAATGTACAGTATGCTAAGACATCAAGTTTGTGGTTATCTGTTGTAGTAGCCATATGAAACTAATTTGTAAAAAGTCCTATTAAATGGCAAACCAAGTATTTAGGAGATTGGATATTTATGAAATTGACTACCTAGCTAGGGATGTTCTTTATCACTTGCACACATTTCTATTTCTTTTCACATTGACTCAGGTGTACTTATTTATTTGTCTCTAAGAGACAAAGGCAATAAATTGCTTTTCGTATTTTGTAGAACCTAGTCTAAAAAATGTTCTTACATATAAAATACCTAGGCCCATCGCAAAAGGAGAAAGTGATATATTATATTACTAATCACCAGCATCATCCCCTTGATGCCAGGCAGAGCCATGTGGCTTGCTTTTCTTAGTGGAACATAACAGGAAGTCTCGTGTCCCTTCTATGCAGAAGCTATAGACACAGTGTGTGTTTCCCCTTCTCTCTTCCTTCTGCAGCAGCTATCAGCAGTGACCCTGAGTGAGGCTGTTAAGGAGGAGCAGAGACAAGCTGACCACCGTGGACAGGGAGTGCATGTGGGCAACAGAAACAGCAACAAACACTTTGGTGTTTTATGCATAGGAGATCTGGGGACTCTGTTACTATTGCACAATTTATACCATCTCAACTGATTTGCAGAAGTAGCCCTTTGTGTCCCCAAATCACTTCCCCAGTTGTTAATTCTGGAAACTTCTCAATTTGTTTTTTCAACTGAAAGATGACCTATCAACTTTTCCTTCATAATATCTCTCAAAACATCGTTTTCTAGTGACATGGTTTGGCTGTGTCCCCACCCAAATCTAATCCCGAATTGTAATCCGAATTGTAATCCCCACGTATTGAGAGAGGGACCTGGTAGAAGGTGATTGGATCATGGAGACAGTTTCCCCCATGCTGTTCTCGTGACAGTGACTGAGTTCTCATGAGATCTGGTTGTTTGATAAATGTCTGGCGCTTCCCCCTTTCTCTCTCTCTCTCTCTCTCTCTCTCCTGCCGCCACTGTAAGATATGTCTTGCTTCCCCTTCACCTTCTGCCATGATCATAGGTTTCCTGAGGCCTTTTCAGCCATGTGGAACTGTGAGTCAATTAAACTTCTTTTGTTTATAAATTATCCGGTCTCAGGTATTATCTTTATAGCAGTCTGAATACGGACTAATACACCTGGTCGTAACCGCTGCCAATGTTCAGCAACTTCTCATTAGTGTGCTCTTTAGCCACTACGATTATTCTCCCCTTGCAACCCTATGTTCAAACCCTTCTCTGTTCAGTCTCTCCTGCCAACAGCTGCCAGATCACTCTTCAGAAATGTTGCCTGCTTCACGTAAATCCCTGTCAAGATCCGCAATGGCTCCCCACTGCCAGCAGAGTAAATACTCCATTCTCACCCTTTCGTCGAGTAGTTGTAGCTTTCAGTTTCAATTTTATCATCCTCTGCACCGTATCATTTCTTCTCTACATCAGCCAGGAAAGTCTCCTCCCCATCAATGAACTGTGTCACACGCCTTTAGTTTTTAGTTCTGTGTTTTGAATAATATTTGTTATCCTGTTGTGTTTAATCCTAATGATTGAACATCACCTAGTACTTTAATATTTTACATTTCATTTGAAATATTAGGTAAAGGTTTTCTAGTTAAACAGTTGATTTTTCTTTTTCTTTCTTTCTTTCTTTTTTTTTTTTTTTTTGCCTGGGTGAAAAAAGAAAGACAGCTGGTCTGTAGATCAAACTCTTTCTGGACTTAGAGCCATTTATCAGCCTTATATGCAAATGGCCCTTTCATTTCATGTAATCACAGTGCATATAGATATGATTGATCAGAGCTGCCACAAATTATCTCTATGCTTAATTTATTCCTAATCTAGTTCTCTATTTATGCATCTAAATGACAAATACTAAACACAGAAGAAAAAAATTTGTGTTCATTAAATTGAAATATGATTTGTTATATACCTTGTGAAGTTTAGTGGCCTTTAGCTAGAGTCTATTTTTGATTGAATAAAGGGCTTAATTATTATAACCAACATCCTTTTAACATTATCTTCCCTTTGAAATATGGCAGTTAAAAATTTCAGTGCAAGCAATTACTTATTTGTTAAAAAAACAGGCTACCTTTGAGGCTTGCATTAAAGATGATAAAAATTAGCCATCTAAAACCATTTCAATTTTATGAAAAATAAAATTGAGTGCAATGTTTCAGCTTGAAAGCTCAGATGATCTTTAGGGGAAATTAGTGATGTTGCTAATAGTGGTTTCAATTTATAATACAGTCGAAGGAGGCAATCAAAGAGGCAAATACAAGATAAATAATCTTTAAAATGGAACAATTAAATAAAGATCAGTTGTGACAAAATTGTAAGATAACATTCTCAGACTTGGAAAGGCAATGTCTTTCTTTTTGTTAATTAGAGACAATCTATATTTTACAATATGTAACAATTTACAAGGCAAGGGTGTGTTTTCTGCTGACATAAAATGAATGCATTTCCAGACTTCTATTCAACAGAGAAAGTGGCTAAGGTGATAATTTCTCATTTCTGTAGGTATAACTTTGATAATCTCCAGCCTCTCCATCATTTTCTTTTTGAAATTAAACTACACATATAGTACACCATGTGCATGAAAGCTCAGGCTAAAGCAATATATATTTTTTCACTTGGTACAGATATTAAAATACCTGTTTATTTACACATATAGCTGAGTGTAAATATGAAATGACAAAATGTCGCATAGAGTTCTCTCTGTGCAGTTATATTCCTCTTCATAATACTCGTACCTGTATTTTAAACCTTATGAAATGAATGTTATATTTTGTGAATTTAACAGATGTTGAATGTGTTGCTGTTGCCTCATTTACATATACAGATTAGAATGTTTTACTTTGTTATGCACTAGCTTGATCTTTTAATTTTGATAATCTCAGACTGTTTTTATTAGATTTACAAGAAAAAATAGTTATTTCATCAAGAAATTCATTGACATGATATGCATCTATTCATACATAGAATAAAATTTAAGTATATATATATATACATATTACTGTATTCTCTGTCCCATTATAGTCAGAATGATAATGTTAGTGCTTTCTTGATTCATATTGCTTTAAAATTCATGCAAACGGGCATAAATACTGGTTTTGCACTTTCGTTTAGCATTTTCATGCATATTTATTCCCACATAAGTAAATAATTCTCACTTTCAAATTCCTTTTCTTCTTTCTGAGAAATTAACAGGCCAGGAAATCAAACTGTAAGCGAAATAAATTCCTAGTCTCTGCTGCATTTACTTTATTGGGGAATGAAGTGTTGCTTTTTAGTATTACCCTCCTCTTCCCGGGATATAATAGCCATGAGGAAAACAATGAGGGCTTCCCTTGCAACACTGGACTCCAGATGGTCTTCAGTGCATTCTTGGGTACCGTCTCCCCAGGAGCCCTCTCCCAACCCAGCCCCAGTGGTGTCCCTCCCTGGCTATTTCTCTTGTGTGGTGTCTTGATGATATGTATTTTTGCCTCTTGCATTCTTGTTCCTCAGTCGGAGCCCCCGGTGTTTCTGTTCTTCAGAGATCCCCAAATCTTTTAGGTAGAGGGAAAATTTCTAAGACCGGGGTCCTCTTAACAGTCATTGCAACTAAAAGTATAAAAGGAAGCTGGACTAGAATGGGAGCACACACTAGCCATGAACACTACATTTTAGTGCTGTTGCTTCACTCACTGGTAAAACATGGCCCAGTGCATGTTTGGGTATGTGCAGAAGGTTGTCTGCCACAAAAAATAACTTCTACTCCACATACATGAAACTCCCGAGAAAATCAGTAGTTTGTCCTCATCAAGACAGTGGAAAGACAACATAGTGTAGGGGCCTGAGTGAAGCTTTTAGGGAGCAACTGATCTCAGTTCCATAACTTGGATGCTATGCAGCTTTGGCAAGTTCACTAATGTCTTTCAACCACCTGGCATCTACACTGAAAGATAGTTTTTAGGATCAAATTTGTTATTTGTAAAGTGTTTGCTAGGGTATGTAGCACATTATAGGTATTCAATAAATTATATGTGTACATTTACACACATACACCCAAATATTTGTATATGATTTTATAAATCTAAAGACTGATATTCCCCAAACTATATTCTATCGAAAGCCATTTTCAACAATTTACCTGAGAAAAATTACTTCCACTACTGGGAAAATAGTATACTTCACTGGGGGATAAAACTGAGGTTGAAAGAGACTACTGACTAACTCAAAACCTATAATTAATGAATGGCAGAGCTGAAATTTGTAGTCTAGAGCAGGGGTTGCAAATTACTATCTGCCAGCAAAATCCAGCCAGCTGTCTGTTTTATAAATAAAGTTTTATTGGAACACATGTCCATTCATTATTATTGTCTATGGCTGGCTCTGTGATACAATGGCAGACCCCAGTAGTAGCTACAGAGACAAAGTGAACTGAAATCTTAAAATATTTGCGGTCTGACTTTTAAAGAAAATGAATGCCTGCTGACACTTGGTCTAGAATAGACTGGAATAGGAATGAGGTATAGTGAACAGACATTGGAATAAGCCTTACCATCACCAATTTTCAGTGAGACCTCAAGTAATTAAACTGTTCTGGATTTCAGCTTCTCACGTATACAAACCCCAACCCTGTATTTCAACTTGGTTAACCACTGTGGTGCATATTTAGCTGCATATTTAAATGCTCAGTAAGCATCTGAGTATATCCTTAGGAGCAAAACTTTGCACTGAATTGGAGTGGTTATAATAATTCGTTTTCAGTTTCTGCCTTACCATTCACTTCTACACATATTTTACTGCTGGCTCATATCTTGAAAGTTCTCTTGGGCACCACTACTATGTTGGTGATGCTCCCAAATATTACTGTTCTTCATCCTAAGACTATTAAAATTGAGCTGCCAGCCTTCTTTATCTGTGTGTAGTTTTCTCTGGAGACTCCATATCAACAATGGCACAGTGTGATCAGAACGATGCATTATCACAAAGTCAAATCAATCTAAGGCAAATGAAGAGTGAAAGAGATTGATAGACTCATGACTTATACCACATGATAACTTGGTGATATGCAGTTTCCATTTAAATGGGAAGAGTCCTGGAGATTGGAAGACTCCATGCACCCTTGTGATAATTTTGCTGTGGAAAATATTTACTGTTCTGCCTTTGGCCTCTTTTCTGGACAGATGGGATTGCATGTTACATACCTGATTTAAGATTATTTAAAATTTTCTGGATTTAGGGCTACTTCCCCTTTCTTCGCAATTCATTATAAATAAATTTGCACAACATCAAGGGCAGGTGCAAATTTATTTATGTCATTTGTTTCTTTGAAATAAAATAAAACCGCTCCTCTTTCATAGAACTTTAGATAAAAGACACCTGTTTCTGATGACTTTTGCCTGGTTGCCAAATTGCAAAAGAAAAATTGAGTTCTGGCATCATCACTTACCAACAGTGTGACCTCAGCCAAATTACTGAGTTCCTCTCAATTTCCTTATATGTAAGATGGAGATTTAAAAAATACACTAGTAACTTTCTCGTATGCTTATTCTGAGAATTAAATGCAAAAATGCATGTAAAGTGCTTAGCACAATGTCTAGCAAGGAATAAGCACCTAATATATCTCAGAACACGACATACTTTCTCAATTCTTTAGGATTTGACATTGCTGCAATGGCCAAAGTAATTTCTTTTTTCATGTAAAATTTAGCTGGGGGAAGGGACTGAACAATGTATCTTTGGTTGATGTAGAAAGATTGAAGAGATAGGACATTATTTATTTTTTTAACTAACAAAATCCAGATTGAAATTACCCCTGTCATGTTTGCCATTACAGTGATAGATATTTGCCTTATGCATAAATACCTGAAAAAGTCAAGTGTAGAGTATCAGAAAATTTATTGTTGTACATAATTTATCAAGAATTTTCAAAATCCTTTTAAAAACCAGAGTTTCTCAATCTGGGGTTCCACAGACTGGCTTTCTGGGGATCCATAAAACCCCTGAAATTTTATATAGCATTCTCTGTTTACATTCATTTTCTAGAGAGGAGTTTCATAGCTTTAATGAGATTCTTGCTGTGGTCTTTGATCTGTAGATCAAAGGCAAAATTCTTAGCAGGATCCAGAGGCTCAAGAAACTTTAGAATTTTGTGAGTATATAACCATGGCTAAGAACTTCTCACTTTACAATAGTTTACTTCCTTTTTTTTTTCAGGTAAGGCTAATGAAAAAGCACTATGTAATGTGTAAAAGGTAACAAAACTGCTTAATAAGATAAATAATTACATATTTGTGGCACTGATGAGCCAGCTAAGTATGTTCAGGTGACACTTCTGTGGAGGGAAAACTAATTCATTATAATTTAATAGCACTTTACAATAGATGCGTAACAAACCAGGTAATAAAACATAATCAGTAGAAGCCTTTTAGCTGATGTTGAATTCTAAAGAAAAAAAACTACTTGTACTTTTTTTTTTTTTTTTTGACACGGAGTCTCACTCTGTTGCCAGGCTGAAATGCAGTGGTGCGATCTCAGCTCACTGCAACCTCCGCCTCCCAGGTTCAGGCGATTCTCCTGCCTCAGACTCCTGAGCAGCTGAGACTATAGGCACATGCCACCATGCCCAGGTAATTTTTGTATTTTTAGTAGAGACAGGGTTTCACCATGTTGGCCAGGATGGTCTCGATCTCTTGACCTTGTGATCGCCCACCTTGGCCTCCCAAAGTGCTGGGACTACAGGCGTGAGCCACCGCACAGGGCCTACTTGTACTATTCGATTGTGTATTCTATTCAATTAACCATTGCCACTTTCACTGAGAGGCACCTGGAATTCTAAATCCTCAACATTTTGCTCATGTGTCCATTACTTTTAGCTGGGCTTACCACATGCATATAGCTTGGCGTGAAGGAGTTTCTTCTTTTCTGTCCTGAACGATGCTCCATGATTATCATGGGTGATGGTGGGAGGGTGGAGGGCAAAGTGGGGCTGGAGGATTTCATCCAAAGGATTGACCTCCAGCTCCAGCTCCACCCTCCCGCTTCTCTGTAGCCCGGGAAAGATGTTTGGAGAGCAGCCGCCATCCTTTTCTTGTGTACCTACTGTCCTAACTGTCTTCCCTAGACCAAACCCTCTATAATGGAAATATACAAAGTTATCTTCTTAAGCTGCAGTAACTCTCAAAAAAGCAATATAGTATGAGAGAGAACAAAGGCTGTTACTGAATCCAATCTGCTCATAGTCTTAACCAAAGAAGAGAAGGGTTTATTTATGGCTTCAGTTTTCCAAAAAGAGACCATTACAAATGTCCCCACTCTGCGGCCCTCTTTCATGTCTCTCAGTTGAAAGACCCCATACCCCTTTTACAAAACTCCTTGATGCCCCACAGGGAGAAATTCCTCCCGTTTGGTCCCTTGTGTCCTGCAAAGTTGAGTGTCAGATGTGAAGGCTTTAATCCTGTATGTGACAGTGAACCTGGGTGCTCCAATTCTAGTTCAATCTTCCCAGCAGAAAGCCATGCAGTCGATTGCCTCATTAGTTTTCCTAAAAAGTAAGCCATCTTGTCATGTTTCCATTTATTTTCTCATCATATGAAGAAAGGGTAGAATTCTTCCTTTTGCCCTTGCCCCTAGCAAAACAATGTCACCATTTATTGTGTGAATAGTCTGGGGGATATTTTTTCCAGTTTCCTGTCACAAAAAGGTCTATTCTCTAAGATCTAGAAACGTTTGAAAAACAATAACTATTGCTGTCATAATTTATGTGGGAAAAAATGGAAGCATTATAAATACTGGTTATTTACTTAACTAGTCCCAGAAGTCCAGAGACAGAACTTATTCTAAAACTACCTGACAATATTTTCTACTAAACCTGTATTTAGAGGCATAACAGAGATTATTTATTTAACTAAGAATTTTTTTAAAAAATTCAGAAGTCTTGGAAGTAAATGCTTTACAGTTTTAAAGTTTAATCTTTAGGAGTTTAATAAAGAAACAAAATAATAATGTACCAGGAAGAACAGTAGTTTTGGAATCAAACAGACTTGGAATTAGTTCTGTCTGAATAAAGGAGATGCTGAGACCTTGGTAAGGTTATTTAACCTCTCCAGTGGCTTGGTGACCCCCAGCTACCAAGCTGATGATATCTAGTCACAGAATATTAGACGAAGTAACTGCTGAAAGTCTCAATCACACAACGTTTGTGCCATAAATGTCAATTGATTCAATATATTTTTTATTTTTGTGGGAAGTATAGGATCCAGCCCTCCATTATTGCTGACGTGGCCATAAGGTTAAGTTAAGGTCAATGATACATGGTAGAAGTGATGTGTGCCACTCCTGGGTCTTGCCATTAAAAGGATTGTGAGGGCACTCACCTGGTCCTTTCTCCACATCCTGCTGGCTGGGAGATAATAAGACGTAGGGTAGCCAACTGGGGCACACAACGGGGGGCTAGGGTGAGGAAGGCCTGAACCCTTGCCTGCCATGGACTGTTGTGTGACAGAGAAATGAACTGCCATCACTTTAAGCTGCTGTCTTTCCCTGTCTTTTTTTTCCCCTTTCCTTCTTCTCCCTTTCCTTTTCCTTTCCCTTTCCTCCCTCTCTCCTTCCATCCCTCTCTTCCTTCCTTCCTTTCTTTCTTCTCACTCCCTCCTCTTTCTTTCTTTTTCTTTCTTTCTTTCTTTCTTTCTTTCTTTCTTTCTTTCTTTCTTTTCTTTCTTTCTTTCTTTCTTTCTTTCTTTCTTTCTTTCTTTCTTTCTCTTTCTTTCTTTCTTTTTCTTTCTTTCTCTTTCTTTCTTTCTTTTTCTCTTTCTTTTCCTTTCTTTCTTTTCTTTCTTTCTTTCTTTCTTTCTTTCTTTCTTCTTTCTTTCTTTCTTTCTTCTTTTTCTTTCTCTCTCTCTTTCCTTTCCTTTCCCTTCCCTTCCTTCTCTCTCCCTCCCTCCCTCTCTCTCTTTCTTTCTCTCTCTCTCTCCCTTTCCCTGCTTCCCTCCCTTCCTCCCTCCCTCCCTTCTCTTTCTTTCTCTTTCTTTCTTTCTTTCTTTCTTTCTTTCTTTCTTTCTTTCTTTCTTTCTTTCTTTCTTCTCTCTCTCTCTCCCTTTCCCTCCCTCCCTCCCTCCCTTCCTTCTTTCCTTCCTTCCTCCCTCCCTCCCTTCTCTCTCTCTCTCTCTCCCTTTCCTTCCCTCCTCCCTCCCTCCCTTCCTTCCTCCCTTCCCTCCATTTCTTTCTTTTCTTTCTCTCTTTCTTTTTCTGTTTCTTTCTTTCTTTCTTTCTTTCTTTCTTTCTTTCTTTCTTTATCTTTCTCTTTCCTCCATTCTTTCTCTCTTTTCTTTATTCTATTATTTCTTTCACATCTGTAGCTTGAGCTGTACTCTAGTAAAAGTCTAAACACCACATAGAAAATAATGGTGAGGGAAGGCTTAGTTTTACTTTCTTAATGAACTTACTTACCATGGAGCCATTAAAATACTTATTAAGAGTATGCAATGATAGCAATAATATGAAGTAATGCTGATGATGTTATGTCAAATTTATAAAGCAAAATGATAAATCATAAACATGATTACAAACATTGTTTTAAGTACCTGTATTAGGCAGGGTTTCTCAGAGAAACAAAAAGTATATATAAATCTTGATATATATATATATATAATGTTTATTATTTATATATTTAAATTTATATATTTAAACTTAGATATATATGTGTATATATATATATAATATATATAATATTTATTATTCATGTAATTATGGAGGCTGAGAAGTCCCATAATCTGCCATCTGCAAGCTGGAGACTCAAGAAAGCTGGTGGTTTAGTTTGAAGACCTAAGAGCTGGAGGGCTGATGGTATAGATTCCAGTTCAAATCTGAAGTCCTGAGAACCAGGAGTGTGCAGGACAGAAGTCTGCTGTCCCAGCTCAGGCAGTCAGACAAGAGTGTGAATTCAACCTTCCTCCACATTTCTGTTGCATTCAGGCCCTCAGAGGCTTCGAGGATGCCCACCCACACTGGGGAGGCCCATCTGCTTTACTCAGGCCACCGGTTCTAATGCTGGTCCCCTTCAGAAACCGCCCTCAGAGATGCACCCAGAAAGGATGTTGAATCAAATAACTCAGCATCCCATGGCCCAGTCAAGTTGACACATAAAATTAACCATCGCAGTGTCTAAATAAGAAAAAGCAACATTAGAAACAGATACAATAAATATAACCATCTTTGTGTTCGAATAATGACATTATGCTAATTTTTTTGCTCTATTTTCTGATTTTCGTAAATAAATGTATGTTATTTTTGTAATGGGAAATATTTTAAAGATTCTTCTGAGAAAATAGTCAACAATCCAATAAGAATTTCTTTACAGAGATGTACATCCTAACATTGTTTTTAAAAAACAGAAATTGGCATTTAATAGTAGTGACTACATAAATTGTATAAAGCAGAGTATTAGTTTGCTAGGCTGCGGTAACAAATACTATAGACTGAGTGGCTTAGGAATAGAAATTTATTTTCTCCCAGTTCTGGAGGCTAGAAGTGCAAGATCAGGATGAAGTCATGTCCGATTTCTGCTGATGCCTGTTTCCTTGGCTTGCAGAGGGCCGCCTTCTTGCTGTCTCTCCACATGGTCTTTCCTCTATGCACGCTCACCCCTGGTGTCTCTCATTGTGTGTCTAAATTTCCTGTTATAAGGATACCAATCAGATTTGGCTAGGGCTCATCCTGATGGCCTCATTGTAACTTAGTCACCTCTTTGCATGCCTTATCTCCAAACCCAGTCATATTCTGAAGTATTGGGAGGTTAGGGCATCAACATACAAGTTTTGAGAGGACACGATTTAGCCTAAAACACATGGTACTAAAGATCATGTTGGGAAGACTCTAGCGTAGGGAAAGGGTGATGGTATCATATGAAGTGGGAAAAAGTTAAGTTAAAAATCATTTATGTAGTACAATATTAAACTTATAGAAAATAATGTATATTGAAATAAGCTTCTGTTTAGGATAACATCTGTGACTTAGTCTCTGTCAATATTCGGACATTGAGGATTTGCACTAATTATTTGACCTGTGGAGCTGAAATCAATTGGCAATGGATAGTGACACAGGTATTGTCATTTCGAGGGGAGCAAATTTGCTATCCTAAAAAATGAAAAAAGTGTTATAAAATTAGCATAAAATTTGTATGCATCATAAGTAGACTGAAAGGGAATTCATCAACTTATTAGTGACAGCTATCTTTGATGGTGGGTCTAATGTGTGATTTTTGTTTTCTTTACATTTTTTCTATATTTTCCAAACTTTACAATGAGTTAACTTTATTATTATAATCAGAAAAATAACAAATGTTACTTTAAAAATAAATCATAATACTGAATGGTTTAGAAATGGCAAATGCAAGGCATGACTGTGGCTACCCAACAATACTTTTAAAAGATAAACAATTTAACAATTCAATTGAAGAATGTGTTGAGGATCTTCATGGGTAGGTAATAGGCCATATTTCTAGACATTGGAGATAAAGCTATTTTTCAAGAAAGCATTCCTATTCTTCCGTATCTCACTATTTAGTTGAAAAGATTGATGCATAAATTTAAAATTTCTTTTGTGTGTATGTGGACACGGGGACAAAGAGACAGGAACAATTAATTCTGCCTTGGAGGGTCAGGAAAAACTACAGAGAAGTGGCAGCACTTGAACTTATCTTTGGAGGATAAGTGGGGGTTTGCTGGGTTGAATGAGTGGCAGTGGAAGTGACATTCCAAGCAGAGACAACCCCACCAGCAAAGACACAGCTTTGAAGCAGCTTCACAGTTTGGTACCTGGAGTCGGGGGTTGTGGTTGGAGGAGATAAATGAGAAAGACAGATTGGGGATTCAATAAGGACTGCTGAATTCCATTCTAAGGCATTGTGCATTATCCTATTGGCATTACATCATAAGTAGGCTGGTTTGTAGAATATTGTTGACATAATGAAGGCTAAGCCTGAGATAGCGGCAGTAGAATAAAAAGGAGGGAACAGAAGTCAAGTGGTTTCTGAGATAAAACTAGAGGTTTATCCATGGGATGCGGGAGTAAGAGCATGAATGAATCAAGGATTCCTCTTAAGTCCTTGTTGGGAAAACTGTGTGAATAGTCCTATCATAATCCAAAATGAAAGCGCAGGAAAGAAGTAGAGGGTTGGGTACTGTATGAATCTATCTGCTTACAGCTCTAAAAGCCCCAATTCTGGCCCACGGTACACATTCAATATATATTTATTGACCTTGACCCTGAATGTTAGTCTAGGCCTGTCCTGTGAGTGCCGCATGGATTCAGACACACCATAGAGCGACACTCACAGCCTGCCTTTCTACTTCCTCACTGGGCATTTTTCAGATATCTTCACCAATGACTTGCAGCAGCCAGCTTTGTACCATGGTGCTCTATAACTCTCATAAAAAGAAAGAAAATAAGCCCAGTGTTATAGAGAGAAACAAAAAATCAACAGCTGTAATAAACATTCACATCCAGGTCTAAAATTACCATAAAAAACTAAGAAAAACCCTTTGCCTAAATTTGCCATAATCCAATCCAATGAAAACAAACAAGAAACAAACTGGCCCTGAATGCTGAATCTGATATTCAGGACAGCAGATGCTTTATAAGAATTGCAGATAAAAGGCCCAAGATTGAATTTCTTGAGGCCAGACTTAAGCACATTTTACTGCCTGTGACTGAGAAGGGAACAATTAGAAAACAGGCAGTCATGACAGGATCGTTTCCCTACTGCCTCCCGCAATCACAAATGCACACAAACAGCAACAGCAAAAAGCCTGCGCAAAATACTTCATAATTTCTTTTCATCGTTCAATTACCACTCTGCAATGTGCGAAGCTCTTTTGCAAAACCAGGTCTCATTTAATCATCACAAAGATCTGAGAGCTAAGAGTTGTTAACATAATCGTTTTCTAGACAGTGGACTAAAGCTCAAAGGTTAAGCTTGTCCAAGATCTCACATACACACTTGGCTACAAGGTCCATAGTAAGCGTACCCTTGTGCTCCTACAAGGGTGGGGACAATGTATTTCATTCTCATGCCTGAGCACCTAGTATAATATCTGTCACACAACAGGCAGGAGAAATGAATGAGTAAAAAAATGAGTTAAGTAATGAAAAAAAGGACTGCTCCCAAATGTACTTTTACCACATGATGCTACTTCTTAAAAGAGAATGCGATATATTTAGTCAGATTGTTAACTTTGGACATCTTATAATGCTCAAGAAAAAAAAAAAGGACCCTTTTCATCTGTGGACGCCTTCACGTTATCCTACCAAGGTCACATTTTCCCTTTCCACATCACTCAGTGCTTTTGGGTTTTATATTAGCTGTGTGCTGAAAACTTAAATTGGAATATTAGAACTCAGTTGGGGAGCACGCTAATTTAATTAAATATTAAAAGCCAGCTGGTTTTATGTTATGTGGGCAAATTAGAGAATTAATGATTTGGTACACTTTCTTGTTCCTGTCAAGCTACGAGAACATGAAGAATAGCTCATTCATACCCAGTTACAAAAGGTGAGATGGAAAAATTAGGTCTGCCTTATTAAAGTGTTTCCATCTAGAGTCTTTTGAGAATAGGGTAACTTACTTATTTATAAAATGCCTCAGAAGGCACTAGCTCCTGGGCCAGTGGGAAAGGACCTGAGAGATCTTTTTATTCGACATCTTGAGTAAAGCCTCACTTGGGAAAACGAATCCACTTCAGAATCCCGAAGTGTTATCTTTTTGTGCAAGCAGGTTGGGAGTCAATTGGGTGCCTGCTGCTGTCAAATGACTGTAAGCTCATCAGCTCCTTTAAGACTTAAAGAATATCTCAGAAACACAGAGTGTGAAATGAGGTAAGAAGAGGGACTTGTGAATAGTAGAAATGATTTGTAGTCCTCACCAGTCATGCATTGTACTCAAAGTTCCCAGATTTCTTGGTCCTCAGACTTCCCAGATTTCTTGGTCCTGTAAGTACACACACAATATCTATACAAGGCAATATATTAAAAAAGCAAGAGCTCTCTATTTACCCCAAGGCCGAATGATCAACTTTCTGATGAGTGTTCTCAGTTTGTTAGAAGATTTATTATTGCCTTTTGTAGTCCAGATGTTTTCTATTTTCCTCCTACATTCTATTCCACTCCTTTCTCCCCTTTTACACTAGAAAACTGAGGCTAGGTTGTATGTTGAACGGGAAGACGCTATGGAACTCTGAACAAGTCATCTAACCTCTCTGTTTCTCAGGTTCCTTCTATGACATAAAGGAGTCAAACATAATAATAAATAAATTTTTATTATTACCTTGTGCCTTCACAGAACTGTGCAGAATTGTCACAAATAACTACCGTTTGTGACAATTCTGCAATCCATACTGGGTGATACAGGTGAGTAGTTCTTCAGCTAGTCCTTCAGTGTTAATTGCTGTGGCTGCATTCAGTTGTGAGCCATCTGGGGTGAGGCTTAGCTAGGACAGGAGAGCAGCTGGGACTCTTGTCTTCCTGTAATTTCAGGGCCTCTGCTCCACATGGCCCCTCCACGTGGTCCATGCACACGATCTCTTAAGCGGAGCAGCTGGACATCTTTTGAAGTGGCTCAAGACTCCTAAGACTGCAAAAGCAGAGGCTACCTGTGTCAGGCCCTCTTAAGGCTTAGGCTCAGAATTTGAGCCTCATGTCTGCTGTGTTCTTTTGGTTAAAGCAAGCCTCAGTTCCTCCCAGATTCAAGGGGAAGAAGCTATTCAAGGCTGTGAACGTGGAAAGTGTGGTTAATTGTGGGCCACCAATGTAACTGACTACCTCGGTAAATTTAGAAAACATCTGCTAGTTTAGTACCTAGACCTTCTACATGTGGTGCTCTCTACTTCTAAAATCGTATTTTAAACAGTTATATTTTTTTAAATGATGATCACTGACAAGGTTATATTATTTTGCCCAGAGGTTGTGTCACAGTATTTTCATTCATGAAAATGTCTTTTCAATACTTTCTCAATTACTATGGTCTTGTTGGTTTGTCTAAAAATGACTGGTAACTTGATTATTTTAGATGGGTGAAGTTTTGGGTAATTTAGAGTAAACTTTTTCAACTACATATCTTATGGTATTATCTCTCATGCTTCCCCATTTTCTCCAGGATCAAACATGTAATTATTCAGATGCCTTTCTCTTTTTTCCCCAACTTTTATTTTGGATTTATGGAGTACATGTGAGGGTTTGTCACATGAGCATATTGAGTGATGCTGCGGTTTGGGGTACGAATGTTCCCATCACCCAGGTAGCGAGCATAGTACCAATAGTTAATTTTTCAACTCTTGTCCTCCTTCCTTCCTCCCCTCTCTAGTAGGCTCCAGTGTCTATTGTTCACATGTTTGTATCCATGAGGACCCAGTGTTTGGCTCCCACTTATAAGTGAGCACATGCGGTATTTGGTTTTCTGTTCCTGCGTTAGTTTGCTCAGGATAATGGCCTCCAGCTTCATCCATGTTGCTGCAAAGGAGATAATTTCAGGTTATTTTTAATGGCTGCATAGTATTCCATAGTATATATGTACCATATTTTCTTTATCTAATCCGTGCTAATAGGCACCTAGGTTGATTGCGTGTTTTTGCCATTGTGATTGGTGCTGCAATGAACGTGCAAGTGCATGTGTGTTTTGGCAGAACAATTTATTTTCTTTTGGATATATACTCTACCCAGTAATGGAATCGACGGGTCAAATGGTGGTTCTGTTTTACATTCTTTGAGAAATCTCCAAACTACTTTTCAAAGTGGCTGAACTAATTTACATTCCCACCAATAGTGCATAAATATTTCATTTTCTCCACAGCCTCACTTAGCATCTGTTGTTTTTTTTGACTTTTTAATAATAGCCATTGTTACTGATGTGAGACAGTATCTCATTGTGGTTTTGATTTGCATTTCTTAGATGATCTGTGATGTTGAGCATTTTTTTGTATGCCTGTTGGCTGTGAGTATGTCATTTTTTTTGAGAAGTGTCTGTTCATGTCCTTTGCTCACTTTTTAAAGGAGTTATTTGTTTTTTATATGTTGAATTATTTAAGTTTCTCATAGATCCTGGATAGTAGCCCTTTGTCAGATGCATAGTTTGTAGTTTGTGAATATTTTCTCCCATTCTGTAGTTTGTCAGTTTACTCTGCTGATAGTTTCCTTTCTGTGCAGAAGCTCTTTTGTTGAATTAAGTCCTACTTGTCAATTTTTGTTTTTGTTGCAATTGCTTTTGAGGACTTAGGCATAAATTGTTTTCCAAGGCTGATGTCCAGAATGGTGTTTCCTAGGGTTTCTTCTAGAATTTTTATTGTTTGAGGTCTTACATTTAAACCTTTAATCCAGCTTGAGTTAATTTTTGTGTGTGGTGAAAGGTAGGGGTCCAGTTTTATTCTTTTGTATATGACTAGCCAGCTATCTCAGCACCATTTATTGAACAGGTAGTCCCCTTTCCATTGCTTATTTTTGTCGACTTTGCTGAAGATCAGATAGCTGTGTGTGGGTGGCTTTATTTCTGGGTTCTCTATGCTGTTCCATTGGTCTATGTGTCTGTTTTTGTACCAGCACCATGCTGTTTTGGTTACTGTAGCCTTATAGTATAGTTTGAAGTCAAGTAATATGATACCTCCAGCTTTGTTATTTTTGCTTAGGATTGCTTTGACTATTGAGGCTCTTTTTAAATTCCATTTAGAATTTTATAATAGTTTTTTCTAATTCTATGAAAAATGATATTAGTAGTTAGATAGGAATAGTGTTGAATCTGTAGATTGCTTTGGGCAGCACGACCATTTTAACAATATTGATTCTTGCAATCTGCAAGCATGGGATATTTTTCCATTTGTTTGTGTCATCTATGATTTCTTTTGGCAGTATTTTTAGTTTTCCTTGTAATAATTATTCACCTCTTCTGTTAAATGTATTCCTAGGTATTTGATTTTCTGTGTGGCAATTGCAAATGGAATTGCATTCTTGATTTGCCTTGAATAAGCTTTCATGCTTGCCCTTGTTTTTTTTGTTTAATTTTTATTTTGGACTTGCTGAAATCCTTTATTTGTTAAAATGCTTTGGGCTGTAAATATAAGACAATCCATCCCACATCACCTTACACAGGTGTTTTGGGTTGATCTGTGTCAACCCAAATATTCTGCTGTATAGAAATGCTACCGGTTTTTGTTCATTGATTTTGTATGCTGATACTTTACTGAAGTCATTTATAATTTCTGGGAGCCTTTTGATGAAGTCATTAGGGTTTTCTAGGTATAGAATCATGCTGTCCATGAAGAAATATATGACTTTTTCTTTTCCTATTTAGATGCCTTTTATTTCTTTTTCTTGCCTGATTGCTCTGGCTAGGACTTCCATTAAGATGGCTTATACCAGTAGCCATGACCTCCTCTGTCCTCCCCCATACACTTCTTTTGACATAAATATTTCCTGCTTATTTGTTAAGTTTGAGCTTAGACAAATCTTTTTCTAGGAAACTTCCCCTGACTCACTCTAAACCAGATTGTAGATGATACACATCTTATTTGTACCCATAGAATCCTAAATGTCCTCTATTCTAGCACTTGCTACATTAAAATTTTCTATTTATTTTCTGTACTCTTCTCCTCCACCAAAATCTAAGCTCAGTGAGGACAGACACCATATTTGTTTTGTTTACTGTTATGTTTTTGGCTAGAGGAATGCCATAACATGTTGAATGAGTGATGGAATAAATAAATCTCAAGGACTACAGCATTAAGGGCTTGGTAGTTTTTTTTTTTTTTTTTTCCTTAACTCGAGTCTGCAATATAGAAATAATATTTTGTTTTTTTTATTGACTTTAACTCTTTCTCACTCTTAAACCTCAAATTCTTCTTTTTCCATGCCAACAGTGTGAGTAGTAATGGATAGAAACCCTCCTAGGATTTTTGTGATAAAAGAGTGTTTTATATCTACAAGAATCTCTGATTGGTGGTTCTAGAAGGTGTGGATAAAGACAGTGAAGAAAGCTGACAGAGCCCAGGGGTTATCGAGAAGGCACCTGGAGGCATCTACTGGGCAGGGAGTCTTCTCAGACCTCTTTATTTTATTCTGAAGGTATGTTCTTCACCTGCCGATGTGTTGCGCTTTCCTATGCTGCATCCTTTCCGGCTGACATGCATTCTTTGCTATCATGGTTTCGCTAGGCTATGGTAACCATGAAGTCATTCACATATATTAATGGGTTCAAGAGAAGTGTTTCTGGTGGCCTTTGAGACCACTTATCAGATAGGGAAATTTATAGCATGGTAGTGGACATTATTATCTTCCCATGTATATTCATTTGCTAGGGCTCCTGTAACAAAGTACCAAAAACTGAGCGGCTTACACACCACAAATGTATTGTCTCACAGTTCTAGAGGCTGGAAGTCTGAGACCGAGGTGTCAACAGAGTTGGTTCCTCCTGAGGCCCGTGAAAGAGAATCTCTTCAATGCCTCTCTTCTAGCTTCTGGTGGTTTGCTGGTGATCTCTGGCATTCCTTGGCTTATAGGAGCATCACTCTGATCTTTGCCTTCATCCTCACAGGGTATTCTGTCTGTGGGTGAGTCTGTCTCCAACTTTCCCTTTTATTAAGGACACCAGTCCTATTGAATTAGGGCCCATCCTAATGGCCTCACTTTCTCGCCCCTGTGAGGGCCCTATCTTTAAATACAGCCACATTTTGAGGTACCAGGTTTTTGAGGTACCCTCCCCCATGTGAATTTGGGAGGGGACACAGGTCAACACAAAACACCTGTGTAAACTGATATGGGATGGATTTTCTTATATTTACAGCCCAAAGCATTCTAACTTATACAGGAGTTTAGCAAGTCCAAAATAAAAAGTAAAAAAAAAAAAATAAAATAAAACAAGGGCAAGCATGAAAGCATAAGTACATCTCCTGGGGCTGACACACTTTTCCTAAAATGAGAATTTTTAAGTTGAACCTAAGACAAGTGAAATATACATAGAGTCAGAACAGATTGCTACTTGGGAAAAAAATACAACACATGGCAGCTTCTGAATCACTGGCATAATCATTTGTGCCCGACTTCTTTGGATATGCAAAAGAGGAAAACATCTATGACACAAGTTGGCTTTACAGTTCTTTTATGTAATTACATACTCCAGAGTGCAAAGACCAGTGCCCAAAATAGATTCTCAATGTATATTTGGTCATAATTTATTTCTTACTTTAAAATTTTTGTTTCTTGAAGTGAGGTTGAAAATGTTTTCTCTGTATATGATTAAAAACACATATTCGCTTTTATGTTACTGGTTATCAAGTAAGTAAAGCAGATATTCTTACCCAAGATAAATCATGGGTCACAGAGAACATTTTGCTTTTTAAGATTACTACCAGCATATGGCTATATTTTGGGGATATAAAAATAGTATGAGTGAAATAAGAGCCAACTTGATATTTGAAAGACAAAGGAACCTAAAGGAAGCATTAAAATAATGGGAATTGTTTTCATAATCTTATGGTGTTATAAGGTCTAATTCTGTAACAAAAAGCTGCAGTGAGAATAATTAGATGAAATCTTTCTTGAAATGCAAATAATTCAATTGTGCAGGTCTAAATCTCCTGGACAGGCATATTCTCAGTACTCAGAATGAAGAAAAACCTTTTAGTTGGAAGTTACTCAAAGCACAAAAAGAGATACTGTCCCTGACCACCCCTGTCAGAGCACAACAAAAGTAAGCAGGCCACAAATGAATTAAGCTAATTTGTACCCAGTTTACCTTTAGGCTTTGGGGTACATCTTAGAGGTTTTAGATGAAATCAGTGCAGAAAGGCTTTGGAAAGTTGAAAGGATGTCAGCAACCCTGAGAAGAACAAAAACTGACTTTAGGAAGCAATTGGAATAAAAGATCAAACAGAAGGTTCCACAGGTTTTCAGAAAGAGATAAATGATAAATTATTGGTGACTCTTTCTGGGAGCTGCTTGCCATTCTCAGTATCTGGCACTGTGTCTTAGTCAGTTTGGGCTACTGTAACAGAATAATGTAGATTAGGTGGCTTAAGTAACAAACGTTTGTTTCTCACAGTCTGGAGGCTGGAAGTCCAGAATCAAGGTGTTGGCAGATCTGCTTTTGGTGAGGGCTCACCCGTGGTTTGCAGATGGCTCCTCTCATTGTATTCTCATGTGGTAGAGAGCAGAGTGAAGGAACAAGTTCTTGCCCTGTATCTTCTTATAGGGGCACTAATCATGAGGGCCCCACCCTCATGACCTAATCACCTCCGAAAGCCTCCACCTCCTAATACCAGCTTATTCAAGGTTAGGATTTCAGCACATGAATTTGGGGAGGAATATAAGCATTCAGCCCATAACACACTGTCTGGCCATGTGTCCTCAACATCCCCTTCATGTCATGATCCTTGCATGGATTTTTTCAAGGGGCTGCTGAGAAGTAGCATCCTCTAGTTGCAAGCTTTGGAGAAACTGTCTCTGCACATAAGCATCACATGGCATGGCTTTGCAATGGTGGTTTTTAAGATTGAACAGAATTATTAACCGAAGAAATTAAATGTGCTGTGTGAAAAAGTGTAATCATGCCTGGAGGATGCAGGCTTTAGCTGTAGTGCTTGCTGGAATAAAGCCATTGATGAATGTGTCTGAGTGGTGCACCTGTTGGGCACTGTTTCCAGTTTCCCCTTTCTTGCCAAAGAAAAACACGTGAATGCTGCTGACTCTCATTTGGGAAATAAAGGGAAAGTGTCCACATAGTTCATCAGTTTGTATTTTGTACATGTATCAATTGCTGGGCTCCTGAGTGTGTCGGCTATATCAGAAAGCACAGGTGTAGTCTACCTAGGCATGGTGAATTGGGCCAGACCAGGAAATTTGTAACTAGTCAGATAAACAGGGAACCCATAATGCACTTGTAAAATAACGATTTCTCTCCCTATTCTCCGTTTCCCTCCCTTCCCTATTTCCCATTGTTTTGCCTTCCTCCCCCACCTTTTCTCCTTTTCTTCAAAAGACAGCACTGTTGCTGAATACTAATGAGGCAATTCTTGGCCCTACCCGTTCATTTATTTTCAGGCAATTAATTCAACTTTCGAATATCTAGTCAGAATGTTATGTAGGTAATTTGTGGGTCTGCTTAATTTCTCAGGACCCTGTGGTTATCAGCCAGCGAAGCTCATTGTGAAGATGAGATCACCCAGCTGGTAGGCAAGTTAGATTTCCACCGGTAATACCAGCCCTTCATTAAAGCCACCGAGTCCTTGAGCTTGGCACGTTTCCCTTGTTGCATACTTCACTTTCTGATTACAAATGGTTTGCAGCTTCCACATGTTTGCCTCAAGCACTCATTTTCTTTCCTGAAGGACACTGGGCCTGATGGCATCATTAGCAGTTTTTCAATATAAAATTTCACAGGGCTGTGGTAGCGCTTCCTGACTCTCAGATGTTGTGTATTTGTGACTATGGCAAACCAGCGCGTTCACTCGTCCATCCTGAAAGCTTATAGAATGCAGCATAATAGATGCTTGGGATGACTGGGGAAAGGGGTAAAAGCAAGAAAAGAGAAAAGACATAATTTCTGCTCTCAGGGAATTTGCTGTGAGCTCCTTAAAGTAGTGACCCATCTCGCTAATTGCTGGGCATATAATAGGTGCTCATTAAATCTGTGTTCCCTTAGCTTGTGAATGAATGAATAAGACTGTGGGGTGGGGGAAGATAAAGAATATTCATCTAAAACATCTTGGAGAATAATTGTGGAGCAATATATGATTTGTGACAAGAAAACATCTGCTGAGGATAATTAAATGGTGGGGCGAGGTAGTCAGGGAAGGCTTCTTGAAGAATTTGGCAAGGATTTGCTGGGAAGAAGATAATCTTTAAGGAGAATAAATGATTTGTGAAGGGATGTTGTTGAGGATCAAATGAAGTAAATTTGAAGGACTTTAAAGGATTTAGAGGTTAAGAGTACAGGATCTGGAGTCAGAGAGACTGGAATTGGATTCCAGTTTAGTCCTTTACTTGATGTTTTATGTTATGAAACTTCGTTACTTCTTTGGACCTCAGTTTTCTCATTTGTAAAGTGGGGATAAGTCTACCTCAGAGGATTGCTGTCAGGATTAGATAGAAATAATAAGAGATAACTTAGCACTATGCCTAGAATATAACAAACACTCAATAAACAGGTATTTTAAAATTAGTATTATTGGTTTATCTGGAATGAAGAAATATTTTTAAGGCATGAATACAGAAAAGGGTGGGTAGAATGGTCTTTTAATTTTGTAGGATTGAAGATATATGTTAGAAAATGAAAAACCACTGAAGATTTCCCATTAGAGAAATTTTTTTTTTCTGAGAGGGCGTCTTGCTCTGTCACCCAGGCTGGAGTGCAGTGGCACGGTCTTGGCTCACCGCAAGCTCTGCAAGCTCCGCCTTCCGGTTCACGCCATTCTCCTGCCTCAGCCTCCCGAGTAGCTGGGACTACAGGCGCCCACCATCACACCCGGCCAATTTTTTTGTATTTTTTTTTTTTAGTAGAGATGGGGTTTCACCGTGTTAGCCAGGATGGTCTCAATCTCCTGACCTCGTGATCTGCTCGCCTCAGTCTCCCAAAGTACTGGGATTTCAGGCCTGAGCCACCACTCCTGGCTGAGAAAAGAAAATTTTTAAAGACGATGTTACAAAAAGACAAAAAACAATTCCTTTAGGCAAGCAAATTAGTGAGATGCAGTTATAGATTGGCGGAAAGGGAAGAGAGTGGTTAAACTAATGAGAAAAAGAGGGCAAAGATGAAAGATATGATGTAGTAAGAACTAGCAGAAAGTGATGACCCAGTGGAAATAACGTGGTGTTGAGGAGAATGTAAAAAAAAAAAGTCAAAGGTAGGGAGATAATGATAAAGATTGGAGGCAACATAGTACCACTGACAGCGATAGACTGATTAATAATGCAAACGGATGTATAAGGTAAAGGTGAAATTCAGCCAATCTAAATCTCCATGGATTTATTTTATTTGTAATTTACACACAGTAAAGTTTACTCTTTTTGGTGTACTGTTCTATGTGTTTTGACATTGCATAGTCATGTAGTCATTATCACAATCTCACCGCCCAACATTTTCTCATGCTGCCCCTCTGCAGTCAACATCTGTCCTCACTCCTAACCTCTGGCGAAAACTGAGTGGTTGCCAGTCCATATTGTTTTGCCTTTTCAAAATGGAAACCTGCAATAGGTTGCCTTGGGAGTTTGGCTTCTTCCATTGTGCATATGGCGTTTGAGATTTATCCACATTATTGTGTGTAACATTATTTCATTCCTTATTATTGCTGAATGGTTTGTTTATCCATTCACCAGTTGAAAGATTTCTGAGTTGTTTTCAGTTTTAAATGATTGTAAATAAAGCTGTTATAAACATTTGCATACAGGTTTTTGTGTGAACATAGTTGTCTTCTCTCTGGTATAAATACCTAGGAGTGGAATTTCTGGGCCGTATGGTAGTGAATGTTTAATTTTACAACATACCATCAAATTGCATAGTGACCATACCATCTTACATTTCCACCAGCAATCTATGAGTGTTCCAATTGCTTTGCATTCTTGTCAGTATTTGGAATGGTCTGTTCTGTTTCTGTTAAACATTCAAATAGTTGTGTAGTAGTATCTATTTTATTGTGACTTTAATTTGCTTTTTTCTAATGACCAAGTATGTTGATCATCTTTTCGTGTGCTTAATTGTCATCCCTCTGTCTTGTTTGGTGACCTACCTGCTCAAAAATTTCCATCTTTAAAAATTGGATTGTTTACTTTCTTATTGTTGAGTTTTGAGAGTTCTTTATACATTTGGCTAATAAATCCTTTGTCAGATATGTGAATTGCAAAATTTTCTCTCAGTCCAAAGCTTGTCTTTTTATTCCCATAATAGTATCTTACTCAGAGCCTGCTATGGACCCACTAAATTCATGTTGAAACCTAGTCACCAATGTCGTGGTGTTAAGACGTGGCTCCTTTGGGAGGTGATTGAGTCACTAATTCCTCATGAATGGGATTAGTAATCTTGTAAAAGAGGCCCCAGAGAGCTTCCTTAACCCTTTTGCCATGTGAACACAGACCCCAGAACTGTGAGAAATAAATTTCTATTGTTTAAAATCTGCCCAGTTTACAGTATTTTGTTATAGCTGTCCAAGTGAACTGAGAGAAGCCAAGTTTTAAGTTTTATGATGACTGATTTATCAATTTTTGTATTTTATGGATCATGATTTCAAGTTATATTTAAAAACTCTTAGCTCAACTCATGATAGTAAAGATTTGTACCTAAATTTTCTTTTTAAAAGGTCCGAAGTTTTGCATTTCACATTTAGGTCTATGACCCTTTTGAAATTATTTTTTTTATGAGATGTGAAGTGTAGGTTGAGATTTCTTTTTTGCATATGTTCTAGCATCACTTGTTTAAAAGATTATTCTCTTATCCATTGATAAGAGAATATGCTTTTGCGTATTTGTCAAAAATCAATGACCATATCTGTGTGGATACATTTCTGAACTCTTATTTTCTGTTGATCTATGTCTATATCTTTTCATCAATACCATGCTGTTGTGATTACTATAGCTTTATAATAAGTCTTTTTTTTGGTGAATAATTTCTTTTTTTTATTATTATTATACTTTGTTTTAGGGTACATGTGCACAATGTGCAGGTTTGTTACATATGTATCCATGTGCCATGTTGGTGTGCTGCACCCATTAACTCATCATTTAGCATTAGGTATATCTCCTAATGTTGTCCCTCCCCCATCCCCCTACCCCACAACAGTCCCCAGAGTGTGATGTTCCCCTTCCTGTGTCCATGTGTTCTCATTGTTCAATTCCCACCTATGAGTGAGAACATGCGGTGTTTGGTTTTTTTGTCCTTGCAATAGTTTACTGAGAATGATGGTTTCCAGTTTGAAATTAGGTATTGTGAGTCCTCCTACTTTCAAAGTTGTTTTGCCCATTTTGGGTTCTTTGCATTTTAAGAAAAATTTTAGAAATAACTTGTCAATATAACTACAACAAAATCTCCTGGGGGTTTGAATGAGATTACATTGAATTTATAGGACAATTATGAGAGAATTGCCATTTTAACAGTACTGACTCTTCCAATTCATAAATGAACACAGTACATGTTTCCATTTATTTATTTCATGGATGTTTTATAGTTTTCACCAGACAATCTGAATATATTTTTGTTAGATTTATATCTAAGAATTTCATTTTTTGGTTCTATGTTAAAGGGTACTCTTTCATAATTTTGATTTCCAACTGTTTATTGCTATACAGTAGCATGTAGAAATACACTTGACTTTTTTATATTGAGCATGTGTTCTATAACCTTGCTAAACTCACTTATTAATTCTAGGAGACTATAGATTTTTTCTAATTTTATACATAGACAATCATGCCATTTGCAATTGAGAGAGTTTTTTTTTTCTTTTCAATACATATTTTAATTTATTTTTCTTGTCTTATTGTACTGGCTAGAACTTCTAGTATGGTATTGAATAGAAATTATAAGAATAAACATCTTTACTTTGTCCCAATCTTAGAGAGAAGGCATTTTGGTTTTCACCATTTAATATAATGTCAGATGTAGATTTTATGTAGCTACTGTTTATCAGGATGAGGAAGCTTTCTACTATTTTGAGTTTGCTAAGAGTTCTTTTCTTTTTTCAAAAATCATAAATGAATGCTGCATTTTTTGTCAAATGTTTTTATTGCGTATATTGAGATAATCATTTAGCTTTTCTTCTTTAATGTTAATATCCTGAATTACGTTGATTTTTGAATGTTGAACCAGCCTTGCATTCTAAAAATAAACCCACATTGTCATAAAATGTTGTATTTTTACATGTTGTGAACTCAGTTTTTAGACATTCTTTAAAAAGATTTTTACACCTATTTTTCTGAGAGATATTAGTCTGTAGTTTTCTTTTCTTGTATATCTCTGTGTGGTTTTATTATCAAGGTAATCCTGGCCTCACAAGATGAGTGAGAAGTATTTTCTTCTATTTTCTGGGAAAGATTGTGTCAAGTTTGTATTAATTTCTCTTTACATATTTGATAGAGTTTTTCAATGAAATCATCTGGGCCTGGAGTTTTCTTTGTTGGAGGGTTTTTTAACTACAAACTCAATTTATTGAATAGATTTAGGACTATTCCACTTGTCTAATTCTTCTTGAGTGAGTTTTAATGGCTTGTGTCTTTCAAAGAGTTTGTCGATTTTATCTAGGTTGTTGAACTTATGGGCATAAAATTATTCATATTTTTAAATTATCCTTTTAATATTGTAGTAATTATATCTATAAATATATATTCTCTTTAATTCCCAATACTGGTAACTTTTGTATTTTCTCTTTTTGTCTTTGCCACTCCAGATAGAGATTTATAAATTTTACTGACCTTTACAAAGAACTACCTTTTAGTTTTATTTCTCTATTGTTTTTCTGTATTTAGTTTTTATTATTTTTATCTTCTCCCTTTATTATTTCCTTTCTTCTGCTGGCTTTGGGTTTAATTTGCTCCTTTTTTCCCCTGGTTTCTTGATGTGTAAGTTTAGATTATTGATTTAGGATATTTCTCTCTATCTCTCTCTCTCGTTTTCCTTTTTAATGTAAGTATGTTTTGTTGTTGTTGTTGTTGTTGGTTTTGTTTTAGACAGTTTTGCTCTGTCACCCAGGGCAGAGTGCAGTGATGCAATCTCAGCTCACTGCAACCTCCGCTCCCTGGGTCAAACAATTCTCCTGCCTCAGCTTCCCTAGTAGCTGGGATTACAGGCAAGCGCTACCACACCTGGCTAATTTTTGTATTTTTAGTAGAGACAGGGTTTCGCCATGTTGGCCAGGTTGGTCTCAAACTCCTGACCTCAGGTGATCCACCCTCCTCGGCCTCCCAAAGTTCTGGGATTACAGGTGTGAGCCACTGAGCCCAGCTCTTTTTAATATAAGTCTTTCGTGTTTTGTGAGAATACTTTGAGTTGTCAGTACTACCTAGTTAAACCTAAATATATAGATATGGATTTCATTTCATTGAAGGGAGCTTTCTTCAGTCAAGTGATTCCCATCATTTCAATTACACACAAATCAGCAGAGAATCCCATGAATTCTTCTACTAGATTTATTCAAGTGCTTCTTGAACATAAAAATAAAATTATCATTATGAAAAGAGACAAGTGAAATGAATCCCAGCCACCTAGGTTTTATTCATCAGGCTCAAAAGGAGGTTCCTAAGGACATTTTCAGGATCAATTGAATCCTGAGGTTGAAAACCGTAAAACTGCAACATACGAAACTTATAAAAAATGACACACTTCATCCAGACTGTAGAATCAACAAGAATTTAATAATCGTAATCAAATAATTATAGTTCAATTGCACATAAATTTGAATTGTTTTCTCATTAAAGACTGCTTGTCTGTAAATTATTGCAGGGAAAGCCATTCTCAAGTTCATGTTTCAACCATTAGAAAATACAAAGGGCATTTTCATTAATTAGACATAGCTCTTTTTCCTCCTAGTTTATCATTACCTTTGCTAGGTAGAATCAGTTTAGTACTCAAGTCCATTGACATGTGTGATTCGATGACACTATTTGTTTAGAGATCATCATATACCTGGTGGAATAAACTCATTAAGTATAAATGAATAGTTATGTAGTCATCATCTAAAATGAGTCAGTTCTGTTCTCCAGAGTCATTATAATGAATGTGAACACAGCTGGAATAAAAATCCCTGTGAAGGTTACAGGTTTTATTTTGAAATATTTAAGGCTACAGCTTTATTCCTAGTTTTGAAGGCCTCTTGTTCAGGAAAAAGGGCTTGACCTCCCCTTGTGGAAGGTTGTTACACGCATTTATTGCCATCTTATCAAAGCTAGGTAATTCTGTTGTGGCTTCTTAGGAAGTATGGTAATATGGAAAAGCCAGAACTACCCTGCTTCTTTTTATTGGGTACGTTTTTTGTTTTCAAGAAAGGGTTGAATTCAAGGTTGTATTTAAAAAGAATGGCCTTTGTGGGTTCTGTTGGCTGCTAAATATTTGCAATTATAGTGATGTGAGATTCTCCTATATTTGATTATCTCCCTGGTTCTCTGATGTTCACTGACGAATGGGGAAGGGTGTGCAGGAAAAAGTGAACCCATTTTTGTTTTCTGAGATTTGCAGCCTTAATCATACATCTTGGTGCTATAATTGTTTTTAGTGTCTAAGGGCAGAAGTGGGTATTACCTGAATGTGTGACCAAGGGTGAAGGATTCACTAGGACAGTGCTCCAAAACTCTGCTTTAGAATTTTGCAGATAACAACAGCATTCCAGAACCTTGCTTTCAATCAACAGTCACCAATATGTATTTACAGCATGCATGCTATATGCCAATTAAATTAATGTTCAAGATCAGGTGGCAAAATTCATAATAGAAGGAATTATGTTTTATCAGTGCACAGTTCGCTTCCATTTTTCTAGGAGTTGATAACAGATTAGCTCATTTCACGTGTAGCACAATGAAGGAAATATCAGGAAAGAGTGAAAGTGCTGGTTTCTTATTACTTTTTATATTTTATATAACTCTATCATTCAGGTTAAACCTCTGGGTGTGAGGGTGATGAAATTATGTGGCTAGAAGGAATTCCAAGGATGTAAGATCACTTCCTTTCACCTTCTTTCTTTTCTACCTTTTAAACTACTTGAGAGCTTTTCCAGGACATTTTTCTACAATACAGCAATAACCAGGCATATTGCATATGATGAGAATAAGGTCAAGATGTAAAGTCCTTTTAAATGATAGCTTTCTTCATATGATGAAAAAAATATTGTATTAAGCAAGTGAATGGCTTATGCTTTTTGAGTATTTTTAAGTATTAAATATTTATTCAAATGGTAATACTTCATTAGGTGTAGAAATTAAACATTGAACCAGCAAGAAATTACATGTAAATAATTATGTCTATTAGTGATCAAGAGAAAGGAGAGAAAGGAAGAATATATTCTAAATCAATTTTTTCTTTTATAAAAAATTACTGCATAGTATTAAAAGTGTTCAGTCTCACTAGTGCCTTTATTTTCTGTATCCATCTCCCTCTTTTCTTTCTGTCTTTCTTTCTTGTTTTCCAATTCTTTCCGCTCCCCACTGCCAGTGCCTCCTTCCTGTTGTCAAATACAGCTGCAGATTAATGCCTCTGTCTCCGCCCCCCCCTGAGCCTCTCTACAAGGCTCTTGCCTTCCCTGCAGGGGTGCAAACTTCACCAATTTTCACTCTAAATATTCATGTGCTTGATAAGACCTAGTCTTAGTAAGTTAAGTCCTGAGTCTATTGTCTAAAAAAAATCAAAGCAAATAATAAGAGAAGCTTTGCACACTAACAGCCAAGTGGTAATGCACATAGGAGAGAGCAATTAATTGGACCTCATTCATCCGTTCAAAATAAATGTGTATTTTGTTGTCACTGTGTGCTTAGCAGATGTCAGGTGCTGGGGATATAAAGAGGAATAAAGTTCTAAGGGAGATTATGATTTGTTTTGCATTTCATTTTTCCTTGAGAACTCAGGAGAAACTTAATACCAAACAAATCAAAAGTGGTATGAATGAATAACCCGAAGTTAGGTAGGTGTAGTTTTCAAAATGAAATGTCTATTATAGTCTCTCCACAACGTTCATTCTGTTTGAGGGTCAGGATGTGGAGTAGAAATAAAGCCTTATGCTCCAGAGTCACACTGCTGGGTCCAAATTCAAGCTTGATCCTTTACTATGTGCAAGAGAGTAAGATTCGTGAGGATAGGGGTTCTCGTCTGTTTTGTTCATTGATACAACCTAAGTGCCTGAAAGAGTAGGTGTTACAAAAATATGGATGAACTTTTTTTTTTTTTTGAGATGGAGTTTTGCTCTTGTTGCCCAGGTTGGAGTGCAATGGCATGATCTTGGCTCACTACAACCTCCGCCTCCCGGGTTCAAGTGATTCTCCTGCCTCAGCTTCCCGAGTAGCTGCGATTACAGGTGCCCACCACCATTCCTGGCTACTTGTTGTATTTTTAGTAGGACGGTTTTCACCATATTGGCCAGGCTGGTCTCGAACTCCTGACCTCTGGTGATCCACCTGCCTCGGCCTCCCAAAGTGCTGGGATTACAGGTGTGAGCCATCATGCCTGGCCTGGATGAACATGTAATGAATGAGCTGTCAGCTTGGGTTGAAACTTAATGTTTTTTCCTTGGTTTCCTCATCCATAAAATAAGGCTAACACTAATAATTACCTAGTGGAATTTGAGCATTAAATGAGAATGTAAACCTTAGAATGATGTCTGGCTAAGAGCAAGAGTCCAAAAATTAATTGTCAGCTGTGTAGCTATCCAGCAACTGTCTATTGTGCAGGCACTTCCTGCCAGGCACAGTGGTGGACACTGAATATGAGAATGAAGCAAAGAAACATTTACAGTCTTTGCCTTCTAGGGGGAGTGAGGGTTACAGATGTTAAGCTAACACACATGCATAAGGATAATGATGAATTGTGATGAGGGCCAGGAAGAGAAAGCACATGAGAGGTAATAACGAGCAGGACCTGACTTGGATTTTGAGTCAAGGAAGGCATTGTTGAAGAGTAATATTTAAACTGGTACCCAAAGGTTGGGAAGAAATTAATCCACAGTAGGTGAGGCATGGGAGGTTCCATAGAGAAAAGGAAGAGGGGTGAATGTGTGGAAACCCCAAAGCAGAAAGGATATTGGTGTATTCAAAGAGAATGAGGAAGGAGCCAGTGTAGCAGAAGCATAATGAGGGTAGGAAAGAGACAGATGGAGACACAGGACAGATCACGTGGAGCCTGCAGACCAAGCAACAGTGTGTGCTTTTGTCTTCAGTGCAATGGGAGGCCATTAAAAGCCTGTAAGCAGGCAGTGCCTTAACTCATGTTATGTGCAAAAAAATGCATTAAAGGAAGGAATTAAGAACTACTGTAGTGGTTAAGGCAAGGATTTGTAGTTTGACTCCTGCAGTGGCACTGGTGATGGAAAAGTAGATGGATTTGAGCAATCTTTTAATATCAGCTGGGTGTAGCAGCTCATGCCTCTAATCCCAGCACTTTGGGAGGCCAAAGGAAGAGGATCATTTGAGGCTAAGAGCTCAAGACCAGCCTGAGCAACATAGTGAGACCCTGTCTCTAGAAAAAAAAAAAGGCAGAGTGTGGTTACATGCACTTGTAATCCCAGCTACTCAGGAGGCTGAGGCCAGAGGATCACTTGAGCCCAAGAGTTTGAGGCTGCAGTGAGCCATAATCATGCCACTGCACTTCAGCCTGGGCAGCAAGAGTGAAAGCCAGTCTCAAAAATATATACTATACATATATAACATACATATATAATAATATATAATATATTTTATAAATGATATATATAATTTAATTTAATTCTCCACACAAACAAATAACCTAATATTTTATTAATCCCACTTTGCAGATGAATCTGAATCACAAATCCATGATTCAAACACAGATTCGTTAGGCTTTGAGGCACAGGCACAACATCCAGCCAGCATGTGGTACTGCTCACCTTTCCTTGATTGTTGGTAGAGAGGGGAAAACCATAGTTTGGGACCAAGAATTTCAAATGAGATAAAGTGAGCAGGTAACAGAGGTGCAAAAGGTTCCCCAGAGGACTGACACTCAACAACAGGACCATTTGATAGGGCACCTGCAGATTTGTCCCTGTGTAGGAGGAGGCTGTGCATAATGCTTAGCCAGCTTAGACAATTCTTATATTTTTAGCACCTAGCTCATAGCAGATTCTTAATGATTTAATGAGTGAATGATGAAATTAATAAACAAAGCAAATGAAGGAGGAAGGCAATACACAGTATTATGTATTTGATTAAAGGAAGATCATCGGTTGATGGGGTCAGTGAAACCAGTGGGCATCCCCAGCTGTTGTGAATGTCTGCTGCAAACAGTTCATACTGTCTCTCTCTGGAGAAGCCCTTTGGGCCAAATAGGAGCTGGCAGGCCTCAGAGATTACTGCCCCTTATTCTTTGCCCAATAACAGATCCATCAGGTACACAAAACACCTTCCCCTTTTCTCAAGATGGGGACAATTCTGGTGGAATCTGTTTCCAGTGGTTTCTGAGGGATCAGACTCTTGCTAGACTCCATTTGGCCCCATATTTTTGCTTGGCTTTTTCTCCATGCTCCATCCTGCTTCTCACATCCCTTCTTCTGAGAGCAATCTCTCTCAGTAAGTCACTTGAACAAAAATTCCCATCTCAAGCCCTGCTTCCAGGGAACCCAAAGTAAGATACCCATTGGTCTTAAGAATGATTTTCTACAGTAGCTGTCTCCAAACCTGCATCCACAAAATAAATTATATGCATGCACCTTCTCTGTATGTATTTATGTGTAAACTATATACGTGCCATATTAGCCTGTTTTCATGCTACTAATAAAGACATACCCGAGACTGGGAAGAAAAAGAGGTTTAGTGGACTTACAGTTCAACATGGCTGGGGAGGTCTCACAGTCATCATGGAAGGCAAGGAGAAGCAAGTCACGTCTTACATGGTTGGTGGCAGGCAAAGAGAGCATGTGCAGGGAAACTCCCATTTTTAAAACCATCAGATCTTGTGAGACTTATTCACTATCATGAGAACAGCACGAGAAAGACCCACTCCCATGATTCAATTACTCCCCACCAGCTTCCTCCCATGTCACATGGGAATTGTGGGAGTTACAATTCAAGATATTATTTGGGTGGGGATACAACAAAACCATATCGTTTTATTCCTGGCCCCTTCAAAATCTCATGTCATTTTTGCATTTCAAAACTGATCATGCCTTCCCAACAGTCCCCCAGATTCTTAACTCATTTCAGCATTAACCCAAAAGTCCACAGTCCAAAGTCTCATCTGAGACAAGGCAAGTCCCTTCTGCCTATAAGCCTGTAAAATCAAAAGCAAGTTAATTACTAGATACAATGGGGGTACACGCATTGGGTAAATACAGCCATTTCAAATGGGAGACATTGGCCAAAACAAAGGGGTTACAGGCTCCATGCAAGTCTGAAATCCAGCAGGGCAGTCAAATCTTAAAGCTCCAAAATGATCTCCATGTCTCACATCCAGGTCACACTGATGCAAGAGGTGGGCTCCCATGGCCTTGGCAGCTCTGCCCCTTTGGCTTTGCAGGGTATAGATCCTCTCCTGGCTGCTTTCACAGGCTGGTGTTGAGTGTCTGCAGCTTTTCCAGGTGCACGGTGCATGCTGTTGGCACATCTGCAATTTTGGGGTCTGGAGGACAGTGGCCCTCTTCTCGCAGCTCCACTAGGTGGTGCCCCCGTAGGGACTCTGGGTGGGGGCTTAAATGCACATTTCCCTTATGCACTGCCCTAGCAGGGGTTCTCCATGAGGGCCCTGCCCATGTAGCAAAATTCTGCCTGGGCATCCGGGCATTTCCATACATCCTCTGAAATCTAGGCGGAGGTTCCCAAACCTCAATTCTTGACTTCTGTGCACCCTCAGGCTCAACACCACGTGAAAGCTGCCAAGGCTTGGGGCTTCCACCCTCTGAAGCAACAGCTTGAGCATACAGTTGGCCCCTTTAATCATGACTGGAGCAGATGGGATGCAGGGCACCAAGTCCCTCTGCACGCAGCAGAGGGACCCTGGGCCCGGCCCATAAAACCATATTTTCTTCCTAAACCTCAGGGCCTGTGGTGGGAGGGGCTGCCACAAAGGTCTCTAACAAGCCCTGGAGACATTTTCCCCATTGTCTTGGTGATTAACATTCAGCTCCTCATTACTTATGCAAATTTCTGCAGCTGGCTTGAATTTCTCCTCAGAAAATGGGATTTTGTTTTCTATCACATTGTCAGGCTGCAAATTTTCCAAAGTTTTATGTACTGTTTCTCTTTTAAAACTGAATGCCTTTAACAGCACTCAAGTCACATCCTGAGTGCTTTGTCACTTAGAAATTTCTTCTGCTAGATACCCTAAATCATCTCTCTAAAGTTCAAAGCTCCATACATCTCTGGGGCAGGGTCAAAATGTTTCTTTGCTAAAACATAGCAAGAGTTACCTTTGCTCCAGCTCCCAACAAGTTCCTCATCCCCATTTGAGACCACCTTAGCCTGGAACTTATTGTCCATATCACTATCAGGCTTTAATTCAACAAGTCTCTAGGAAGTTCCAAACTTTCCCACATTTTCCTGTCTTCTTCTGAGTCCTCTAAATTGTTCCAGTCTCTGCCTGTTACCCAGTTCCAAAGTCCCTTCCGCATTTTTGGGTGTATTTTCAGCAACGCCCCCCCTTTACTGGTACCAATTTACTGTATTAGTCCATTTTCATGCTGCGATCAAGACCTACCCAAGACTGGACAATTTACAAAAGAAAGAGGTTTAATAGACTTATAGTTCCAAGTGGCTGGGGAAGCCTCACAGTCATGGTGGAAGGCAAGGACAAACAAGTCACATCTTACATGGATGGCAGCAGACAAAGAGCGCTTGTGCAGGGAAACTCCCATTTTTTAAAACCATCAGATCTCGTGAGACTTATTCACTATCACAGGAACAGCACGGGAAGACCCACCCCCATGATTCAACTCCCACCAGGTTCCTCCCACAACACATGGGAATTGTGAGAGTTATAATTCTAGATAAGATTTGGGTGGGGACACAGCCAAACCATAACATGTGCATTCCTGTGCTAGTTATTATGTATCACAGGTAGACATATGGACATCTTCCAATACCTGATATTTTCCTATCCTAAGCTAGTGTGGTTGGCACCATGACCACCTAGAGAAATACTACACTCCTGTGCCTCCTTTGCACTTGTGCCTGGTTGTACAGTCAGATTCTGGCCAATGGGATATAAATGGAAGTGTAAGGGAAATTCTGCAACCTTCCTTCCTTCCTTAAGAAAGAACTGGCATTTATCTTTCACTTCTCATTTTTTTAGATTTCACTTTGTACCACACTGTAGAGATGGCAGAGCAGAGAGATGGAAAAACTTGGTTCACTGACATCTTTGCAAAGTAGAATCCCCCTACCAGGCCCGAACTGCATATCTCCAGAGTTTTATAGGAAAGAGAAAGACTCTGATGTTGCTAAGGCCACTGCTATTTTTGTTTTATTAGCAGCCAAACTTAATTATTCTAGTTGTACTACCCCTCCACCAGATTTTAACATCTGTGAAACCTGATGCCTTTAAACAATTAGTGGCATTATAATTATAGTATTCTTATCTTTCTTAGTGGAACATACAATTATATTACCTATTTCAATTGATTACAACTTATATTTGATAAAATAGGGTGACATATTGTAAGTTATAACACCAAGCATTATAAATTATACACAAAAACAAATATGAGGACGCACTGATGTAGAGAAAGTAAATATTTAAATACATTAACATTTATTAATGGTATAAAACTTATTAGCCCTTGCAATATATTTGGTGAGAACAACATGGTTGAATAGATTTTATTATTTTTAAAATTTTTGGTTTATTTATGAGTCATGGTGATTTCTAAATTCAGCTTATTTAAGTACTTAGTGTCACATTTGAGAAAGATACCTCACAAAGATATTTACATCTAAACTGACGAAGTTCAAGATGGGTTACACTTACTAAATCACAATACTCATTATTCAATCCCAACCAACAGTGAAGCCAAGGTTTTTGCTGAAAGCCAGCTCATACATTTGCATCTTCCCTTATGTCAGTCAGTTGTTTTTGCAAACTAAACAGAAGGTGTTGCATTTTTACATTTGTTTAAACTCAATGTAATTCTATTTAGAAGATTTTTTTAGGTTATACATTTTTCTCCAACAGTTTTAAATATGCAGATATGCAAGCATTTTTTATAGAATATATACTTACATTATTATTGTCAACAAAAACGCAATCCATGGAAATATTTCCAGACATCCATTTTTGACATGCCGACTTCATAACATAAGCATCTTTTGAAAAGCATCACATTTTTCACTTGTTGGCTGCCTTCTTGTCAGATTTGGTGAGACTGTCATTGTTTCTCCCTTGTAATGCGGCTAACATCTTTTATCAGATGTAAGAGAAGAGTTATCTCTGCCATTTTCTTGTTCACATGTGCTTGCATTTTTAACCCTATATCCAATGTGTGTGAGAGCGCATGTGTACACACATATATGTACATGAGCATGCTCTTGCTCAGGAATAATTTAAGGCCACTTGTTCATTTTGTGAAGGTTATTTTAATTAAAACAACATGATTAAGACAAGGGTTTTCTTACGTAAGTCTCCCTATAGTTTGATACCCAGGAGTGTGCACAAGGTGTGGGGAGGAGTTGGGGAGAGGGAGGGATGCCACTGTGGGCTGCTGGAATTGTGTTTCCCACGCTGCCTCTCTGAATTGTAACCTAATGAGTGGTGCAGGAATGGGTGTGGCTGAACATTAAATAGAACAACTGTTAGTAAAGTCAATTCTCTTTCTTGTTTTTTGATAAAAATGACATATTAATGAGTTCGAAAATTTTTTCCTCATAGCCCAGTGGATTGCTTGCCCATTGTCCACCCTGGAGTTCAAAGATTCCTCCTTTGGAAACCCTGGTTTTTAAGATGAATTCCTCAGCCTTGTATTCACAGCCTTCCCCAAAGTGCTTCCCACTCATGTCTCCACATTAATTCTTCATTTCTCCTTCACAAACCTCCAGAACGCTCTAGCTCACCTTCTTATTTTTCTAAGACATAAGGCACAATAGCACAGTGCTTCTCCAACTTTCGGCTACACACAATTCATCTGGTGAGCTGGTTAAAATGAAGATTCAGAATCAGTCTATGTGGGGTAGGGCCAGAGATTCTGCATCTCGAATAGACTTCCAAGTGATATTGATACTTCTGGTCCAAGGAGGACTTTGAATAAAAAGGAAATGAAGAAGAAAATCCAGTCAGAAATATATTTTACTAACTCCTTGATACTGGGAGAGCCACATCTTGAGCATCAGGGTTTTAACACTTATTCTACAGTGTCCATTCATTCATTCAAGAAATATTTCTTGAGTACCTACTGTGTACCGGCCATCATGCCAGTTGCTGAAAAGTATGGGGTTTCAGATATCAAAAAATTGAGTCTAGTGGACTGTTGGGTGAGTTAAATGACTTATCCTTAAATGGAAGCACATATCAATATATTTATATGCATGTATGCATTTAAGTATTAGGGATAGACACATACATGTGTGCATTTAAGTAACATGCACACACACATGTGTTGCCACCTGAAGCCTTTGATTTACTCATTTCCATTTGAGACTATCTCAGCCTGGACTTTTCTGTACATATCACTATCAGCACCTTGGTCAAAACTGTTCAACAAGTCTCTAGGAAGTTCCAAACCGTCCCTCATCTTCCTGTCTGCTTCTGAGCCCTCCAAACTGTTTCAACCTCTGCTCATTGCCCAGTTCCAAGGCTGCTCCCAATATTTTCAGGTATCTTTATCGCAATGCCCCACTTTCCTAGTACCAATTCTTTGTATTAGTCCATTATCACACTGCTATAAAGATCTATTTGAAACTGGGTAATTTATGAAGAAAAGAGGTTTATTTGACTCACAGTTCCACAGACTGTACAGGAAGCATAGTTGGGGAGGCCTCAGGAAACTTACAATCATGGTGGAAGGGTGAAGGGGAAGCAAGCAAGCGCACCTTCTTCACATGGGAGAGCAGGAGGAAGAGACAGAGTGAAGGGGGAAGTGCTACACACTTTTAAACAACCAGAGCTTGTGAGAACTCACTCACCATCATGAGAACAGTAAGGGGAAAATCCACCCCCATGATCTAAGCACCCTGCCCCCAGGCGCCTGCTCCAACACTGGGAATTACAATTTGACATGAGATTTGGGTGGGGACACAGAGCCAAACCGTATCTATCTATCTACTCATTTGTATATGAATTTTTTCCTTTTCTTCGTCTTTTTTTTTTTGCTTTAAATGTTAATCAACTAACATGTATTGACCACTGGTGCAAAGCAGTGTTTTAGATACTTTTCTTGTACTAGTTAATTTAATACTTCCCCAAACTCCAGATGGATACTTAATTCTTACTCCCATTTCACAAGCGAGGATATAGAGACATTAAATAACTTGTCCTAGGGCACAGTTACTGGAAATTGGAACCAAATTTGGTTCAATCACACTCACTTCAGAACCTGGGTTCTTAGTACTGTGGCAAGCTGCCTTCTGTGGACCTGATAATGTATGATAACAGAATCTACACATTATTCTGCACCTTGCTTATTCATGTAGAAAAAGTTTTTTGAGATTATTACGTGTAAGTACATATAGGGTTTCTTCATTATTTTCAATGAATATAAATACGTGGTTGAATTAATGGATATATATATATATATATACATATACATATACAAACATATATAATTTAACTAGTCCCTTATTGATGGACCTTCAGGTTGTCTCAAATTTATTTCTGTTACAAACAGTGTCACATTCAATATTCCATTATGTTAACAGTAAATAAGACCAAAGAGTGAGTTTTACTGCCGAAGACATACTATCACAAACATTTAAAACCTGAATAATATCATTGAAATTTAAAAGCAGAAACTACTACAACAAAAGTAATTAACAGAACTATAATGACATTAGAAGATCTTACACAATTTTCTCAGTTACTTTCAGATAAAACGTTCAAGGAATAACTAGGGCATGGATAATCTGAATGACAACTAATATGGTTTGGATGTGAGTCCCCTCCAAATCTCATGTTGAAATGTGACCTCCAGTGTTGGAAGTGGGGCCTGTGGGAGGTACTGGATTATGGGGGCAGATCCCTTATGAATGGCTTAGTGCCATCGTCTTGGTGATGAGTGAGTTCTCATTCAGTGAGTTCATGTGAAATCTAATTGTTTAAAGGAGTGTGGTGTCTCCCCACTCTCTCTCGCTCCCACTCTTGCCCTGTGACATGCTGGCCCCTCATTGCTTTCTGCTATGATTGTAAGCTTCCTAAGGTCCTCTCTAGAAGCTGAGCGGATGCTTGTACAGCCTGCAGACTGTGAGCCAATTAAACCTCTTCTCTTTATAAATTGCCCACTCTCAGGTATTCCTTTATGGCAATGGAAGTAGCCTGACAAAATAACTACTCTTGTTTTAATAGATAATCAAATTTTATACTACACAAACAGCAAATGCATTTTATTGCAAGTATCTCCTTGACCAGTTATTAGACAACATTCTGAAGTGCATTATATTAAAATTGGAAATTGACACTGAAAGTATAAAGAGAGAAATGCTGAATTATTTGGAAAACATTCTAAAAAATTCTTAGGTATAGGAAAAACTCAAAATTTCTTAAATATGGAATATTTGGGAAAATAATGATGATCTCAAGCAAGCTGTATTGAAGGAAAATTCACAGTGTTTTAGAAAGGACAAATTACACATTATTATTCAACTCAAGAAATTATAAAGAAATTATAAAAGAAAGAAAAATATACCTATGCAAAGCAGTTAGAAGAATTAATGAGCATAAAAGCAAAAATAAATGAATTAATAAATAGCATCGAGAAACAAATATAAGTATTGGCTATTTGAATAAAATGATTCTTTAGGAAACCATAAAGAAGAAAAATAGAAAAAATAAGCAGGGAGATAAAGGGAGTCCAATCAAGTGAAAAGAGAGAAAATAAAAATGGAAAAAATAGGCATTTTAAATTAGAAATAACTGCAGATATCAGGATTAAATAAATTTATAAAGTTTTTTATTGCATTTATGATAATATTTCAAAACTTAGATGAATTGGATGAATATCTAGGAAAATATAAATAACAAAAATTAATAACACCATGACAGAAATTATCAGTGATCCAGAAGATTCTCTTTTAAATTGTGCCTTAGTGTCCATATAGTTTCAAAGTGAAGTCTTTTAAAACTTTAAAGAACAAATTGTTCTTGCACTATTGTATGTAAGACTGTAAAAATTTAACCTTTTCACGATTCCATGAAACTGACATTAGGACACATTTTATAGCATATAACGGACACATTTAATGTGTTATTATTTCAATATTTCTTTAAAATCTTCTGTTAAATTAATAATGCACTTTATAATACATAAAGTCATAGATGTTGAATATATTATTCAACAGAGATTAATATCAGAAAATAATTCTGTCCCCTTCCCCCATGACATGCACATTGCATGTCTATGGCCTATAAACTTGTCTGCACAAAAGAAATTTAAATAATAGTTGTTTTACAAATGCATAAATTTCTCCCAATAGACCAGAAATCTCCTTAGGTCATGGATTGTGCCTTCTGCTTCTATTTTGCCCACCATTGTGTAAAAAATAAAATTTTCCCACATAGAAGATGATGATGTATGCTTTTTAGTGGGTGTAAAGTGCAGTTTTTTTACATGGACATATTGCATGGTGATAAAGTTTATGTTTTTAGTCTTACCATCACCTGAATAGTGTACATTGCACCCAATAGGTAATTTTTCATCCCTCACCCCCACCATCCTCCCACCTTTTGGAGTCTCCAATGTCTATTATTCCACTGTCTATATCCCTGAGTAAGCATTATTTAGCTCCCACTTAAAGTGAGACTATGTTATTTGACCTTGTTTCTGACTTATTTCCCTTTGATGTGCATGCTTTTGAGAGAATGAACAACATCAGCAGTACAGCATAGTGAATAAGAGCACAGGATTTTTTGTCCTGAAAGCTAAATTTTGAATTCTAGCTCTGCCACTTTATATCAGCGGGACCTTGGACAAATTACTTAGCTTATTCTAAGCTTTGGTTATTCATGTTTAAATGTGTGTGATAATAACCTAGCAGGAAGGTATTAAACAGGAGGATTGAAATACATGATTATACATAGAAGGCATTTGGTACAGTGGTGGTCTCTAGTAAGAAATTCTTAAATGAGGATGGTGATGAACTGCCTTTACCGTTTCAAATGCACATCCCCTAGATGGGAATCTCCATGTGGGAGGAAGAGTCTACCTGTCTGGGCTGTTTTACCAGTGGTACTTAGAGTAGTGGTTAGAATACACCAGGCATTAAATAAATATCTGTGGAATGAATGAATCAATAAATTTCCAGTGTTCACCAAGCGTAATTTGCTTAGTGTGCCTTAAAATAACTCATGGTACAATGTTTTCATTATTGCAACACTGAGCAAGATTTTATTTCTTCTATTGTTAATAAAAGATTGCTTTTAAGGACTTGATGAGTACATATTTATCTTTTATACGCGCCACACCTTTAGTTCTCCTGGCCACTTTCTCTTATTTCGTGTCATAAAGGAATTATGTGTTGGAGAAATTTTTCTATCAATATTTTGTAGTAATAAAAGAAGCTGAATGAAATACACTGGAGACTGACAGAAAAAATATACAGCCTAGCATCTGAGTCATATGATCAACTTTTTTAAACACAAAGTTATTCATTTAGTGTGTACCTACATCCATCTTCCATCACTCCATTCTAATAATGAGTTTCAAAGATGAAAATAATTATTTCACCAAAAAGATAATTTAGTGCAGGGCCTACATGAGTTTTAAAAAGGCATGAGCCATCATTCGCTTGAAATTGTCATCAAATTCCTTCCATTTAATGGTCATTTAAAAAACTATTCTACCCCCTCGCCTCCATTCATTCAGGATGAATGTGAGTGTGCACATCCAGGGAGAGCAACAATCAATTTAGCAGTTAATGCTCACTGTTTCCATTTCAGAGTGTTTACATTTTCCTTCAGCTTCTCCTAATGTGGCATTGTGAGATTTACGAAAGAAGTCACCACTCTCTCAGCATTGTGGCATATGCGAGCGTTTCTTTGCTTATTCTTTGTGGAGGCATTTAGTTAGAATTTAACAGAGAAACAACAGCAACTGGAAATATCTTTCCCCACCCCAGTGAACACAAAAAATTAATCATCTCAGAGAGTCTGTATTAAACCTGAGACAGTGCACAATGCAAATATGGCACAAAGTCTATCCTTACATTGATTTGCAAATGTGTACAGATAGGCTTCATATAAATTAATCCTCCATTTCATTATAAAGAAGGAATTACGTCTGTGGTCAAAGGGTGGTGGTGGTGGGGAGCGTTAATCTGATTTAGCACAGCATGTGAAAAATTAATTGAAAGTCACAACTCCATAGTGTTTATTATAAAGTAATTTCACACCAGCTCAGGATTAGCATGGTCACGGGTGACAATAGGTCATCACTATGTTAATTGAAAGACAGCATGCTTTGTAAAGAAGGAGGCAGAAAGAGAAGGAGGGAGGGAGAAAGAGAGAGAGAAACTGATTTAGAGACACAGGAATTGTAATATAGGAATTGATGGTGGTTTTTGACAAAGGTTATAGAAAGGACAGGACCCACTGAAAAAGATAGCCTCTTGCAAAATCAAGTGGCTCTCCTTGGGGTAGCCTGAGCAAATAGTGTTTCTGGTGACATGAAGCTCTGAAATACTCTGAGCTTCCTATAGTTAGAAATGCTTTTTAGTTTCTGCACCTTTCAGAGCTGTCTGTCCTATAACTGAAGGTGCTGACAAGTTCTATGTTGGTGATGTTGGGATCAGCAGAGAAGAGGAAAATCCCAGGCCCTTGGCCAAGTGCTTTAAATTCTCCTTATCTTTTTTTCTCTGAGGATACAGCTTGGCTCTCAGAGAATCTGAACTCTCACTTAGAAGGATTAGTGCAAGGTTAGTGCAATTGGCATTCGCGGTTAAGTGAGGGCATCTTTCATTCACCAACCTCAGGATCAATACAGCCAATACCAGAGGACACGTAACAGAACATAACCTGTCATTTTGATGTCATGCTGAATACATGGCCACGTCAGGCTTGTCATTCCAACTGAGTGCAGAGTCCATTGAGCATCTCTCTCTGCAGCAACTGGTGCCTACCACACTCTGGCGTCCCTCCCGTGGGCTGTGAGCTGGAGTGTACAACACAGGATCACAGCCTGCACTTCAGCAACTGAAACAGAAGAGCGTGTTTCCTGTTGTATTTGCATAATGGAGGTAGGTTAAAGAAGTTTCATGACTAACAAATCATACCACTGGCACAGGTCACACAAGATGAATTGCCAAGAAGAACTGTGTTATTAATTGCAGTCATTGTTGGGGTCTGGGCTAGTGGCTCATTAAGGATTTAAATATGCATTTTCACAAGAGTAATTAGGCAACTGAAAAAGTAGGATGATGTAATACGTATATAAGCAACCTGGGAACTGACTCAAGGAAACCAAATTTACAGAAACGGATGACAGAGAAATTATAGCTTTGAAGTGTGGGTGAGTAGTATGCTTGCAAGTCATGCGTATGGGTAAGAAGGGGTGGTGGCTGGAGCAAGAGGAAATCAGTTTCGTTTATTTATAAAGAGAAGAAATTGTCTTTTAGGATTCTGCATTTCTCTGCGGTATGAGCTAATGAGTGTGACCTTTCGGCCTACCCTTTCTTATGGAAAGTTCGTAACCCAGACTGACACAAGCTGTTGTAATATGTTAATTTTGACCTAGCTCTGCCACAAATACTAACCATGATCTCTAAGACATTTTCACTAAGAAATATAGTCTTTTCTGATATAGCTTGCAGCACTAAGTATCTCAATGACCTTTCTAATGAAGGTCAAAATTTAAAAGGCAAAACAAAACAAAAAACCCAAAAAGAAAACCAGAAAAGAAAGTGGTGTGGGGAAATGGGAATGCCACAAAGGTTGTTAACTGTGAGGTTAGCATTCCAGGCACAGTCCTTTCTCCTTCATCCTTTCAAGAAACTTTGTTCCTTAGAAGAGTGTGGGAAGAGGTCAGCTGGAAGTTATCTGGAAAAAATTGAGTGGAGATGCATTCAGAGAGAATGGGATGATGAGTTTGGAATCTCCCCTTCAGAAGCCAGGTGTAATTTTCTAAGATAGAAGGAAATGGGGAAAGCAGGCTCACTCAGCAGGGAGCGTTCCATGACACTGGGTCAACATTCATTTATTTGAAGGCTGACCACCATGAATCACAAGCTCTAATGCCTACAAAAGTCAACCATGCACTAGAAATCAGTGAAAGAGAGAAGTAGGTGCTTCTGAGGATTGTAATGAACTGGGAAAACAGGTAGTGGCTACTCATCCCAGGTTGATTATTGCAACATAGAGATATGGGCCAACTGTGTCTGTATCTCTTGACTTTTAAAGAGGGGACAGAAAAAAATAATATGAAATCTCCTGGCCAGGCAGTGGCTTACGCCTCTAATCCCAGCACTTTGGGAGGCCAAGGCAGGTGGATCGCTTGAGGACAGGAGTTTGAGACCAGCCTAGCCAACATGATGAAACCCAGTCTCTACTAAAAATACCCTCCCCCCACAAAAAAAAAGAAAAAAGAAAATAAAAGAAAATTAGCCGAGCATGTTGGCACATGCTTGTAATCCCAGCTACTTGGGAAGCTGAGGCACGAGAATCGTTTGAACCCAGGAGGTGGAGGTCGTAGTCAGCAAAGATCGTGCCACTGCACTCTAGCCAGGGTGACAGAGAGAGACTCTGTCTCAAAAAAAAAAAAAAAAGAAAAAAAAGGAAAAAAAGTAATTTCTAAGTGTTGACAACTAATATAAATGTTTTAATTACTGTGTGGACCTAACAAATCTGACTATGAGTGTGACACAGCCATATATATGTTCATTGTTTGTCACTGTGGCTTATGGCATGGGCTGCTGGTCTCCAGTTCTTCTCTGAAGTCTACTTGCTGGAGAGAGGCACCTCTTCTTCTGTGTGTTCACAGATTTAGTGTTTGCTCTTAGTATATTTTGTGATTTAAAGGTTAAATAAGTTTTTCCCTTTCTTATTAGTGACTCACTTCTCTGATAAAGAAAAAAAAAGGCAAACATATGCAATATGGTTTCTATGACCTACATGATTGAAAAGTGTTGAATGAGAAAGCATTTTTTGAAACGTCAATGTTATACATTTTTCTTTTTGCTTAAAAAACAAAAAAATGTTTTTTGTTCTAGAGAAGGAATTCTTAGCAATGGATTTACTCATGAGCTTCAGTTGGGATCCAAGCATGCTAAAACTACACAAAATTTTGCATATAAATGGGTTCTCTACAATTCCATTTTGGAGGGAGTCTGTAGCTTTCATTGGCTCCAAAAGTGAGTTCATCCTCCAGGTTTTATTGATAGTCTTTCACTTTTTGTTCAGAAAAAAATGTATGTTTTATTTGTTTCAACTGTATCACCTGAAGGCCACAATTAGAAAAAAATGACAAGGAGCTCATTCATCACACCTATGGCATAAAATCTAGAATCATGCATTTGGTAAATGTGCCAGGTTATTAAGACTATCATTGTTCAGCTATTTCTGAACAGATCAAATTAGTTTTCTAGAAATTTAAATAGACATGTGCATGAAATTTGATAGAACTGATACTGTCCTGGACTTTACATTTTTTAGGTCGCAAACTAGGTGGACACTTGTCATTCTTTTTAACTGCCCAGCATCTGAACCACCTTATGAGATTTTTAGAATTCATGGAATCAATTCAAAAAATTAATAAATATTTCTGATGAGAATGTATAGAATGGGAGGAAAATAGGGATAAGCTACTCAGCTTTGAATCAACTCAATTCATGATTGAATTGTGATCTTCCCCCAAACTTTCTTCAAGAAGCAAAAGTAAATGTTCTCTGGAGGATTATAACATCATCCAGAGCCTCAAGTTCTTTCAATATTTTCTCATAAAAAAGTCTAGTACTCAGAATAAAAAATAACAAGTAGAGAAGGTAAAAATTGACCCAGAACCAAGAGGAATAAAATGGAAACAGGTCCACAGTTAATGCAACTATTGGAGTACATTCATGCACCACATAACAATGTTTCAGTCAACAATGGACAGCATATATGATGTTGATCCCATAGGATTAAAATGGAGCTGAAAAATTTCTATTACCTAGTGATGTTGTAGCCATCATAATGTAGCATCATAGTGCAATTTTAAAAATAAATTTAGTGTATCCTAAGTAGACAGTGTTTATAAAATCTACGGTAGTACACAGTAGTGTTCTGGGCCTTCACCTTCACTGACCACTGACTCCTTGACTCATCTAGAGTAATTTTCAGTCCTGCAAGCTCCATTCATGGTAAATGCCTTATACAGGTATACTATTTTTTACATATTTTATATTGAATTTTTACTGTACCTTTTCTATGTTTAGATACAAAAATACCACTGTGTTATAATTGCCTATAATAATCAGTGCAGTCACATGCTATATAGGTTTGTAGCTTAGGAGAAATAAGCTATGCTATGTAGTCTGGGTGTGTAGTAGGTTATACCATCTAGGTTTGTATAAGTACACTCCATGAGGTTTATGTGACAAAATCACCTAATGGCACATTTCTGAAAACATATCCCTGTATAGTTAGACCTAAAATGAGTGTGATTAATATACATCCCTGAAATTACATGGTAAGATATAGAATTTCAGAAGAGAGTAGAAATACACTCCTCAGACTCAAACGGAAATTCTAGAACTGACAAATGCCTAAAATTAAGAGATTTGTGGGTATATTTAACTACAGACTAGATTTAGTTGGAGAAAGTACTGTTGAACTGAAATACAGATCAAAAGAAAATATCCTGACTAAAGCACAGAAAGACAATAGATTAGAAAGGTCAGGGAAGAGCATTAGAGGCATATGGAATGCCAAGAAGTCTTGACATATGTGTAATTGGAATTACAGAAGAAAGGGAGGGAGGGGAGAGAGAAAGAGGCAGAGAGAGAGAGAGAGAGCAAGAGAGAGAAGAAATATTTAGTATTTGAAGGAATAATGTCAGAAAAATTTCCAAATGAGTGAAAGACATGAAGCAACCGGTTCAAGAGGTGATGTGATCCCAACACAGAATAAATACAGAGAGACCACATAGAGATACATGATAATAATACTGCTGAATACCAAAGACTAAGAGAAAAATGTTAAAAATGTTTAAGGAAGTCAGAAAATATTATACTACCTTTAAAGGAACAACAATAAGGCTGAGAGATGACTCATCAAAAGAAATGATGCAAGACAGACCACATTGCGTATTATCTTCAAAGTGCCAAAGATTTCTATGTTCAGCAAAAGCAGCATTAAAAAAGGGCAGAGCAGATATGAACTTCTGCTTCCAGACAATATGGAGTAATAGGAACCGGATTTGCCCTCCTACCTAAAGCAAACACAAAATAGGAAAAAATAAAGTAATCAAAAGTTTTGAAGGCATTGGCCGTGAAGGCAATCAAAATGATGTCTGAGAGATTTGAAGCAGATATGGTAAGCATTGCAATTACCCCAGCTTAATGCCTTGAGAGACTTTCCAGCCCACAGTGCAGAGAGAGTAGATCCTCAAAACTTAGTGAGAAGAAAACAAACTATCCAGTAAAGAATGGGCAAAATATTTGAACAGATTCTTCACCAAAGAACATAAATGAACTACAAATAAGAACATAAAAACAGAGTTCCCCAACAAGGCTGGTCCATGGCCTGTTAGGAATCAGGCCACACAACAGGAGGTGAGTGGTGGGCAAGTGAGTGAAGCCCCATCTGTATTTACAGCCACTCTCCATCACTGCATTACCACCTGAGCTCTGCCTCCTGTCAGATCAGCAGCAGCATTAGATTCTCACAGGAGCGAATCTTATTGTGAACTGCACATGTGAGAGATGTGGGTTGTGCACTTCTTATGAGAATCTAATGCCTGATGATCTGTCAGTGTCTCCCATCACTCCCAGACGGGACTGTCTAGTTGCAGGAAAACAAGCTCAGGGCTCCTGCTGAATCTACATTTTGGTGAGTTGAATAATTGTTTCATTATATATTACAATATAATAATAATGGAAATAAGTGCACAATAAATGTAATGGACTTAAATCATCCTGAAACCATCTCCCTCCTACTCTGCACTCCCTGCAACCCCCCCTCATGAATCCATGGAAAAATTGCCTTCCACGAAATTGATTCCTGCTGCCAGAAAGTTGGGGATCACTGCATAAAAATGTACTCAATACAATTAATTATTGGGGAAGTAATCATTAAAACCACAATTATATATTTCTACAAACCTACTAGAATGGCTAAAACTAAACCAGCTGACCATACCGTGTTGGCAAAGACATGGAGGGATTGGAACTCTCATACACTGCTGGTGGAAAGGTAAAATTATGTAACCACTGTGGAAATGTTGGACAGTTTTTTAAATAGTTAAAATATACCTCCCATATGAATCAACCATTCTATTTCCAGCTATTTACATAAGAAAAGTGAAAGCATGTGCCCATATAAAGATGTAAACACAAATGTTCAAAGCAGTTTTATTTGTATTAGCTCTAAACTGTAAACAACTCAAGTGTCTGTCAAAAGGTAAGTGGGCACTTTGTAATATATCCATACAGTAAACTATGACAAAATGGGTGGTCTTAAAGTAATTATATTGATTGAGAGGCCAGACCAAAACAAAAACAATATTACATACTATATAATTCCATGCACATAAAATTTTAGAAAATGTAAACTATTATGACGGAGAATAGATAATTATTGCTTGGGAGGTTCAGGAGGGAGAGATTACCATGAGGCTACAGAAAACTTTTGAGGTTGGTGGATATAGTCACTCTCTTTTTTTTTTTTTTGAGACGGAGTCTCGCTCTGTCACCCAGGCTGGAGTGCAGTGGCGCAATCTCGGCTCACTGCAAGCTCCGCCTCCCGGGTTCACGCCATTCTCCTGCCTCAGCCTTTCAGAGTAGCTGGGACTACAGGCGCCCGCCACCACGCCCGCCTAATTTTTTTTTGTATTTTTAGTAGAGACGGGGTTTCATCGTGGTCTCGATCTCCTGACCTCGTGATCCGCCCGCCTCGGCCTCCCAAAGTGCTGGGATTACAAGCGTGAGCCACTGCGCCCGGCGTCACTCTCTTGATTACATTATAGTTTCACACATGTATTATATAAGTCAAAACTTATCAAATTGCACACTATAAACTGAACATGTTCAGCTTTTTTTATCCAGTATATTTTAAGCTGTTACAAAATGAAGCCTAAATAAAGATGTATTAAAATAATAATAATGAGAGAATTCTTTATCAGCATACCTGAACTAAAGAAAACACAAAAGGAAATGGAAAATTAACTTAGAATGGAACAGAGAGATGTAAGAAAGAATGAAGAATAATGAAGAGGGTAAATACGTGGATAAATCTAAATGAGTAATGATTAAAACAATAAAATAATATCTTAGGCCATTTAAGATATCTGTAACAATACAGATAAACAATAAGTCAAAGATGGGAGAGAGTAAATGAAGTTAAAAAGTACTAAGTTCCTTTCATTGTTTGGCAAGTGATAAATTATAGTAGAGTTAATAAGTTAGTGGTATATATTGTACTTTTTAAGACAATATGGAATAAAATAGTAAATATAATCATACGACATGAGAAGAAAACAACAACAATAATAAATTATTCCAATGAAAGCAAGAAGGAGTGAAAATGGGACATAGAACAAATGCAACAAACGTAAAACAAGTATTAAAATTGTATACTTAAAACCACATAGATCAGTAATACTTCAATTAAAAATCAAAGCTAAAACTGAATAAAACAGGCTATACAGAGCAACAAAATCTAGCTACATTCAGTTTATGTAAACACTGAAAGTAAAGGGATGGAAAAAGATATACCTTTTATCCAGTAACTAAAAAAGGATTGTATTATTATAATAATATACAGCAAAGTAAACATTTAAGTTAGAAATACTGTAGATAAGAAGAACATAAAGGTGTCATTCCACCCAAAACACAGAACAATTCTATGTTAGTATGGATCCGATAATTTAGCTTCAAGATATGTGAAACCAAAATTGATGGAAGTAAAAGTAGAAAAAATAATAATCTTCCATACACAAGCACCAGACCTACCAGGTCTTCTCATTATCCATGTAAACCACATGTTAGATACATTTTTGAAAGTAGAGGAAAGAAGGAAGTAAAATATCACATTTTGATGTCTCTCAGGCTTTTTCCCCCAACTATAGTTTCTTTGCATTATGTTTTAAAATAGTTATGCTGCTGTCTTCTGTAATGATACAGTTTTGTGCAGCTGTTTTCACTGAGCATATCGTGGGCCTCTCCCCACGTTATTACTAATTTTATTTTGGAGTGACTGTGTACTCTCCCATTGACTAGATGGACTGTTGTGCCAGTTGCTGATCACTAATGCTGCTACTAAGTTTTTAGTTATAAATTGATGAATATCTTTGTGCACAAGGCTGTTTCCCAATGTCAAGTTATTTTCTTAGGATAGACTCCCAGAGGTGGGATTCTTGAACTAAAGAAGATTAAAACCTTTGAGGCTTTTACTACATATTCACAAAATGGTTTCCGGAAGCATTTGTATATCCACTTACACTGCCACCAGCAAGGATAAACATGGCCATCTTGCCAGTATTTGGAATTATCATCTGGCTAAATATTTGCTAATTTGATAATGAAAAAATAGCATTGGCATTTAATTGATTTCTAGCACGGTTGAGCGTCTTTCATGTGAAGCGACTGTATTTCCTCTTTTGTGGATTGTCCACATCCTTTGCTCTATCTTCTGGAGTCTGATAAATTTGTATGAGCTTGGTATATATTAAAGATATTAACCTAGTGTGTGTCATAAGAAAACAACAATCATAGAGGGAAAATTTAACACACTTCTTTCAATAATTGATAGGACAAGACCACAAATGGTTGATGAGTATATAATAAATTTGAACACATATTTAACAAATTTGAGCTAATTGACGTACATAGAAAAATTATAAATTATACCCAACAGCATGTGTTCAATGAACAGGGGCAAATATTAAAAACCACATGCTGGGCCACAAAGTAAGTTTCAAAAAAAATTTAAAGGATGAAAATAATAAAGAGTATGTTTTTTGGAAACAGTGGAATTAGATTAAAAATCAACAAGAAGAACAAAGAAAATCCCTTTATATTTGATAAAGAAGAAATTACAGTAGAAATTAGAAAATATTTTGACTAAATAATGGTGAAAATAGGTGTTTTAAGAATAGTGAAATGCAGCTAGCTAAAGCTATGTTTAGAAGAAAGTTGATTATGCCTGTAATTCCAGCACTTTGGGAGGCTGAAGTGGGTAGATCACCTGAGGTCAGGAGTTCGAGGCCAGTTTGGCCAACACGGTGAAACCCTGTCTTTACTAAAAAATACAAAGATTAGCTGGGCGTGGTGGTGGGAGCCTGTAGCCCCAACTACTCAGGAGGCTGAGGCAGGAGAGTCACTTGAACCCGGGAGGCAGAGGTGGCAGTGAGCTGAGATCACACCACTGAACTCTGGCCTGGGCAACAGAGCGAGACTCTGTTTCAGAAAAAAAAAAAAAAAAAAAAAAAAAAAAAAGAAGAAAGTTTATTGTCTTAAATACATATATTGTAAAAGAAGATGGGTAAAACCTAAGACATGGATTTTCAACTGGTGTAATTTCATCCGGGGGACAAAAATTAGTGAAAAAAATCTTATTCTTTTCACACATGAAGCACAGGCAGATGTACAGTACATATATATGAAATATATCCTTAGTATTTAAATTTGAAAAGGAAGCCAATTAAGAAAAGCATGTCTAAAGAGTTTCTTAGGGGGCAATAATAAAAATAACTTGAGAAACACTTTTTAAAACATGCATGTTAAGAAATTTCAAGAAGAAAAGCAAATTAAACACAAAGAAAAGTAGGACAGAAATAGTCATAGAAAGTAGCAAAAATTAGTAAAATAGAAAACAAGAGGAAAATAAAGGGCTTGAAAAGCAGTATAAACCAACTAGATCTATACAGACATCTACAGGACACTCCACCCAACAACCGAATACACATTCTTCTCAAGTGCACACAGACTATTCTCCAGGATAGAGCACATGCTAGGATGTAAAGCAAATGGCAATAAATTTAAAAGAATTTAAATCATACAGTATATGTCCTCCAGTCATAATGGAGTGTAATTAGAAATCAGTAACAGAAAGAAATTTGGGAAACTCACAAATATGTGGAAATTAAACAGTACACTGTGAGCAAAGTTGGAATACTCACATTTACTGATTTCCAAACTGAAACAAAGCTATAATAATCAAGAGCGTGATATTGACATAAAGATAAATAAAGCAACCAATGGAGTAAAATTGAGAGTTCAGAAATAAAATGGTGTAAGCACTTTAGAAAATGATATGCAGTTCCTCAAAAGGTTACACACAAAGTTGCCATATGCATACTAACATGATTCAAAATAGCCCCAAATTGGAAACAACTCAAATGTCCATCAACTAATCAATGAACAAATAAAATCGCAATGGAATATCATTAATATCATGGCTGTAAAAGGAAATTAAGTACTGATACATATTACATGAGCAGAGCTTAGAGGAAGTTATTCTAAGTGAAAGAAATCACACTTAAAAGACCAGATAGCATATGATTTTGTTTTTATGAAAGGTCTAGAATAGGCAAATTCATACAGAAAGATAAGTTGTTGCCTAGGGCTGGAAGCATTAGGGGAAAATTGGGAATTATTTTCTTTATCTGCAGAGATAACAATGTTCAAAATTAATCGTGGTGATTGTTGCACAACTCTGTGACTACACTGCAAGTCATTAAATTGTATACTTTAAATGGATCACTGTTTGGTATGTGAATTATGTCTCCACAAAGCTGTTTTTTTAAGGTAATACAGTTTCTATGTAGTTCTTATGAGACACTTGCTCTTGATATCCATCTGCCACATTGCAAGGAAGTCCAAACTAGCTATTTAAAGAGGCCACGTGTAGGTGTTACAACTGACAGCTGTAGTAGGGGTCCCAATGACAGCATGCATCAATTTCTATACTTCTGAGTGCAGCAGCCTTCAAATTATTTCATCCTTCCATCCTTTGAGTCTTCCCAGTGGAACTCCATATGTTGTGCAGCAAAGAGATGCCATCCCCATTGTGCCCTCTCTGAATTCCTGACCCAGATAATCTGTGATCATAATAAAATGGTTGTTATATAACAAAAGAAGAAGAGGGAAAAGGGAAAAAGGGAATCAATGTATATTAGAGGTTATCAATAATGTCAAACTTAGTGCTATGGTGTAAATGTTTGCCATCTTCAAAACTCATGTTGATGTTTAATTGCCATTGTAACAGTAGTAAGAGGTGGGGCCTTTAAAAGATGATGAGGCATTAGACTACAACCCGTGAGAGCTGCTCTGTGGGCTGAGTCTGGCAGATCCATGGGTGGGGGAAGCTATTCAAGGCCTTTGGGGCTCTACTCCTGCTTTAGTGTGTCCACAAGTTGGGACATGGAGTCAAGGAAGATAATTCTGGAGCCTTAAGATTTAATATTGTGTACCCTGTTGGGTTTGAAACTTGCTTGGGATCAGTTACTCTCCCCCAACCCTTTCTTTGCCCACCTGTCTGTTTTGGAATGTGAATGTCTATCGTAGGCTTGTTCCGCTATTGTGCTTTGGAAGTAGGTAACTTATTTGATTTTACAGGCTGACAGCTGCAGAGGAATTTGCCTCAAGATGAGTTGTAGCCTGAGTCTCATGCATATCTGATTTAGATGACACTCTGGACTTTGGACTTAAGAGTTGGTGCTTGAACGACTTAAGATTTTTGGACCTTGGGATGGAATGACTGTATTTTTGTATGTGAGAAGGACATGAGTTTTTGGGCCAGGGGTGGAATGCCATGATTTGAATGTTTGCCTCCTGCAAAGCTCATGTTGAAATTTGATTGTCACTGTAACAGTATTAAAAAGTGGAAACTTTAGGAGATGGTTAGGCCATGAAGTCTTCACACAGGGGCTTTCAGGCATAGACTTTTTCTCCTCTTCTCTGCTGTGATGACACAGCAAGAAGGCCATTGCCAAATGCCTGCACCTTGATATTGGACTTCTCAGCCTCCAGAACTGTGAATCAATAAATTTCTGTTTATTATTAATTATCCAGTCTGTGGTATTCTGTTATAGCAGCACAAAATAAATGCTTGGTTTCTTGAAAAGAATGATAAAATTGATAAATCTATGTCAAGACTGATAAAGAAAAAAAATTAAAGAAAGCCCAATTGTCAATATCAGAAACACGAAAGGGGATATTGCTATAGATCTCATGAACATTAAAAAGATAATAAGATGTAATGAAGTCATTTTAACCAATGCACTTGAAAATTTAAATGAAGTAGACAAATTCCTAGAAAAACAGTTAACACATACTCGAGAAAAAGTAACATTAAATTTATCAAAGTAATTAAATCCATAAATAAAAGTCTTCCTACAAGGAAAACTCCAAAGCCAAATATATTCACGATTGAATTCTATGAGACATTTGAGAAATAAATGTTTGTTTTAGACAAAAATATTCCAGAGAATAAAAAAAGTGGTGACATTTCTCAACTCATTTTATGAAAGCAGTTAACCTTCATACCAAATCCTGCCCAGAACATTATAAGAAGTGACAATTACAGAGCAATCTTTTAAAATAAATATAGATGTAAAATTTCTAGTGAGATATTACAAAACCAAAACCAGAAATACATAAATGTGATAATACCCAAGACCAAGCTGATATTATTTCAGGAATGCAAGGTTCATTTGACATTTGAAAGTCACTTAATGTAATATGCTAACAGAAAAATGAGAAAGATGATGTGATCATTTCCATATATGCAGAAAAAACATTTGATGAAATAAAATGCTGATTTATAATTTCAAAATCTTAGTAAAATACAAAAGGAAATGAAGTCTTCTAATCTGATAAACGTTACCTACAAAAACAAACCAATAACAGACATATTGCTTAGTGAGTAATTAAAAGCTTTTCCTTTAGGCTGGGAACAAAATGAGATGACTTTTATTTCTGTTCAACATTTTACCAGTGGTTTTATCTGGTGCAAAAAGCAGGAAAATAATAAAAGAGGTAGGAAATAGGAAGTAAGAAATTAAACTAGCATTACTTGCAAGCATCATGATTACGTAAAAAAATCCACAAGAATCTGTGATTAAACTATTATACTTAATAAATAAATTTAGCAAGGTCACTGGATATAAGGTCAATATACAAAAATACATTAGTTTTGCCATTACCACCAAAATGCCATTCAAAAGCAAAATTTAAAGAATGATACCTTATAAAAAGGCACTGAAAATAAGATTTATTTCAGAATAAATCCAGTAAAAGCTTTTGAAAATACCTACATATATCATGTTTATAAATTGGAAAGTTTGATATTATAAAAAGGTCCTATTATATTAAGGATTATTATAGTAAATGATTATATAATGATATAATTATTACATTATATAAGGATTATTACATTACATTACATTTATTAAATCCTGGTTGATTTTTTTCTTTCGGTGGAAGTTCAGCTGATTATAACATCGTTATGAAAATGAAAATGGGCAAATTAAGCCATAGGTACCCTGAAGAATGAAAGCAATGTTACATTACTAGATATATTAGATATCAAAACCACAAAGCTACATTATCAAGATAATATGATCTTGGCACAAGAATGAACAAGTAGACCAATGAAACAAAAGTCCTGAAACTGACCCATATATAAAAGTGTGAGATTTCAAAGTGAGAAAGTTTATACTTTTCAATAAATATTATCATTCAGTTTAATATCATTATAGAAAAATATTAAAGTTGGTCCCTAGCTCACACTATACAGAACAATTAATGCCAGATTGTAGATCTCAATGTGAAAAGTAAAAATATAGAGTTCTGGAATATGACATAGATTAATATCTTCATGACCATAGGAAATAAAAAAATTTCTTAAACAGTACTGATAAATACAAACCATGAAGAAAAATATTGATAAATTAGATTACATATAAACAGAACCTATTTTACTTATAGAGCCTATATAAATGTGGCCTATTCATCAGAAGACACTGTTGAAAGAGAATAAAGGTAATCCATAACTAAAAGCTATGTGCAATCACATATATCAACAAAAGTTTCCTATCACTGTATATAAAAACTTCTACAGATTAATAAAATAATTACAGGCAGCTCAACAGAAACACAGGAAAAACTAATGAACAAGCTCCTCATTAAAGAAGATCTACCATATGAAAAGTACTCAATTTTACTATTCATTAAGAAAATAAAAACTTAAATCCATCATGATACACTTCTGTACACCTACCAGGATGGCTAAAATCACAAAAATTAGCATTACCAAATGGGATTGAAGTGTTGTCAGGATATTGACAAGGAGAATATAATGAAACACTGGTCACTGTTGGTGGGAATATGAATGTGTTCAACAACTTTGAAAAAGTATTTGGCAGTATCTAGTAAAGTTGAACATATGCACACTCTATAAACCAGTAATTCTCTCCTAGTTTTTGCAACAGAAATGTATACATTTCTGCACCAAAAGATGTGTACAAGTATGTTTTTAATAGTATTATTCTTAATAAATAAAAACTAAGAACAATCCAAATGTTAATCCGTGGCAGATTGGATAAATACTCATACACGTATAATGAATATCCTCTGACTATTAAAAATCTTTTGAATTTCAAGGTTTCCTACTCCCTACTCCTACTTCAAAGTTGTATATGTATTTCTTTGTGTATGAATGGAGTGCCTTTCGGGGATCTAAAGATTTCAAGGTGTTCTCAGAGGCATTCATGACCCCAAGTGGGCTAACTTCTTTCTCATGGGCTGATCCAGTTAACACTAACCAGTGTTTTTCAAAGAAGACTGTTGAGTTTTTTAAAGATGTTCCAGGCTCCAATATGTTTAGGAAACACTGTTAAACATAACTCTTCTTTTGGTGATTAGTATACTTAAGGCTTTTATAGGGACACTGCTGTGAAGACTCTGGTACATACAGGTTGAGTACTTCTTATCCAAAACGCTTGCGACCAAAAGTGTTTCAGATTTTGGATTTTTTTCAGATTTTGGGTTTTTTCAGATGTTGGGTATTTGCATTATACCAGTTGAGCATCTCAAATCTGAAAATTCAAAAGTCTCCAATGAGTATTTCCTTTGAGCATCATATTAGCACTCAAAAAGTTTCATATTTTGGAGCATTTTGATTTTTTGATTTTTGGATTGGGGAAGGTCAGCCTATGTTATTTTGGTTGTCTTAGTATCTGCAAACTAATTTGAAAAAGAAATTAGAATTTCCTTTCCTCAACTGTTTTTGTAAAAACATATTCGATATCCTAAAAGACTGTTTTTTTTTTTTTTTTTGCAAAATATTTTGAAAAGCATGGATATACAATAATTCTGGGTGTGGGGCTATTAAATGAAAGACCATGTGAAAAATACATAAAAGAATTACATGATTGCTCAATTCATTAATTAAACTGTGGAGAACAAAAAAATCAAGTATTAGATGAAATCACCCGGCTCTTTTTTATGCACAATTGACTCAATACTCTTCTGTATTTTTAAGAAATCCATTCTTGCCCTAGTGTTTCCATAAGTTCCCAGAGGTTTATGTTTTCGTGCACATTTCTGGGTCTGGGCTTCTTCCTCTACTGAACTCTCGATCTTATTCATGTTTCACCTCCTGAGAGTATTCCTCTAACCAGATGCGGCCCCTTGTTTTATGTCTCCTATTGGTGTGTACAGTAGAACATACTGATATTTGGGTTGACTGAGGAGTTTCAGGCATAGAAATGCAAAAAGTCCAAAAAATTATTTATTAGAAATCCTTGTTCTCAAAAGTAATCCAACCTGTTTGTCACTAAGAATCTTCTCACTGGCTCCCTTCTGCCAGAGGCCCCTGTTTTCTACCACATAATTCTGACCATTGTCTCCCTTCCTACTCCCTTTTACTCAGAACCTCTCTCTGTTCCACATTTTCTGTTTTTATACTATGAAGAGTAATTTAGTCATCACTTGTCTCTTTCCATTTATAACCTAGGATCTCACTTTCTACACTAAAGGGTTTACTGAGCCTTGTTATAAATCAATTCCTGTTTACTGTTTTTATTTTTCTTCCTCATTAGTCAACAAGTATTTACTGAGCATCTCCCAAGTGCCAGGTTTGTTGGTATCAGTTTGACTTTTTATCTGAGTCATAGCTCTGTGCCCTTCCAGCTTGCTCTGTTCTCTGTTTCCCACCTCTGTAGGGAATATTTTACATGCACGTGCAAAGGTACGCATTTAAAAATGTTTTCCATGGGATACAACATTGTATTTGGGGATATAAATGGAAAATATGTTAAAAGGTAGACAGAATGATACAGTCATAACATTTCTTGTGTAGACATTAAATCTTTAAGATGCAATAGCTCAAGCATATTTGACCCTAACCACTTCATATCTGCTATCATTTGGCCCATGAACATGTTAATTTATTTTCTAGGCCATAAGATTGATGAAAGTGTTCTGTATTTGTTACTTTATCCGATCTTCACTATCGTGCATGCTTATAGAAAGAGAAGGGGTACAAATAACTTCTTTCCATTTTTCATCTTTCTCATCCCTAAAATACGTAATCACAAAGTTATCTTTCACTCTAAAATTCTATGACTACTTTCATTTCATGAATTAGAAATGAAAGTAATGTGATATTCACTCATTCATTTGCTCTTTAACTTATCAAACATATGCTGAGTAATATACTTAGTCCAGTCAGGAGCTATGCTAGGTAATAAATCATCAAATTAGAGAGGGTTAGAATCTGAGTCCAGAGTTTGTGGCCTCTCTTCCTTCGCAATGGTGTCTTTACTTGTTTTTGACTGTATTTGTCACTAAAACAGAAGACAAAGCTCAAATCTACCAATGTATCCAGAAATTTGATTGATAACAACAGTTTTAACTCTGAGAACATTTTTATTTAAGAGTTTCATGCCTCTATAACTAGAATATTTCTTTCCACCTGATTATCTGTTATTTTCTTTGTTTATTTCAAAATTCTCTGAAAGACCTAACAGAAATAAAAACCATTGAGCTAGGTTGAGCTTTACTTCATGGGAAGGAAGCATCTATGAGCCGAATTCTTTTCTAGAATAATGAAATTTCATGTGAGGCATTTGGTTTTCTGGGATTCAAAAAGGTTATCAGCCAAGCATTTATAATAAAAGTCCTCCCTGCTTTTCCCTAACATGCACTGGGAAGATGGGAGTGCTATCAGTTTGACATTTCTGTCAGAACTGGTATTTGAACCACCGGATGATTCTGACAAATGCCACTGCTGTCATTGGCTCAGTTTTAATTGCACCTGACTGACGCTTTCAATGGCAGCAAGCAGAAAACTTAATTAGTTGGAGTCCAGAGCATGTGCTGGCTGGAGGATTCTAAACAGTGTATGTGCTTTCAGCAGAGAAGAGACCATGTTTAAATCTACCAGCCATGACCGGGAGGCTGGTTGGACAATTTTCAAAGCCTCCAAATATTATTAATCAATTTAAATTGCTTTTGAGGGCACATTATATTTATATATTCTTTTCTCAAGTAACTCACTAGTATGTGGCAGTAGGTGAAATAAACAAATAAAAAAAAGGAAATAAATGCGTATCTCTATTTCCACAAGGATTGGCAGAAGGTATATACACACAAACGCATTTATAAATTCAAGAAAACAACAAAGCAGAATGGTCATAATATTTCTGTCACATCTTACATTCTCAATGTTTGCTTTCAAGGTGTGGATGTGATTATACTTTTTACTTTACATTTCTATAAAAACATGCATTAGCAGGCTACAATATCAAAATGCTAATATACTGTGTAATTAAAAATTAACATAACTTTCACCTACTGGTTGGAGAAAAGTTTCCTTGCATTAAAAGAAGTAATTTCTTAGAATCACTCTTCTTTCATGCACTATTTCCAAGATCCCATTTGCAGCTACTACAACTCACTGAGTTAACTCAGGCCCAATTTACTGTACTTTTCAAATTACATGTGGGTTTGGGACTCATGTCTTCACTCACACAGGCTAAACAGTGCAGAAAGAGTTGTGCTGAATATTGGGTTTTGTCTAACATAAAGGATGATATTCTGCTTCATTTTATAAATAAAATATGACAATGCTTGGCAAGACTGACTGAACTTTTGTCTTGATGACTCAGCCGAGACTCAGGACTCTCCGCTCTTGTCAGCTGTCTAGTTTGATTCTGCTGCCACTCTCATTGCTGCCTGTAAATCCAGTGACACCTCTGGAACAGAACATTATTGAATACTGATTGACTATTTGGGTAAAATAACAGCCCAAGGGGGCTTCTGCTTCTAAAGGAAGGCATGGCAGTGTCGGGCTTTGAAATTTTCTCAGGAGGGTTCTTATAGGGATAGCTGTAAATTTCTCACTTTCAGGAATACTAAAATGCTACTACTTGGCCTAAGTTAACCTTGTTGTCCCCTGGAGTTATTGGCCTTAGAACAATATCCAGGTGTACCCTTGCTGGGTTTTCTTAGCAACTTTGGAGAAGAATAAACCCTGGATTGAGTTGTTAGGTCAAGAAATATTAGTTGCCAAAAGTAAAATTGCTACTATGTCTCAATATTTAGCAAAATTATAGTTCATTTTAAGTGTTGCGGCAGTCTTTTTGAAGGCTGATGTGATTAAGAAGTACTTAGCTTTCATTACTGAATGCCTTCAAGGAATAGGAGTCTACACCTCTACTTTCTGGACTCTGATCAACCGAAGTACAGAACAAAGTTGATGATACTCTGTTTCTATCCCTTTGGAAATGAAATGGAATTAAAATTGGTACTTAAATTTAAATGAGGTGATGTTCCACGTATCAAGTAAATATAAAGTATTTAAAAGAAAATGCTACAGATGACAGAAAAGTGCAAAAATTATTCCTGACTTGAATAATTCACCAACTCTTGGATGGTATAAGTCACCTACTAATGTGCATTACTTGCCACTTAATAGTGGCTGTATCTGAAGAAATATGGAAATTGGAATATTTTAATAACTTTCTATATGAAAGATGATGAGACTGCCTAAATGATTAAGAGGAAGATATGTTATAATGAACTAAAGCCACTCGAGTGTAAGGTAATTTTAATTCAAATCTCCATCTGCTTATGTATAATTAAGACTCATTTAACAAGTTAATGCCTAACAGAGAACTGATAAGTTTGGTATTAAAGATCTTAAGAGAAGTAAATTAAACTCTCAGGGTTGAACTGGTCTTTAGTTTTAATTTCTTACACCTGAACCTTGATATAAATTTCAGGGTCCACTTCTTTATCTTCACCATTCATTGAAGCACGAAGCCAAAGCAAAAGGGGAGGGAAAACTGAATATCCTTTTTATATTTTAATTTTGGAGATCCCATCCTGTCTAAGGTGTGACAGCATCTTGACTGATATGAATATTTATACACTTCATATTTCTCGCGGTATAGCATATATATGCCATTAAGCTGGTGATTTCAAAGGCACAAAAATATTTATGCACAGTTGAGATTGGCAGCAGGGTTAAATAACCTCAGAAAATAAGCAGAAAGCCTTTAAAGTGCCAAAAAGGACTGTTTTGATCTCTAGTGAATTTCATGAGCTTGTTGACTGCTCAACTTCCTACTTCATTTTTTTCCACAGTTTCTGCCAAAGAAGGTCCAGCCATCATAAATATGGTGTCAACCTTTTTGTCTTTTAGCATAAAAATTTAATTCCCATCATATGACTCCTCATTTAGGAAAATGCATGGGTCTTTCTTTACATACTTTTTAACATTTTCAGGACTAAATTCAAACAGGAGATTTGAGAATTCATGCAGTCTTCCCAGCAAGATTCTCACTAGGAAGAGTTTTCGGCCATGACTGGGTAAGGCCAATACTGTGGGACCACAGAGTTGAACCCAGTGTTCTTGCTCCTTGTCAGTCATCACATATGGCTTGTGTCAGCTCACCTAGAAGTGACGATTTCTTAAGACATAATTTTCGAATATCACAGATTAAATAATTGAAACTTTTTGTGTCCTCTTGAGAAATTCCCAGCTCTAATCACCTTCTAAAATGCATTGTCTGATTCATTTCTTATTAAAAGCTAGAAAGTGTCCTGTTGCTTGACTACTTTATTTTACTAATCCCTAAAGATAAAGTAATATTTGAAAGTTTACAGGTTAGTAAAGAGCTGGGTGTAGTTTTTTTATTACAAGTTCAGCATTCTTCCCTTATCATACTGCCTCTTAAATTTACCATATATACTATACATACACACATATCCTATTTATACAAATATATATGTATGTTTTCATATATATGGTGTATGCATCCTCACACTATTGAAATATCCATATATTAACAGTTTCTCATTTTGTTTTCTTAGTCCACTTAGAAATATACCTTGGAAAGAAAGTAAATATTTGCTAGAACTTTCAAACTGTGTAGGAAAGCAAAACCCACAAAATTCTGGTTACTCTCGGAAGTGTCTACTGTCTTTTTTTTTTTTTTTCCTAGAAAGTGACTAGAAAGCAGGGTCTCCAGCAAGTTTCATCCACCAAATTATTGCAAAATTTGACAACTGTTCATGGTCAACAGTTCCATTCGCTTCCAAATTGCTCTCTCAATAATAGGGCACACTTGATGTTTATACTGCAACTGAGAACACTCCTCAAGGACAGTGAGGTTTTAGGCTTTAAAAAGGCACATATTTGTTGTTTTCATAGAAATGGCCATTCTTTTATGATGCTATTGGGAATGCAATTGTTAGTAACTTTCTGGAGGATATTTTAGCAATACAATTCAAAAGTTTTATAAATGATCATATTCGTCGATCCAGCTGGCTTACTCCTGGTTATTTATCCAAAGGGAGTACTCAGATTAATATACATAGATATGTACACAAGTGACTTTATTTCATCATTATTTCTTATACCAACAGCAAACAACAAGAGAAAAGGGAAAAAAGGAAGTTGTTAAATAAGGCATGGATCCATATAGTGGATATTCTAAACACTGAAAATGTTGCTGCATATACACATTTATTGTTACAGAAAGATATTTAAAATGTATTGTTAAATCAAACAATTGGGTTATCATTTGTGTCATATGATTTGATTTTGTAGTAAAAATAATAAAAGTACATAGAAAAAGATTTAATAGGACATTGTTTAGGTGGATTCTTCTGGTTGTAGTGAATGGAGACTTCCCCGAGTTACCCAAGAATGGTGGCCCATGCAAATGAAGATGAGGTATCCAACACTCAGCTACTCCACATGTGAAATCAGAAGAAATTTCATTATGAGTCATTACCAAAAAAGCATGAACTTGCAGTGATCAAGTTTTATGGAAAGAGAAAGTAGACAGTCACTCATGAACTAGTGACTAGTTTTACTGTTTTGAGAATGTATGAATCCCAACTCTAGTTCTTCATTATTATGGAGACTCTCTTTTTCTGAGTATCTTTGGTTTAAGCCTCAGCTAATAACTAACTGATGATCTCCCCAAAGCTCCAGTTCAAATTCCTAGCAGAATAAGGATGCAGAGATACACAGAGTAATATCTTTGGGGACTTGGGCAGTGGGGGAGTGGGTGGAGGTGAGGGATAAAAGACTACGTATTGGGTACAGTGTATACTGCTTGGGTGATCATTGCACGCAAATCTCAAAATTCACCACTATATAATTCATCCAGTAACCAAAAGCCACTTGTACATCAAAAGCTACAAAAAAATTGCTAGCAGATTTTTTTATTATGTTTTTAGCATTTTTAATGTTAAATTGACAAAAATTATATATGTTTATTATGGAATACTATATAGCCATAAAAAATGAAGAGTTCATGTCCTTTGTAGGGACATGGATGAAACTAGAAACCATCATTCTCAGCAAACTATCACAAGGACACAAAACCAAACACCGCATGTTCTCGCTCATAGGTGGGAATTGAACAATGAGAACACATGGACACAGGAAGGGGAACATCACACTCTGGGGACTGTTGTGGGGTTGGGGGAGCGGGGAAGGATAGCATTAGGAGATATACCTAACGCTAAATGACAAGTTAATGAGTGCAGCACACCAACATGGCACATGGATACATATGTAACAAACCTGCACATTGTGCACATGTACCCTAAAACTTAAAGTATAATAATAATAAAATTAAAAAAAATTACGTTTATTATATACAATAGGTTATTTTGAAGTATGTATACACTGTGGAATTACTAAATTAAGCTGATTAACATATGCATTACTGCACATACTTACTTTTCGTGTGTGGTAAGAACACTTAAAATCTACTTTTAGCAATTTTCCCAAATACAGCACATTGTTCTTAACTATGGTTACCATGTTGTGCAATATCTAGTAAATTTGATTGCTTCTGCATGTCATTATTTGTTTGGGCAATGCTTTAATTCTAAGCCACTTCTTAAGAAGATGGCTGGCCTGAAGTTCAGATAACCTTGAGTTAGATGCTCACCCTTTGGTCCAATCAACTACGGTTGATGATAGCGTGTGGTGACCTATGAAAAAAACTACTGTGCTTAGAAGAGAAGTAAGCATGCTTTGGCATTTTGAAGCTTAGCTTGTCCAGCATAGACACACTCTCAGATGGCCAGTGTTTATTTCTGATGCTCATAGATGGGTCTCTATAAACACAAGACTTTTTTCCTAAAATATTTTCCCTTATAAATTTTACAGTGCCATCAAAAATAGGTGTTACACTCCATATTCTTTGTAATCATCATTGCTTCCTTACTGGACAAGTGTAGCAAGTTAGAAACTATTTGGTTGCCTAAAATTTTTATTTTAACAGATATTTAGCCCCAAGCAACCACAGGTGATGCACTACATGCCCGCATTACTAAGGTCTCATTTTCCATCTTCAAGGAGGTCATGATGTGTTCACACACCAACAAGACAATAATTTCATTCTAGAATCTTATTTGGGAGTCTGTTTACTGGGACCACTTCTAGTACCAACAAAAGTATTGGTTAGAGTCTTAGCAGAAGAACAAAAAAATGATTTAAATAAAATAGAAAGTGTAATGCAGGAAATCCATCAAGAATAATGAAGAATCTGAGAATGAGATAACACAGAAGTTAGAAATAGTGGGAAGCCATTTCCATCCTTAGGCAGTGTTACAGGCATTCGGGGGCCACGATTACCTGGTGGAATCTGGGAGGATGGTCTACCTGTCTGATGGGAGCTGCAGCCTGAGGGAGATGCAGCTTCTGCAGGAGATGCTGCCCAGACAAGGAGAGGGGAGCAGGAGGCAGACTGACAGCGGATCCAGTGAAGGTCGAGCTCACTGCCTGTCATTCACTAAGGTCCTGGGAGGGGCCAGTCAGTGTGTTCACGTGTTCATATGATTTTATAAAATGTGTTAAATTAAGACATTGCAACTATAATCAGTTAAGACTGCTGCCTGTTTCTAGTTGGCTTCCTTTTTCATTTTTCCCCATGCCAGCTGTTGATGGGGGTGGCCGTGGACATTTTGAGGCACAAATTAAACAGAAGATGAGTTGAGTATAGATTTATTTTTGGTTTATTGGGTAATATTATGTGTTTTATAGTTACTTATGTATAGAATTAGTTTATTTCTAGCTTTCCTGGAATATTCATATAAATAGTTTTTAGGAATCCCCCTTTTAACTTATCTGAAGACATTATACAGAAGAGAAGAGTTAGAGCTGGCAGTGATAGTTATAAGTGATGGAGGAGAAACAAGTTTTAAAATGTACAGAGTTAGAAACTAATCTGGGGTAGGTTTTCTTCAGTTTTTCAGCTCATGTAAAGAAGAAACTCGAAAGAGGCTCTCCCCAAATTTATACAATCCTACAAATTTACTTGACATTATGAATAATGAGTTGAGAAGATGAAATATTTTAAACTGTCAGTAATCAAATACGTTTTTATGAATAATGATGAAGGACTGAATTATATTTTCACATTCTCTTTATACAAAGATCACAAAATAATTGTCATATAAAGAGATGATCAAAGAGTAGGCAGTCAAAAACCCAGGAGGAATAGATATTAAAAATGTATGCTTGGTAGATAATTAATAAAAATAGTAATTTAAAAGTTTTCTCAGTAGATATTTGTAAGCTGGTCAAAATGTATGGGTGGGTGTTGGCTAAATAAGTATTTACTTTTGTGCCTAATTTTGAATTCATAATTTTTAAATGAATTTTTCTCTGTTAGGACTCCCAAGTGTTTAAGCCACAGATCTGATGAAACCTAGCTACAGGTACAAATGCCATGGTTTTCCCTTCCTCCTGTTCCCCATTCTCTTTTCATTGACACCTATTGAGTGAGTTCAGCTGTTATGAGAGATTGGGACACAGATCAGAGGAATAAGCCTAGCAGAGGAAGAAAGATGCAGCAGAGAGCAAACAAGCTGAAAATGGCCCAGGAAGGAAGTAGGAGAAAAAGGTCTTTCCATTCTCTGTTGGTGGGAGTTGAAATCATGCCACCTCTGTGGAGAGTCATATTTATGATAGCAATCATCACAATCACAAACGTGCATGTGCTTGAACCCTGCAATTCTACCTCTGGAAACTTATCTGAGATGTACTCATAGGTGAAAGGACATACATGTAAGGTTATTCATTGAAGCCTTGAATCTGGAGGCCATTATCTTAAGTGAAACAACTCAGACACAGAAAGACAAATACCACATGTCCTCACTTATAAGTGGGCGCTAAACAATGTGTACCCATGGACATGGGGTGTAGAATGACAGACGATGAAAACTTGGTAGGGTGCGGATAGGGAGGGATGAGAAATTAATGGGTACAATGTACATTATTTGGATGATAGATACTGTAAAAGCAATAGCTAAATGGTAGAGACAATCAGAATATACCTAAATTGGTGATAGATTAATACCTTTATGGTACATCAATACAATGGAATACTATTTCCTTTTAAAAGAAGGAAAAATGAAAGAGGAGATTATTTATGGAAAAATGTGGGATGATATTGAGTAAAAAAGGGTTGTTTGGTTTTTCTACCATTGATATAAATAAGGATCATAATCACTCAGCTGAGATTCTAAAATTCATAAATCTCTGAAAGCAATTTTTTTCCATAAATAATTGGATTGCAAAACATGGCCCAAACTTACATGGGGCTATTTATACTTTAAATATTCATATGTTTTACAGAGGAAATATTTATGTATTTGATTATTGAGTGAGTCCCCAGATGCTACTGAGAATGTTTCTAAAACTCATCCTCTAGACTTGACAGTGGCTTCAGAAGAACTGGGAGGACATTTGACAGCGATGCTCTTGCCTTCTCCTCTTAACAAAGCAGAGAGGTGACTTTGAAAACCAGATACCTCATAGAAAGGGTGGGGCCCAGGACGATGAAGGACTATGACAGTTTGATGCACGATTTACCTACTTGACACTCAGCAGCTTCCTATTCACTGCTTCTCTCCTGGTGGCCTGGCCTTTATAGCCATGGAGGAGCCTAGTTGAAAGAGAACACAAGTGGATGGTACTATTGGTGCCCTCTACAAGTATTCCTCCAAGCCCTGTCTCCTATTCTGATCTCTGTATCTTTTAATTGCTCATTAGACATCTCTACCTGGATTGTCCTATTGGCACCTTTAAAACAACATGCCTAAGACTGAATAGTTCACCTTCTCTTTCTAAGCCCATTCTGCTTGTGATACCATCATTCACTCAGATCCCCAACCAATAGCCTTGAAATCATCCTCAATACCTTCCTCCATCTGCTATCTCCCATTCTATATCCAGTCAGGATATTCTATATCCAGCCAGGACCTGACTATTCTACTTTCTTAATAAAGTTGCTAGAGAAAATACATAATGCCAACTCCAAATAAAAATTAACTAATATTAAATATGTCCCCAATATACGTTTACATTAGAAACATTCGGTTGTTCTGAGATTCAAATTTAACTGGTCATCTTGTAATTTTATGTACTCAATTTTCAACCTTAGTCCTTAATACCTGTCAAATCTGTTCCCCTTCTGCACCCATCAGTGCCTTGTTCAAGCCCTTCACTGTTCCCTTCTGGTTCACCAAAACTACATCCTCCTAACTGGCTGTTGTCCTTCTAAAAGTTTTCCCACCCAAAACAAGGTCTAAATTGCTGATAGACTGATCTGTGTCCATCATAAATTTGATCACATTCACTCCCCTGTTTTTTTGCGTATGACATCCTTCATGACCTGGCTTCTGCCTACCTCTCCCAGTCTCCTCCTAACTTAAATTTCAGTCAGACTTTGTGCAACAAATTGTAGAACTGATTATATAGATTGTAGAATTGATAGGAACTTGTCAGTTCAGTGAGTCATTACTGAAGGCTGTGAGGCCAAGGAAGGCTTCCCAGAGATGAGAGCCCATGCCAAGCCTTCACTCCTCTCAACCCTCCTGAGCTCCTCAGGGGCTCTGTCACGCTGCACTTTATACGCTCTGCTTTATACAGTTAGATTTCTTTTCATGTGCCCATCATTCATCTCCCCAAGATAACAAGTTTATTGATGACCCATGTAAAGCATCTAACACTTTAAACATCACAGACTTTCACATTTCCTTGTCTGAACTATTTTCTACTGTTTCAATTTCTTTGTGTATTTCACACAGCACATTTCAATACTTATTGATTTCCTGATTAGTGTTCTGTTTCAAAAACGAAGTCAGACTAAGTTAAATGGACACAAAGCTGCTCTACTCACTGACCCTACCATAATGAGAACACCAGGCTAGGGGTAGTTTCTTGACACATTTGAGTAGACCTCGCTTCCCAGAGCACCTCGCAAATATTCCAGGATATGTTGAGAAGTTGCATCCTATTCAATCTATTCTCATCATCATCAGAAAGATGAAGTTGAGTAAATGTCTCATTTTATTAAACTTCTTGTTTAGATATGATTGGGGATTGAATATCCAGCATTGACTCTCCCTTCCCCCCCCATTTGATGGGGGGGAGGCTTTGAGGATCCCAGAGAATCCTGAAAATGTACATCCCAGAGGTTCTTTACAATGTCACATTTCTGCACATGGGCATGACAGGCAGTACAATAGAATGGAGCCATAATAAATGGAAGCAGAATGCCATTATGTACTGGTTAGGTCTAGAAAAACTATCATAGGCTCAATGACTGATCAATAACAAAATCTAGCATCATCATTCCCCACCATAAGCAACATACAATTCAAAAAATAGGATGACTGATAAAGTAGGAGCAAATGAAGACGGTCAGCACATGTTTGATGACACAGGGAAAATGGGATTAGTGCCTGGATTTCTGTGTGCCTGGACTTCTGTTTGAAGCAGAGCTGATGACAAGCAGACAAGCTGCTGATGTTCATTCTTAATTCATGTGCAGGCAGCGAGTTGTGGAAAGAAGAAAAATTTTGAGGCACACCATCGTGAACCTGAATCCAGAATCCATTGCTTAGTAGCTGCGGAATTCGTGGCAGATTACAAAAATTATATTAGACATATTTTGCTCATCTGTACATAAAAACAATAGCTAACACATATTGAGTGCCCACTCTGTGCCAATACTTATCTAGCTTCTTTACATATATTAACCCATTTAATTCTCAACCTATGAAAAAGGCTATGATTATCTCCACTGTACTGAGCATCACTTAAGTCACATGCCTAAGAATGCAAGCTTAGTGACAGAGCTGGAAAGGGATAATTAAGTAGTGGATATTAATAAGTTAAAAGCATGTAGTATGACACTGAATAACAAGCAGGATCCTAGTTTATAGATATCCCCTGAACCCAGGAGCAATGTTTGTTGGAAGACAACACTGTTGGCTGGGGTATGTGAGAAATGCGTGACTCCCCAAATCCTGAGCAGCTGCTTGTTTGGTAAAATGCAAGAAATGCCAGAAGGACAAATGTAGCAGTGGTACTACTGTGCAACACGCTCTACTCGTGCTAGACACTATAGAAAAAATATATTAGGCACTACTGGGTGGAAAGTCAAGTGAGTGAAAAGAAAATACCATGTATAAGTGTTCAGAAATGAGTGGCTGGTAGCAAGACTTAGGGAAAATCTCCTGGAGGGATGAGAAGGCAAGAAATGAACATCAAGGGAAGGATGGACACAGAGACAGAAGGGTTTCTTTAGCATGCATAACACCAAGAGCAAAGAGTAGCGCCAGAAATGAGAATGTCATGTTCGAAAAACTGCAGGGGGTCCAGAGCAGAGGCACAGTGGGACCTAGAAGTAGCACAAAAATGTCCCCCAAATAATCAGCATTATGGTATCATTTACTCAATTCTATAACGAGACTTTGCAAAACTTACAGTGTAAACTGGTCCTCTTCTGGCTAAAAAGAGCAGCACAACTTGAGTGGAAACAGCAAAACAATAAACAAAATACCAAAGACAAAAAACATCAACAAAAACCCCTCCAAGCAACACTCTGGTTTCTCTTTGGATTTTACTAAAAAACCCTGAAACACTCCTCAATAGGTGACCTATCTTGGTCAGTTACTTTTTCAGTAACTTCCTGTAGTTACTGTTCACTGAAATTTTGAAACCATGGCTTGCATAGTTACAAGAATGAATGATTTGTTTTATCTAAATTTTATGTCCTTTAGAGGATATTCAAAGACTTTGGACTACTTCCAAAGACATACATTTCAGAAAATAATAAAATAATATTAAAGAGAAGATGAAAACTTCAGATAAGAAGGAAATAATTTCCTGGGAAAAATTTTTTTTTTTTACTTTTTTTTCCAGAAAAAGTGAATTAATTAATGAGCCTGTTGCAGTGTTCAACTTAGAAAATTAATAGAAATTATTTGATAATATGTATATAACATTAACAATATATTAATAGAAATAAGAATGTAGCCGAAATTAATTAATTATAGAAAATAAATTAATAGAATAGAAAATTTAATTAACTTTGAATGAAAATTTAAAGAATACTGGCTGGGCATGGTGGCTCATGCCTGTAATATCAGCACTTTGGGAGGCCCAGGTGGGAGGACTGTTTGAGGCCAATCAAATTGGTTCAAGACCAGCCTGGGCAATACAGTGAGAGCAATATTTCTACAAAAAATAAAAAAAATTTAGTCAGGTATGGTGGCACATGCCTGTATTCCCAACTACTCAGGGTGTTGAGTCAGGAAGATCATGTAAGCCTGAGTCTGAGGTTGCAGTGAGCTATGATTGCACCACTGCAACAGAGCAAGACCCTGTCTCTAAAAAATGAATACAAAAATGTTAGTTTGAAGGAGCACCAAATTACTCATCTACTCAAGGCAAGTTTCTCAAGGTCTGAGTTAGAAGTGTGAGGTCAGATGGAAAAACAGATTGAGTTTAAATGACGGAAATCCTAAAATGACCATCTCAGGTTCTCAGCTTTTGTCTGATATTTAGGAAAAGACCTCTGAGGGTTACCTGAGCACAATGAGGAAGGTGATGTTTAGGAGGGCAAGTGTTGTGGCTATATATAGGTAGACTGGAAAGGGGTACAGGGAGAACAGTTAAGGACCTGCTGAAGTAATTAGGCATAAGACAGTGACAGTCTAGCCTATGGGTGATTGAAGCCTATTAGAAACAATCTGACACACTTTGAAGAGAAATTAGCAATGCTCTTTTCATTATAACTGACCAGCTAAATGAGAAATCCAACAAGGCTCAGGTGACAAGCCTGAGGGACTAGGGGAACCGTGATGCCATGACAAAATAAGGAATTTGAAGCTTAGAGGAGATGCTCACTGGAGGGATAGACAGATGAGTTTAGGTGGCAGATTGAGACACAGCAACAAGACACGGATTAATTCAATATGTAGGTGGAAAGGCTATGTGAGAGGAGGCTTTCCCTCACCCACAACATGTGTTCATAAAGGGACGGTCTGCACAAAATATGATGCCAACGATAGGCTTCATGGCACACAATGAAGAAATACCCATTGAACATACATTGCTTTCTGTCCCCTTATGTCCTTCACATATGGATCTGTGGACCTAGAAAAAACTGAGGTATGTCTTAAACAACAAAGAATTTATTTGAGCCAAATTTGAGCCACTGCAGCACAGGAAATGCTTCCAAGTCACTTTGCAAAGTGCCCTGGAGAACAAAAGAGATGCTGGAGCTTTTAAAGAAAAAAGGATGAATCAGGAGAAGGGGAGATTACAAAAGTTGTTTTTCAACTGCTACAATTGGTGTGATTGTATCTAAAGGGACTGGTTTTAACAGTTAAAAAGGCTGCCTGTGGTAAGGGACCTTCCAGAGCTCAGCAGGAAGCAGTCAGCAGATGCTTTGGCCATTGTTCAGCCAGGAAGTTGTGACCTCCATCCAAGGCCTGCCTGAGGTCCAAGCTAAAATGGCCTCCTGGCTCCATTTTAGATTCTTTGATTAACCCATTGTCATTTTCCTTCATCAGATCCTAACACCAATTTCTGTCACATCTTGAGTATAAAAAGCAATAATAAATATGAAATTTCATAAGCCCAAGTAAAATATTTCTCCTCTTTACATTCATGTATTTCTTCTGAACTGAAATAAAATATCCCGCATATAACCAATTATTTTTCTTTGCCGAGCAACAGATTTATTATTCATTTACTTGAAAAAAGTTTAGCACAAAGATACGTGATGTAAAAAGATAAAGCATGACACTTTTTATATTTTCACTGATTTTTGGAAAAGAGACATTTCTCAACTTGTAGAACTATATAAACACAGACATGAAAGACACCAACATCACATTTTTAAACAATTGGCAAGCACATTGGGCCTTAATGAAAATAAAATTAAACTGGTAATTTTGGAAACTGCATACTGTGAGATGTGTACATGTTTCTTCTGGAAAAATCTACATGTTGGTTCCAAATGAAGATTATCTATTGGAGTAATTCAAAGGCAATGAATATTTCAACCTAGTTGTGTCAAGAGGAGAAACAATAACGACAGGCATTAGACCTGGAAAGAACTGAGCACTTAAGATAGACAGGCATTCTTATCTGATTCCGAAGTTAACTCTAGGTGCGCAAAAGTTAACTCTCTAGGTGCTCTGGGAGCAGTCTTATTCACTGGATTAACAATAGCTCATATTAGAAGTGATGAAATTTTCAGTTGCCTTAGGTTGCTGTTACTATCACTATCTTAAAGTTTTTGAGTCCAGCTTTTCACTATATATAAATAAGATTAGTTTCTTTTCGTCTGTGTGATAGCCCTTCAAAAGACAAGAACTTGAAAGGGTAGAAGAGCAAGGAAAACAGTAACAAAAGGACCAATATGTGGAGGAGAGAGATAAATGCATAAAATAATTTAGTTCAACTAAAATTCATTGTTATTCAAATGGCATCCCACCAGCTTACAAAGACAGAGGGGTGTCATGAGGGCTTTCCTCTAGGAACTTCAAATCTATGCAGGGAGACAATAAGTTCTATGCATGTATGTGATTCAATAACAAAAGAATACAATTTCCAAGGTGAAGCAGTAGGCATGATAGTATATGCCAAATAGCTGAGAAAGTCTGATGTCATTAAAAGAGGCTCCAAAAAGGAAATGTATGTGATCCCATGCCAAGGGAGGTGTAGGATTTGTCACAGAAACCCCAGACAGGATGATAGCACAGGATAACCTGAGTGGAAATGATTAGGCTGCTAAGAAGTCAGGAGTAACTCAGAGAAGATCTAAAGAGAAAGAGCAATAGGCAAGGCCCACAAGTTAATGGAGGGCCATAGGAGTCTGATTCTAGAGCTCCGAGGAAGCCACTGTAGGTTTTTAAACGGGAAAGTAGCTTCAGAAATAAGCAGATGTTGTGTATCCATTATGTTAAAACAATCTGCTGAGTTGAATGAAAATTTGATCAAACTCATGTTTGCATGTACATAGTTTGATCTGGCCTTTCACTTTGGAGGTATGATGATGGATATGCAAATAGTTCATATGTTTATATGGTGAAAAGTTAGATTTAAAAAATTTATCTAGTCATCTAATAATCTTACCTTTTAATAAACTGACATATGAAGCATTTATACTTGACTACGCTGAGGTTTTTGCAAATATGGTTCCCTAAAATTATAAATTATTCAAATTTATTTATCAACTAAATACACATAGCACTATGGACTGAATTGTGTTCCTCCAAAATTCATATGTTGAAACCCTAACCCCTAGTGCGTTTGACCTTGACTCCTTCAGTCTTCAGAACTATGAGAAATTGATGCCCAGCACAGTGGTTCACACCTGTAATCTCAGCACTTTGGAAGGCCTCAGTGGGAGGATCGCTTGAATCCAGGAGTTCAAGACTAGCCTGGCAACAGAGTGAGACCCCTATCTCAAAAAAATAAAAAATAAATAAACCTATGAGAAATAAATTCCTGTTGTTTAAGTATGGCATTATGTTATGATAGCCAGAGCAGACTAACATACATTGCAGCATTATAAACAATCTCAGACACTTCACTAATATTCTCTCTCCATGGCATTCTCTAAATTTTTCTTGGTTTTACCTTAAAAGTGGGTGGCAGGCAAGGGGAACATGAACTAATGGCTATTGAATGTTGAGTTAGCATCTGTTAGATGCTGCGCATATATTATCGAATTTAATCCTGTTAAGCATATGTGACACAGTGATCTATAGGGAATGTTTCAATACAACTTTATTGGAAACAAGTGATAGAAAATGTGCACATTTTATAATCCACAATTAGGCGTCTTCTAAATAGTATACACATATAACTATAACTGTCAACCACAGTGGACAAGGAAAATAAAACACTCCTTGATAACTTTTCTGAAGGATAATCAATAATTTATTTCTCTTTAATTGTCACAATTACCATAATTATCTAGCTACATGACCAATGTCACTACATATCACAGGAAGATTGTCCACCTACACTTTACTGAGACAAAGACAATGGTCATTTATGTGTTAAATGTACAATGGGATGTTAACACCATTTATGTATTAAATGTACAATGGGATGTTAAAAGCAGTGGCTTTTATGTGTAAGACAAGATGTGGCACATGATTTATTATGAACAGGTTTGATTTCAAATGTATTATGCCAAGAAACAAACATAGAAATGTTTTGGCATTGAGTTATTATTAAAGTAGAAAATAAGTAAACTAGAGAAATAAATCCAGATTTTCACTTACATTAGATACATTGAAGTAGGAAATTAATTGGCTCCTCAGTATTTTTGTGCAAGTTTTTTTGTTTTCTTTCCTTTTGATTTTGATTTTTTTTATAAACGAGTAATATGAATATATCACAAGTAAAAGAAAGATCTCAGCCAAAAAGAAGGTACCAGTATATGAAAAACAAACGAAAAATTACCAGGTATTTTTTGCTTACAAAAAATTTAAACTATAAAGAGTCACAAAATATATATAAAAACGCCACATTGAACGAGGCAATCATACTCTACCGAAACTGGTAGCATCCTCTTAAAATCAGTCGCATGCATTCCATTCATTCGGTCATACAGTGGTCACCGACAAGAAGGCATTATGGACTCTCGTGCCATCTGGAGACTTGGCCCCATGGGTCATCAATTCTTGGATTGTCATCCAGTTGTCCAAAATTTTCTTGTTTCTCTTTTTCATCATCTTTTTGTGACTCAGTTCAATGATATTGATCTCCTTCTTGCCCTCACCGCCGCTCTGAGGGCTCTCCTTGAGACACTCTAACCTGCTTCGCATCATGAACTCACGGCGACGGCGCTGCTCTTTGGCCCTAACCAGGTGCTGCTTTCTCTCCTCTTTGCTCCAGTAGCGCCCCATTTTCATCTCGCTCATGGTGTCATCATCTGTGGTCATGCCACTCCGCTCTTCCTTGATCTTTAAGGCACGTTCCTTCAGGATGCGGTCTCGCACGGGTCTCTTTGTGATGTACCGTGTCCCGTCGCTCCTAATTTTCACCTTCCATTCCATCTTGGGCTCTGAACACTTCTGAGACTCCTTACACATGCTCACCAAGCTGAGCTGACTCTGAGCATACTCGACTGCAGATTTCTGTTGAATTAACTGCATGTAGCTTTGATAATGCCGGGCGTGTGCCGGGATGTTGGCATATCTATATGAGGAGCTGTGGTAAGGAGAGAGGTAAGGGATGTGTTCGCTGACTGCCTTCTCTTGATCAGGAAGCTTGCTGCCTTCTAAAGTCTTCTCCTTGCTTTCAGCGCTACAACCTTGCTCAGTGGTTTTGGCTTTGGTGGAGGTCGACTCTTTACTGCTCTGACCAGAAGAGGACTGGGTGGCTGCCATTGTGCTTCTCAGGTTTTTCTTATTGGTGAGGTTGATCATCCTTGGAAGGGAACTGTCAGGGGAACGGTCTACAGTGAGCGGAGTACTTCTGCAGCTCTCAGCTGTGTTGTAAGCACTAGAACTGTCCTTGTCAGACTTTTCTGGATGCTCCATGATATCATCGAGCTTTCCCCTTTGCATATCTATGCTGGTGTTATAATTCCGGAATCCTCCATCATGCAATGTCCAGATGTCTCCATACTGGTCTGTCACTTTCTGGAGCCTGTGAGCCTGCATGATATTCTGACACTCAAGCTCAATGTTTCTCAGCTCTTCATTAAGCAACTGTAGCTCATGCTCCACTCCCTCTTGCTCCCCTTGATTGCATTCAATTGTGCTGCTTGAGTAATACAGGTCATACTCTCCATGATTTCGAATCTTGCATTTGAGCTCCAAGAGCTGCCTGAATCTTTCACAGTCCTCATCTTGGTTGCCAATGCAGTCTGAGTCAATGTATTCACCAGACACGAGGCTCTCATTGTACTGAAGTTCAACACTTCCTAGAGTGTCTTGGCTCTGCCCCAGGTCTCTCTTGCTCTTCAAAGATGTGCCATTGGGGTCCTCGGCTGCATTCTCCTGCTCTGAGCTCTCATCATTTCGCAAGCTTTCATCTGTACGTCCTACTCCACTGTCCTTCTCATGGTTGTTGGATGAGGATGTTGCAGTATCTGTTGTGCCTTCTTCTTCTTCTTGCTTTTTTGGCTAAGAAAATGTTGTTGAAAGAACAAAGAAAATTAATTATTTTGGAAGACATTGGTTATTAAAAATCTTGTTTGAAAACCAATGTTTCCTGGCAAAGTTGCATCTCCTAGACAGTTGCTCTAATTTAGGGTCCATCACAATTTTAGAAATAAAGGAAATTAGCTCATGGCAGCTTTTTATACAATGAAATGAAGAAAACAAAAGCTGCTTGAGTATGGCTATGATATTCACTTGGATATAAATAAGACAGGATGCATTCAAATAAGTGATTCTTCAGGTTTTCTCTTACTTGGGAAGCTCAGGGGTGAAGGTGTATAAACAAAGTGACTGTATGAATTTCTGAGGTGCAAAAGAATGAGACATGAGACATACACAAAAGAATAAGACAGAATGTCTAAATGGTCTTCAGCAATACGGAGACCTGACGTTCAGAAGCCACAGTCACCTTATGTTTTTCCCCGTAAGTACAGAGGAAACTTCACTGGCTTAGTAATATGCTGACAGTGGGTAAGCCAAACATCACAGAGTTTTAGGACTAAGTTAACATTATGTACTGGAGCCTAGGACATTGCTATCTCTAGGTGAGGATGCTCAATTCCAAAAGGATTCAGATTATTAGTGGCGGATTCAGGTTATTAATGACAGATGAGGCAAAGCTTCATCTTCCAGTACCAGAATTTCTTATATGTCCAGGATGCCATATTCCTGAATACATGTGCTCTGACCTCAGTGCACTCCAAATCATGTTTCTCAAAAGCAACAACAATGTTTTAGGACTCATTTGGGTTGTATAAGATTTTTCTACTCTTAACCAGGGATTTTTTTCAAAGGTAAATTTTAGTCTATTGAGAATAAAAATTCAGTCCCGTGAAAATTTGAACAGCACTGACTGCCAGACATGGGCAAAACATCAAAAAATTTTTGACACTTATGTCACATATATGTATATAGGTATGCATGTATGTTTATGTAGTGCGTGTGTGTGTGTGTGTGTGTGTGAGAGAGAGAGAGAGAGAGAGAGATAGACTCTGGTAATTTTTGGCTTTCATGTAAAACAATTAACTGTAACTGTCCTAATAAGATGCATATGTAGTTCTTTCTCTGTGAATATGGTAAAGTTACTTTCACCTCTATCAGTCATCATATGATAATCTATAAGGCAGTTTCTAGGTTATATCTGCCTCATGTCTAAGTTTATTCACTATATATAGATAGATAGATAGATATATAGATGATAGATAGATAGATAGATATAGATATAGCTCCATCCCTCTAGCAGATGTAATTACATAATTAAATATAATCAAGCCAACAGCTAGTGCTAAAGAAGGATGGAACGGGTGATAAAAGGTATTCTAAAAGAAGTCTAAAAACGTCTCTCTAGATAATTGTTATTTTGTTCCACAAAAGTAATGGCAGAAAAAAAAGTAACATAATATGAAGAGGAGAGAACATAACCATGTATCAGCTTATTCTATGACTCTCAATCTTTCCCTGGAACATGTTCCTTCATTTGTTGAAAACATACTGAGATTTATCTTAAATGTCTTATTGATTAAAAAAATTGTAATAAGTAACTGTAACTAACAATGGAAAGCTTGCTGCATCCCTAGGCTGTGACTTATAAGGTGACAATAGTATTTAATATGGCAATGTCTGTAAACTACACCATATAACTCTCAAAGGATGTTATTGATACTGGGCATTTGAATTTATATATCGTGTTATTTATAATTATATTTTTCTAATATCTTGTCATGAGCTGAAAAGTACAAGAAGACTAGTAATTTTTTTTCTTATTTTACATGCAGATGAAATAATAATGACAAATTATGCTATGGGAGATGTTGCACAATGTAACAGCATTCATAAGACCAAGCATACTATGTAAAATGAAACTTTCCATAAAGTAGGTTCACATATGGGTATGTATTTTATTTTTTCAATTGAATATCCCCTTTCCCTTGTTATTGGTCTATGAACAACTGTGAAAATAAAAGAGTTTTCTAGTCTCAAACCTAGAATTCCCAGTTTCTAATGCAATGCTACTCTATCATTTATCATTTCCCTATGGAATTATTATAGTGACAGGCAATGTTTCTACCTAGACATTTCTAATGTAGTATTATTGTTTGTAAGGGCAAAGGACTTTTAAAGGTTTCTGTACTTCTCATCATTTTTTAGTCTCATGGTGAAGAAAAATTTCCACACAATGAGGATCTAACCTCAGGGACATCTAGTGTTACCTCACAAGTCCTAACATTTGTATTACCTCTGATGAGTAGGCAGCGTTTGACACCGTATCACTTTACCTGGACAGGATTTCTCCCTGCTTTCCTTATTCCAACATCCTCCTGTCAATTCAGTATCAGGTCACATTTTGTATCTAAGAAAAAAAAAGCCTGGAGCAAGGACTTTCTTGCTTGTAACCAGCAGCTGCCACCAAAAATATCTTTATTTTTGTCCAGTGTTGAAGTTATACATGAAAATTTTAATCTGCCCTACCTGTATTGAAAGACAGTCACCACAGTAGCAATATTACTTGTGAGCATGAAATTCTGTTTGTGGGGTGGTCAAACTCCACATAATGGGCACATGAGTATATCACATATGACTATGTTAATGCTATAGTGTGCAATCTAATTATTTATTTAATATGTGGACATGTGCACACACATACACATTTCTGTTATGGGAGGTTAGCAAGCTGAATATTTCATTATTCAACATGGTAAAGTGATAGAATGTTTGTGCTGCATGTTTCTAAGCCTGTCAAGATTTTCAAAAAAATTATCATCTTTTAAGATGTGTTAAGAATTAACCTTGAGGCCAGGTGCAGTGGCTCATGGCTGTAATCCCAACACTTTAGGAGGGCGAGGCTGGCGGAGCACTTGAGGTCAGGAGTTCAAGACCAGCCTGGTCAACACGGTGAAACCCCATCTCTACTAAAAATACAAAAATTATCTGGGTGTGGTGGTGGGCCCCTGTAATCCCAGCACTTTAAGAAGCTGAGGCTGGTGGAGCACTTGAAGTCAGGAGTTTGAGACCAGCCTGATCAACATGGTGAAACCTCATCTGTACTAAAAATACAAAAATTAGCTGAGCATGATGGCATGCACTTGTAGTCCCAGCTACTCAGGAGGCTGAGGCAGGAGAATCGCTTGAGCCCAGGAGGCAGAGGTTGCAGTGAGCTGAGATTGTGCCACTGCACTCCAGCCTGGGCGACAGAGTGAGACTCTATCTTAATAAAAATAATAATAATAGACTGAGCACGGTGGCTCATGCCTGTAATCCCAGCACTTTGGGAGGCCGAGGCAGGTGGATCACGAGGTCAGAGTTTGAGACCAGTCTGACCAACATGGTGAAACCCTGTCTCTATTAAAAATACAAAAATTAGCTGGGCATGGTGGTGGGCATCTGTAATCCCAGCTACTCAGGAGGCTGAGGCAGGAGAATCAATTGAACCCGGGAGGCGGAGCTTGCAGTGAGCAGAGATTGTGCCACTGCACTCCAGCCTGAGCGACAGGGCAAGATTCCGTATATATATATATATATAATAAAATACATATAATAATGTTGAGAATAGGAAGACAATTAAACAAATCAGTAAACTGAAAACAAAATTATATCAGGCAGATAAATAGCATGAGTGTAACATAGAAAATCTAGAATACATTGAACTTTTGTAAAATGGGAAAACGACAATAAAAATAATACACTAATCACACTGTGATCTTTAACTAGTTATGAATCCATAAGGACAGCAGTTCTGCTCATTTTTCTTTTTATTCTCAGTTTCAAGTGGGGTGCTTGGAACATATTAGGAGTTCAAAGTTTTTAGTTGAATGAATATGTGACTTCAAGGCAAAATGATGTTAATAATCTCAAACTATGCTATGAGAAATGTTGCACAAGTTATGCTATGGGAAATGTGTCAACAGCAGCCATAAGACCAAGGATAATCTCTACAATTATTCAGAATATACTGGTGTAATCACGCCATCCAGTACGCAAATAAAACTGATGGCTTACATCATGTCATCTTTATCCTATAGTGGTAGCCTAAGTATTCAAATAGATACATTAATATTTTAGAGTAAAAAAAAATTACTTGTTGGGGAGGCTACCTCAGTTTGTTTTCAGCTGGCATATTGATAAACAACACACATTTTTTACTCTTAAATTTCTGCAATTAGTTTGAAGTAGTGTCTGGGTCAACATTTGAATACTACTGTACTGTATTAACAATGGTCCCCAAGCTTCCCAAACTGGAAAATTCTTAATGGAAAAACATTTTATTTATTCTCTCTGCTTCATTTGAGATGATCATTTGCTCTAAAAAATTACCATGATAGAGATGTTTGATTAAACCCTTTGATTTTGTTTTCATCTCCATTTATGGTTACACATTAAAAAAAGAACAAGCAATATCTCAAATGATGTAGTTCAAATTGTTGGCCCTACCTGCTCCACCTCATTGGCAGTGGGCTGCATTGCTTCATTATGCTCTTCTTCCAACATCTCCAAGTTTAACTCCTCTAAGAATTCATTCCTTTCATCTTCCAGCCAGCCTTCATCCAGCTGCAAAAGAATACATTAGTACATTATATTATGTTAGTGAGAACTCATGCTAAAATAGAGTAAACTTAAATGGCCGGTGCCCGACGAGTTCCTTTTATCATAATGATTCTCTTCAGAATGCCACCCTCCCACAGTTCGCCTCTCAGAAAGAAGAAAAGGTGATAAAAAAAAAATTGGACTCATGCCTTTTATCCTTTCCTGAAATAGGGCTACAGATTTTCTCTCATAACCAAGTAAATCTCACAGCACAGAATATTACCTTCTTTCAAAATGTATGAAAAGCATCCTGCATAATCCACAGCTGTCATGCTCATTACCTCCAACAGTCCCGTGTTAAAAGGACTGCCATGCTACTAATTAGGCTATGAGACAATTGGGCTGTTTTCTTTAACAACAACCCCCAACGAGACTGCACACAAAGTGCCCCCCATACGCTCATGCTATCCTCATCCTGCTTTTTTCTTTTTAGGGGGGGCCCCCATGTTAACAAGATGGCTGCTTGCCACAAAAGAATCTACAGACAACATTTATTTTGTCTGTGAAGAAAGGAAAATTCTAAGTTATTCTTCTCAAGGAAAGGAAAGAAAAGCCATATTACTCTATGTCTATTTTAATTCATTTTCAGGCCCAATTTTATAGGAAAAACACCTCAGTGGATGTGACATTTAAGGGTGGTGGAGTGGTGTGGGGCATACAGGGTTTTGTTTATGGGTATTGAAAATAAGTATTCTTGTAGGACTCTTAATGCAAATTAAACTGAACAAATCCCTTCGGCTTTTCAATACAAAGTGAAGTGGAAAACCGGTGGTTACCTGGCTAATATGATCTAATATGATCAATGTCGACAGTTAGTACAGATAATTTGCCTCAAAGTGGATTTTTGGAGCTGGATTACAAAAATTAGCTGTCTATGCTGATTAAATTAACTGGATTATTGTCAAAACTCTGCATCACCCTGTACAAAGAAATAGCATTCTAGGGAGCAAACATGGATAATAGTTTGAGATATTTTCACCACCAATGAACTGGCAAAATAAGCTTTTAAACATAACTGAACTTCTACAACTTAAAAACAAACTGGAAAGGACATTAAGCTGCACCAAAAGAGGCATTAGCATATATGTATCATCTTTATTAATATGCAGGCAAATCACAGATTTCATGATATCTATTAAAGGCCATGTAGAACTTAAATGACCTCAAACTTAACTGGGGCCCAAAGTGCTGGCACATTTGTTCATCCTCATTTATCTTAATGTGGCCTGAATAAGTTGATCAAATTCCTGTGACAGATGAGCTATGATAATTATGCCAAGTAAAAATGTAAATTCAGCCCAATTTATAATTGTTCAAATTTTACATTCTTTAATCTTTTTCAAGTATCATAAAGCTACAAATGTCAGAACTCATAAAAAATTACTTAAAATGGGGAGTGCTTACCATTCACAAACACATCAAGGAATTTTTCTTTAATCAGGTCAAAATAAAGTATTTTCTAACACTGATACAGTGAATGATGAAACAGAGTCCTTTGAGGATTAAATGAAGTAGCGGGGAAAATAAAGAGAAAATGGTCAAAATTAATGATTCCCCATAACTCTTTTCTTATTGAGTAATCCAGTAGATTCCTGAGTTGCCAGCCATAGTCATTATATGTCTATTTTGATGAGGCTTTCTTTTAGGCTGGAGGTGCACACAGCACAGTTAGCAAAGGGAGATTCTTCTTGCTCACTTCCTTCTTCTCTCCTATTTCCCCCTTTCTACCTAGATGTGCATTCACTATGGTCTGAGTCTAATGTAAAGGCAGAGTCAGACATCTCCCTCGAGCTGAGCTGCAGGAAAAGAGGGATTGTCACTACTAAGAGTGGGGATCTATCTGCAGCAAAGGTGGCCACATGTGGCATCTCAGAGAAAGGCACAACCTACACTGTCTCAAAGGTAGTGGCTACAAGTTCTTATGAGAATCCTCTCTGCCCCAGTGTCCTGAGGGAAATAGGACAGAAAAGCAATATCTTTAATGGTCTCAGGAAGAAAATGGGCAGAAAATGAAAGAGAGTTGACAGGAAATGAGGAAAATGAGTTATTTAAAAATACTGCACAGATGTACAATACTGCCCCCAGCAACTCTGTAGATCATTTCCAAGAATCTAGGGAGTATTTGAAACATTAAACATTAAAAGAAAAAAGCTAGAAAAAGTACACAAAAGCTTCCACATTCTCCCTGAATAAAATATACATGCAAAAAAATACAATAATGAGATAAATTGAGCTCAATGGAAAAATATGGGTGATATAAAGACAAGATTTTTTTAGTGTTTTTTTGCCACTTTATAGCATGTACTGATTAAATTACATTTTTAAAGTATGGTATTAAAATGTATTTCTTTTCCTGATTTCTCTGGAAGTCTGTTTTTTTTTTTTTTTTTTTTTTTTTTTTTTTCCTATAGGCAATTAGCTTCTTTCCAGTGGCATGAAGGTTTCTTCAGGATCAAGGGGCTAATGCAGATCGTAATTTTGACAGGCAGGACAGCATCCTATGGGGTCAGACAACCATCTTTCATCAAATGTGGAAAGGGAAGTCTCATTTGAAAATTCATCCTTCAGCATTGACTCTTTTGGAGGAAAAGGTCAGAAGTGTAGCCAGATATTCAAATTTTCCACTGGTTCTACCCAGCATATGTATTCCATCAGAGATTAACAGGATCTGGTCTATGTTATTAATTTCTATTATTTCTGCAGCCCATTATGGCCACTATGTGGCATAGTTTAAGGAAATGCTTTAGTTCTAAATTAATGAGGTTCTCTAGCAGTTACATGGAAAGGGCAGAGAAACCACATTATAACATAAAAATATCTTCTCTACAATAGAGATGGCAACTTCAATGTATCATAAATTTCACTAATATGCATTTAGCCCCTTTATTATGTTCTTTTTTGAAGAAAATGGGAGCAGCAATATAACTGGGTTGAGAAATTTCCAGATAATTGGTATAATTGCATATGTATTTAAAAATTCACTCCCACATGAGCGGTATGGGGGTTTTGTGAGCTTGTTTCCCCACTCCTAAGACCTCAGGTGTGTAACATTACTCTGCCCCAGGCTATGGCAGACTTTATGAGAACCATTTAGAATGGGCAAGGGCATAAAGGAAATATATGCGGAAAGGGTGATCTTTTATAACCACTATATTCAAGTCAGGATTCAGTCTGACACTGAAATACACTTACTGAATGTAATTTATAGATAGTATGTAGTTACTGAGTCTGAAAAATATCAGATCAATAACCGAGGAGACAAGTGGCAATATAACTAACTTTACTCCAACTACTGACAGATGGATAGACTGGTGACAATGTATTGTCCCTTCTGCCTTGTGGTGGGAAATAAAAAGGATATAAAAGGAAGCCCCAATAGTACTTTTTTTCCATTGCCTTTACCCTACTTTCATGACATCTTCTTCCACAAAGATCTAAAAAATTAATTTAGAAGCTATCAGTTTGTTTTTGGCTGGACAATTGTTTTGGTCACACTAAACTTGGAAACAATTCATTTACTATACATGGAATCAGATCATGCTATACAAGACATTCTAATTGATAAAGTTATTTTAAAAAGATTTAAGCTGATGACTAGATAGGCTAGTGTTTCTCTCGTGGAGCTTCTTCCAAGATACCTTCGTATGCCATTTAAGTATTTTCAGATGGAAACGTAAAGCAAGGATCCACACAGAATTAAAAGGATCCACACAGCCATTTTTCATTTGAGTATTTATTTAAGTAACTGGCAAATTGAAGGAGAGAATCACAATTCAGTCTGGTATGCTTTTCCTCCCTTAAAAGGGATATTTAGCTGCCATTCTATGGAGCAATATAAGGAAGTCTTTAATGTGTAATATTTTCGATAAGTTTGGAAAGATCAGTCTTTATTGTATTTTATATACCTTAATTGCTTTCATATGTATTTTTAAAATTCACTCCCACACAGGCCATCTGGTGGGTTATGTGGGGAGAGATAACCATGATAATGATTTGATAGAGAATAGCAGATAATGAATATAAATTCATTCACGAATTTACATTCAGTGAATTCAATGAATATAAAGTTCGGTCTCAAGACTTTTGATCTCTGTTCTGACCTGAATCTCCGGCCTTGCAACAAGCAGCACGATTCTCTTACACTCATCGTTAGACAGCAAGGCCACTGCTTCTTCTCGATTCTGGACATCTTCCCCATTTATCTAGAAAACAAATGAGAGTGGCACATTAGTTTCCATTTCCACAATGCTGCACACAATAAATGGCAAATATCAGCTCATTTATGGTAAATGTATGGACAATGAAGCTCACACAATGGGCTCATCTTCAGCCCCTCAGCACAAAGTGCCTTCACTCAATTACGCGCTTACTGTAAGAGCCATATCGATCCCTGAAGGATGGCGGACACCAGAGGAAGCAGTTATGTTCATAAATGTCCAACCTGCGCCCTGGCAACATACATCTAGCAACACAATTAACCAGCTCCTGACAGGTGACGTTCATCTTTCTTCGCTCAGAGTAATGGAAGTGTCACTCTGAGATAATAGTGCTGGGGGAAGAAGGACTGGCAATACCACAACTGAAATCCGTCATCCTGCACGCTTGCAGCGAGCCAATTAGAGAGCTGCAGTATTATATCTCACCAGGCAATGCTCCCAGGCCACTGCTGATTGCATTTTTATTTAATCATTTCATATTTGTGTGTGGGTCTGACTCAGTTGCCCAAACATCATCGTCAGGATAAATCTCAGTGTTTGATCAAAGTAAAACAACATTCTCATCAATACTCCATTTCCTTTCTAATATCTATCCATTTCCTAAAGCAATAAAAGTAATGAAATATCTTCAGACTCATCTCTTAAACTTAAAAATTAAAAAAAATTAACACAGAGTAAAATTGAATTTTTAAAATAATGATGAGTGAAAGAAATCAAGCTTGACTAAACTTTAGATTTCACGGAAAAGATTCCAGTGGCATTAGAAATATATCTTTTTACTTTCTCTAAGTTCTAAAGAAAGAGTAAATAAGATTTGTAAAGTTTCTTTTTTAAACTACATTTTCATGTGCAAATATATTTAGCTCTTAATTAATAAAATATTTTCCTTTGGATATTGAATAATTATTTTCTTTTATTGATTACTCAACTCCATAGAGACAATAAGATTTTTGATTTATAATTATACGTAATCAAATAGTGGGAAAGATATTCCAATTAAAGAGATCAAGTAATTCTGTCTAAAATAGTATTAATTACTTGAATAAATGAAGCAGATGGAAAATGTGTCAGCACTGACCATTCTTTTTTCAATAATTAATCTAATGTCTTTCACTAAGGACTTCTGCTTAAAAGCATGGAGTAGACTATTGAGGTTTTTCTCCCCGTAGGTCTCTGGGTTTCTGGCTGATGCATGAGGACAGACGTAATTATCTGAAAACAAGCCCAGGAATTTCAACTTTGAACCACAATAAATAATCCTTATTCCTACACTCTTATATGTATTTAGTGCAAGGAAAGCAGGCAATAATAGTAAAAAAATATATATATGGGCACAAGTTGTATTTTCTTACTCCAATCACTGTCGTTTCTCACTTGTATACACAGAAAGGAAATTCAGTGGTTATAAGTTTCATATGCATTCCCTATTTGTTTTTGCAATTCACAAATAAAAATAGGAAACAGAAGCTATGATTCCACAATGGGAAATAATGACGGGGAAGGATATGTTGTGGTTTGTAATAAATACCTCTGGAAAAGTAAGTGTGTACTGACTCCAAGGCCTTTTTTCTCAAATAAAGATAAATTGGCAGTGGTGGATTCCACTATACCTCCCCTACCCTCTATTAAGTGTAGTTTTAAAATAATGACTTTGCAGTATTTACTCTATTTGTACTTTGAGGGCTTATGTCTGTTTCATGGTAATTCTTAGCGATATATTTGCAATGCATCTATTTGTCTGTCAAACATGGACCTGTTTATTCATCTCCTCTCCACTACAGGCACATCTGATCCTAAGAGAATTGAATTGGGTGATCTTACACAGCTTATCTTCATCTTTTCTGTTTGAAATATACTTCTCACTTCTTTTTTCCTGATCTCTACTTGACTATATATATATATATTCTTAATATATATAGAACTTAATATATATAATATATATATAAAATATATATATATTTCCGCATTGTTCATCTAAATTGCACTTACCATTAATCTAAATACTTATTCATGTTAGTCTAATGCTGCTATTAAGTTTGCTATCTTAAAATGCGTATAATAATAGTGCCTTTCTCAGAGGGTCTTTATAAGGATTACATGAGTCGATACAGGTAAAAATCTTAAATAGTGCCTGGTACATAGAATGTCTTCAATGCTGGCACATATTACTGTTGATGCTATTGTTATTGTTATTACTATCATTATTTATATTTTAATCCTTAGTAAAGACAAGACTCTTTCGTGCTAAATAAAGCAAATAGAGTGAAATTTATGGAAAGTAATTAAATGCGTAGTAGTAAACATGGTTTTATTTTAAAAGATATATACCTCATATGTATTTCTAACTCTTAGAGGACCATCAGGAACCAGGGTGGCTTTTTGCCTTTTAGTTTCTTTACAGTTGGTATTCATCTCTCTCCCCTGAGAGCTCATTATGACCAGAGCTATGGTCTCTGGTCCTGGCAACAATTAGTTCTTATTTTGGGGCAACAGATCATTTCCTGCAGAAACACTTCTACCTTCAGGATCGTACCTGGGATGAAATCGCTGACACAGAAATCTGTCATTAAAATGTAATTTAATGTTTCTTTTAGAAAATAAGTGCCACACTTTAGCCAACCAGTTGGTAGATGCTATTGTACTCGGGACATTAGTTTGACACCCAAACTGATACTGGGGAAAGAAATGTAGCCATGGGTTTCAGCAAAGATACCTCTCAAGGAATGAAAGGAATTGAGGAACAGAATCAGATAGAGCTTTCAACCTTCGGTTGCTCTTGGTCCTGAAATAATGGTTTACAGTTACAGGATTGTTTGTGGGAATGCAGCCTGCTGTGCCAGGAAAATACCAGGCAGACACGAAAGTGGAGGACCCAGCAATAAGGGAGGGAGACAGATGAGTAGTCACGTCACATAGCTTAATGGAGGACTTCCACTTTAGGAAAACAGAGGGAAAGAGAACCAAGAGAAAGACAGCAGGTAAGTTTTGTTAATAAAACTGTCTCATTTTCTGTACATGGCCATATGTAAATGTTAGTTTCAAAATGGATATTGCCTTGGCTAAGAAGAGATCTGTGGTACTTATATGGATAGATCTGTCAAAATCTCACTTTAGACCCAATCTCCTGTATATGTGTATGAGTGTGTTTTGTATGTGTGAGTGTAAAGCCCTAAAAGCTTAGAAATGAGATGTAATATAGCTTTTCTCTTCTGTATACCAATATCTAGGTTTTTTCTATTATCATACCAGAGGTAGGTGGGCAACTCAAATTCTTGACATCCAACCATCAGTGGAATTTCTTAGGAAAACTCAAGAATCTTAGGCAATAAGAAAAGATTTATTTCAAATGTGTTTATATTTTAGTATGGAGACAAAGGAGGTGATCAAAGTATAGAGACACAGATGTGGAAAAAATAGAAATAGGGAGGAAATATCCAAAGGGAAGAAAATAAAAGAATATGAGAACCGGGGTATTAGTTTGTTCTCATGCTGCTATAAAGAAATACTTGAGACTGAGTAATTTACAAAGAAAAGAGGATTAATTGGTTCACAGTTCTGCATGGCTGGGGAGGCCTCAGGAAACTTACAATCATGGAAGAAGGCACCTCTTCACAGTGTGGCAGGAGAGAGAATGCGTGCTGAGCAAAGGGAAAAATGCCCCTCATAAAACCGTCAGATCTTGCAAGAACTCACTCACTACCACGAGAACAGCATGGGAGTAACCGCCCCCATGATTCAATTACCTACCACTGGGTCCCTCCCACCACACATAGGGATTATGGGAACTAAAATTCAAGATGAGATTTGGGTGGGGACAGAGCCAAACCATATCAACCAGTTTATGTGTAGGACAGAGAAATGAAGAGAGAGCGCATTAGAAGTCCTGTTGTTTCACTGTTTGAGTTCTTGTAAAGTTTTGTCAGGAAGTCATCCTTAGGAATGTTATTGAGCTTTTGGCCAACATGAGATTAGGAGGCTTACATGGAATATTGCAGGTTTACCATCCCAAGGAGAAAAGGAGAATATAGCATTCTCTCCTTGGAAACTCCTTGGAAAGCTGGTCACATATGTGGTCTTTTACTCTTGTTATCTGATTCAGAAATGCCATATTCAGCACTGCAATTTTGTGAGAGAATGTCCCCAGATTAATTCCTGGAGACATTTGATATAAGTTCCTGGCAATGACACAGCAGACAGAACTGTGCAGGAATGAAAAGGAAGAACTTTCGTTGCAGACTAAAAACACAGGAGAACCACAACTATTCTCGAGAAGTTGGTTCCTGGTTTCTCTTCTGCACAATCTCTACTCTATAACAATCCCCTTTGTGTGAGAGCACGTGTGTGTGTGTGTGTGTGTGTATGTGTGTGTGAGTGAGATGTCATTGAGTGAGGTCACATGCAGGCCCATGATGTGCTACATTAAGAAAAGTTTGGCTACACAATGAGGGCAGGGCCATTGACATACTTTACTTAGGTCAAATGAACAGAAAATTAAAATCACAATTGCTCTAAAGGGATTCATTTAAATAAAAGCATCCAAGAAACTTTAAGGATAAGAAGTAAATCCTCTGTTTTTCCCATTCTCATCTCTCTGGCAAAGGAGTCATTAACTGCTCATTACAGGGTATCCCATAATCTCCTCATCAACCATAAGGGAGCTATTTGTCTCTGGGTACAATTTTGTCAGAGTTTTACTTAATATAATTTCATAATCACCCTTAAGACTCTTCGTTTCCTATGTGTGCAAACAGAATTGTATTCCAGGTTTTTTACTGGGACACGTATTAAGTGTGACATATTTGCCACAGAATATAAAGTAATCAGGCAGAAAACAGCACTTTAACATCCCGCTATTGTTTCCTTAGTGAATCTAGACCATTAAGAAATGCTTTATTATCTAGCAGATATTTTCTCTAAAAACTTATCTGCCCACAATATCCCTAAGGATTTGGAAGTGTCATAACATACAGTATGCATGTATGGAAACACATGCACTTTATTTCTATCCAACTATACCCACAGAACAAATGAATGAAATTTTAATAACTGTATTTGTGTATCTAGCCTGCGGAAGAGTGGTTAGCTGGGAACTAGGAAGGGTGCCAGGTACAGTAGGAGGTATGGGATGTGAAGTAGATGGCAAGAGGAAGAAGTGCCAGCTGGCAACAGCAAGGGAGGAGTAAGAAAAATGACACAATATAGACCTAATGCATCTGCAAATGTATCTAAATAAGGTCATTTCACGTTGGGGCACAGATCTTCCAGACTTTCCAATCACTGAGCATTTTACTCTATTATAGCATTGTGGAATGAATGCTGGGTGTAACGTGACTCTGAGCATCAAAAGATTACATTATTTTCAGTATATTTTACTGGAGATGTTAACAAAGTGAACAATACATTTAAAATTATTTCGAAATTTAAAAAATAGTAAAACACTTTTGAAGCTTTCGTTATCTGGATGATACACGAAAATGGTCCCTTTAATTTCTTTTTTTAAAAATTTATTTATTTATTTTTATTTTTTATTATTATACTTTAGGTTTTAGGGTACATGTGCACAATGTGCAGGTTTGTTACATATGTATCCATGTGCCATGTTGTTTTGCTGCACCCATTAACTCGTCATTTAGCATTAGGTATATCTCCTAATGCTGTCCCTCCCCCCTCCCCCCACCCCACAACAGTCCCCGGAGTGTGATGTTCTCCTTCCTGTGTCCATGAGTTCTCATTGTTCAATTCCCACCTATGAGTGAGAACATGTGGTGTTTGGTTTTTTGTCCTTGCCATAGTTTACTGAGAATGATGTTTTCCAGTTTCATCCATGTCCTTACAAAGGACATGAACTCATCATTTTTTATGGCTGCATAGTATTCCATGGTGCATATGTGCCACATTTTCTTAATCCAGTCTATCGTTGTTGGACATTTGGGTTGGTTCCAAGTCTTTGCTATTGTGAATAGTGCCGCAATAAACATACGTGTGCATGTGTCTTTATAGCAGCATGATTTATAGTCCTTTGGGTATATACCCTGTAATGGGATGGCTGGGTCAAATGGTATTTCTAGTTCTAGATCCTTGAGGAATCGCCACACTGACTTCCACAATGGTTGAACTAGTTTACAGTCCCACCAACAGTGTAAAAGTGTTTCTATTTCTCCACATCCTCTCCAGCACCTGTTGTTTCCTGATTTTTTAATGATGGCCATTCTAACTGGTGTGAGATGGTATCTCACTGTGGTTTTGATTTGCATTTCTCTGATGGCCAGTGATGATGAGCATTTTTTCATGTGTTTTTTGGCTGCATAAATGTCTTCTGGTCCCTTTAATTTCTTAATGAAGCTATACAAGCAAAGCCTTTCAACAGATGTTACTCATCTATCCTATCATTCTCTCCACTGAATACCCTGGTTTCATTCATTGATTTATTCATGTGCATGTGTTAAAGATGACAGAAATGTGGTGGTCAACAAGACTATCTTGGCTTCCTGGTCCACTTTTCATTCCCCTATGTATGACAGATGTAGTTCCATTTTGTTTACTATAGATCACTATTTAGGGAGCTCACTGAAGGAGAAATTATATACTTGTGGTTTTCTGAAAACTAGTGGGACCCCAAACGATCATTAATTCACACTTTGTATTCTTTCCTGTTTGGAGCCTTAACAGAAGGTCCATGGTAAAAAAAAAAAAAAAGGAGCTCTGCACTATCTAGCTAGAGGAAGAACAGGCGGTGAGGAGGTGGTGTGATTCCATGAGTGTTGTCCTGAACAAGGGAGAGAACTGCAGAAAGTTGGGCAGGACATATGACCAGGCAATGCAGGCAGAGTGTTACCATGACAGTGTCACGCTGTACTGTAATAATCTGTGTATGCTTCTGTATTCCTAAACAGAGACGGCATGCTCCAAATGCTGGGACAACATCTTATCTATTTTTGAGGCCCTGGTTTTCAGATTCCAAAAGGGTGGAATCCAAAAAAACATTCTCCAGGGGTCTGTGCCCTGGTTTTCAGATTCCAAAAGGGTGGAATCCAAAAAAACATTCTCCAGGGGTCTGTATCCAACAAGGAGAAATGGAGCTCTGGAACAGTGGCAGTGATGTTTTAACAGCTTAGCGCTCCCTGGATTTATCATTCAAGTCCTCCTCTCTGTTTCACAGTTGTGATCAGCAGTGAAATTCCATCCCAAAGGACCTCTGGTCTTATCTCGGGGTTGATCTGTTCACAAGAGCTGGGGAGTTTGTGTGTCTCCCTGCAGCCATTTTTTCTTTTTTTTTTTTTTTTTGAGAGTGTCTCACTCTGTCATCCAGGCTGGAGTACAGTGATGCCATCTTGGCTCACTGCAACCTCCATCTCCCGAGTTCAAGCGATTTTCCTGCCTCAGCCTCCCAAATAGGTGGGATTACAGGTGCCTGCCACCACACCTGGCTAATTTTTGTATTTTTTAGTAGAGATGGGGTTTCACCATGTTGGCCAGGCTGATCTCAAACTCTTGACCTCAGGTGATCTGCCTGCCTCGGCCTTCCAATGTGCTGGGATTACAGGCGTGAGCCACCGGGCCTGGCCCCTGCAGCCATTCTTTATGGGAGAGGACTCAGAAAAGAGAGAGCGAACAGGTGAAGGCAGGTGTAGGATAGAAACTGGCTTTCAGCTCTTCCTGATTTGGCCTAAAACTCTCTTTCCAGCCTCACATCCCTCTTACAGTCTGCTTACTATCTCTCACATAAAGCTGAAATGTAATCAGTTTCTATGTTTTCACATTTCCATGTGGGGAATAAAACACATTCTCCTTCATCTCCCAGAAACTCATTAGTAAATACAGTAGTGCACTACACAACAGCTTTTCAGTCAACAGTGGACTGCAGATACATCAGTGGGCATATAAGATTATAATACTGTGTTTTATTGTACCTTTTCTGTTTAGATACATAAAGACTTACCATTGTGTCGCAATTACCTACAGTATTTAATGCAGTAAAATGCTGTACAGGTTTGTAACCTAGGAGAAATAGGCTATGCCAGCTAGCCTATGTGTGTATGTAGTAGGCTGTACCATCTAGTTCTGTGTATGTACGCTCTCCAATGTTTGCACAACCGGGAAATCATCTAATGATGTTTCACAAAACATATTAAGTGACGCATGACTGTAGTTGACACTTCTTCAAACTTCTAGACTTTCATATAGCAAAGGAACATCTAGATCCACGTTCACTTAATTTATTCTGGAAAAGGCAGCAATAACTGCCACTGCTAGTAATAATAGCTATTAATATTTATTAAGTACTTATGCACTGTGTTAAGCGTATTGCATGCATAATCTCGTTTCACCTTCACAACAGTAATAGGTTATTATTACCATTTTTTTAAGATGAGGAAATAAAGCTTAGGATGAGAGGAGGTTATGCAATGTGCCAAGCAAATGGTGAAGCTGGAAGAGAAGTCAAATTTGAGTCCAGGGATGGTATCTGAACCACTAATTATTAGCTAATCACTCTTAATAAATAGAACCATCCTTAATTAGTTTTAAATGATAGCACTTTTTTTTTGGTTTTGTAGATGTTAATATCCAAAAGCAAAGACAAATTCTCTTCTCAACAGTTTACAAGAAACAACATAAAATAGTAACTTTGGACAGACCGTGGGAAACTAAAGGAAATTACTACACCACCTGCAAAATCCGATCCCCTTCTCGAATCTGGCCGTCTTTGGCTGCAATGCTATTTGGGTCAACCTGTAACAAAGAGGACATGCATCTTCAACTGGGTATGAAACATTCCCTCAAGAACTTAAAAATATGGTTTTAAAATATATTTTGAAAAAGCTGTTTCAAAATTCTCTGTTGATTTATGATAGTACATATATTTCTCTCCATCAAAACTCATTGATTCTAAAAATGTAAATGAGCTATTTTAGAATGAACACGAATAAAATTGTGAGGACTAAAATTAGAGGACTTAATCTGAAGACCAGTTTTCCACCCTTCCTCTTCCTCTATTTCTTCTTTCCTTTTTCCCTTCATTCTTTTTTTTTTCACATTCATTCACTCATTTCTGTATCCCAACTGTCACACACGATCTTCAGTTGACATGAGATGATGGTAATACTAGGACTCTCTGGACCCAGGAAATTTACTTTTTGCCTTAGCAAAGCTGATAGCTATAGTGTAAGTCCATCGTTTTTTTTCTTTTTTTTTCTGAGACAGAGTCTCGCTCTGTCCCCCAGGCTGGAGTGCAGTGGCACCATCTCGGCTCACTGCAAGCTCCGCCTCCCGGGTTCACGCCATTCTCCTGCCTCAGCCTCCCGAGTAGCTGTGACTACAGACACCCACCACCATGCCCGGCTATTTTTTTTTTTTTTTTTTTTTGTATTTTTAGTAGAGACGGGGTTTCACTGTGGTAGCCAGGATGGTCTCAATCTCCTGAACTTGTGATCTGCCCGCCTTGGCCTCCCAAAGTGCTGGGATTACAGGCCTGAGCCTCCGCGCCCAGCCCAAGTCCATACTTATTAAAGAGAATTATGTCTCATGGGCACATTAATTTATATATAAAGACATTTACAACCTATATTGCTCAAGAAACACACACACACACAAATGTATTTAATTACTCAGTACTGCTTTACATGTGGGGTAAAGTATATTAACTATAAACTATTTTAGAATGTATAGATATTTAAGGCTGTGTTAGGAGCTTATCAGCATTTTAATGGGCTAAACTTGAGTGATGACTTACAGTTCACTGGGGGTAATTTCATCTATCAGATTTCATGTGATGGCTTCAAACTTTATTTAGGCTTGTTGCATCAAAGCTTTTTTTAAGCAAACTGTTTCAATTGTAGCATAAGGTTGATCCATCCTATCCATATGTTAGATATTATTTTCTTATTAGGGGTGCCACCTAATAATTGAGCCTTAAATCATCAGTCAAGAATAAGTGACACTATAGTTACATGTAAGAGGTAAAAGGAAAACATTCCTTCCAAGTACATATGTTCAGATCCTGTGGCTTCCTTCCCTTCCCTGAAAAGTGCAGCTCCAATTCTGACATATTTAAATAGTAAATAGAGACTTACTAGAAGGAAATGAAGGGTGATTCATAAACTGTATCCCATTTAAAAGCCACTCATAATCTAAAGCCTCATCTTTAGAACTGTAATCAAACTAATATTAAACTTCTACCTTCCTACCTCTGTACGTATTACAAAAGATAATGCCACAGGTGTTTCCTTATACTTCCTCACCCTAATCAGAGGAATTATCCTAATTGCATATTTAAAAGAAGTACATAAGTTGAATATTACCTGGAGATTTTTCCATGGCAGAAGCCAGTCAGTAAATTTTTTGGCAGAGGGATAAAGAGTAATATTTTACACTTATAGAGTTGTGTTGTTTACTAAATGCATTAATTATATTATATCTTCCACATTCTAAGCAGGTCTATCAAAACAATAAGATAAGCACTGTTGTATTCACTTTCTAGTTGAGAAAGCTGAAGCTCAGTATATTAGGTAATGTCTTCATGATTATGGCCAAGAAAACTCAGAACAGCCTAGAGCAGCAATTAGTATCTAGTTTGTCTAACTTCTGCATTTATATATAAACATATACACACATATTTTTGCACATATAAGTATGTAATTTTTTATCATAAGCATATTTAATTGTAATTTATTTATATTTAGAGACAGGGTCTCATTCTGTCACTCATGTGTCACTGCACTGGAGTGCAGTGGCACAATCATAGCTCACTGTAACATCGAACTACTGTGCTCAAGCAATCCTATTGCCAAAGCCTCCTGAGTAGTTAGGACTACAGGCGTATGCCACCATGACTGACTAATTAATTTTTTTTTTTTTTTGTAGAGACAGGGTCAAACTCCTGGCCATAAGCAATCTTCCTGTCTCGGCTTATCAAAGTGCAGGGTTTATAGGCATAAGCCACTGTGTCCAGCCTTAACTTTTAAAAACATTCCTTCCCACTTCACATAAAATAATGCTTTTTGTGAGTTTTTAAAAATCATCTATTGTAATAAAATTTGCTTCACAGTCTTTAAAAGGAATGAACACTAACAGTATCTCGCATTTTAGACTCTCACTTGTGCATTGCTTCTTGGCCTTTGGCTAAGATCAAGTGTAGAATCTCGTTTGTGGGGTTGAATAAAACAAACTAATAGATGCACTCATTGGGTATTCAAATGTATCAATGCCATCAGCAGAGTAAAAGATGTGATTATTGTGAGTAGTAATTTAAAACAATTAGCTAGTGCTACTGTTAATAGAACTCATAAAAGACAGAGTAGAATGGAAGGACAGATGTTTGAGGATCAAAAACTTTGCTGGACTTGCTGCATTCTTATGGGAATTTATTCAAATTTGGACAATGTTACCACTTTTGCACTTTTCCTTGCTGGGATTCTGGGGTGAAAGTATTCACATTAAACAAGCTGATAATAATTACATTACTTGGGCAGCATAATTTACTTTCCTAATTGAAAGTGACAAGTTTTGGAACATGGCCAATTCCAATTCCTCACATTCAAGCCTCTGAAGGAAGGGTTTTCTCATTGTGAGTTATTTAGCTCTGTTCCTCCTAGTCTCCCTCCTCGAATTTCCCCTCCATGGCGTTTCTTACCTCGCTGACATAAATGCCGGTGTCTTCTTCATCATCTGTTCGGTAACAGACTGTCAGGCCCAGCTTCTCTTGAGTGCTAACACGACACAACTCGACCTCCTGAGAGAACAACACACACAGATGACATTTATGTCAGAGAGAAAATCTGCAGCAGAATGGAGAACTCACTGATATTCTTTGGGTCACTCTGGCAAGTATTAATAATTATTACCCAACATTGGAAATTAACTTTTTTTTTAACCAATATTATTCAAACGACTTTTCAGCATGGATTTCTATGTAGTTAAGCCATTGTTTTATATTTTTATTGTAAGGTTGGAGATACACAGTTGTTTGCATCAAGCTGTCAATGTAAAACTCCTTAAAAATTACACAGTAATGTATAAATCAAATACATGTATACATGAATACACTGGAATCAATAAAATATTTGAGAACGTCAAAGTTTGTGGCAAAATGTTCATAAAAACATGAGGAGTTCCTATTACATGTTTTTATTTGTATTGTAAGAAAACAAAATAAGTTCAAATAACAAAAATAAGACTATACCAAGCTGTTTCCATCAATTCTGCTCTGAATTTCTATACAATATCATAATAAGCAAGTGTTTTGTATAGGTCAGGCCAAGGTTTTCTATTATTTTGTAGAAACTCTCATTCTTGGAAAGAAATGGGTTCATCCAGGCTGAAGGGAGAGATATCAAAAGCCATTTGGGGCAGAGGCAATGATTCAAAATGAAGCAGTAAATGAACAAGAAAATACATTTACTGAAACACATGGCTAAGGGCTTGAAATGTCAGTCCTCGGGTAATGTATATTGAATTTATTTCCTGATTTATGTTCAGTAAAATAATAAAAATTTCAGTGTATTTCAGTTTTATATAATGAAATGGACTTGTACTACTTTCAGAAGCAGATGACTTCGGGATAAATTATACGTTTCCAAGGATTAAAACACAAATTAGCACACTAATTATGGAGAATTTATTCCTATTGGATGTAGAATATAAGACCCATTAGTAAATAATTGGATGAAGAAGAACAATGTCTATTTAAATTAGAAGTGAAGTCTGGATCAATTTCTAGCACTCAGGCTCTGTGGGAACTCTGAATTTGTCTGTCTTGCTTAATGCTCTTTCTCCAGTGCCTAGAACAGGATATTTCAGTGTGGGCACTCAGTAACAACTAGCTAAAGGGTGACTAATTTTATTTCAAAAATCTTCCCAGGTGCACACAGATTTTTGTAAAACCATAAGTAGGTAGTCTTTCCTCTTTGATTGGAAATAGAGGTGTGTGTGTGTGTGTGTGTGTGAAGATTATGAAAGTTGATAAGAATAGAGTGCTAAGGTCTAAATGTTTGTGTGCCCTACAATTTGTGTTAGGGTTTCAACGTATTTTACCTACCAAGGAGGTGGGGCCTTTGGTAGGTGATTACCAAAGGTAATCAACTTTGGTAGGTCGTAAGGGTTGCTGAGCCCTCATGAAAAGCGTTAGTGCCCTTATAAAGAGGCCCCAGAGAGCTATCTTGCCTCTTCCACCGTGTAAGGACAGACACAGTGAGAAGGTGCCCTCTATGAGGAACAGGCCCTCACCAGACACTAAAACTGCTGGTGCCTTGATCTTCGACTTCCTAACCTCTAGAACTGTGATAAATTTGTTTCTATTGTTTAGAAGCCACCCTGTTCATAGTATTTTGTTATAGCAGCCCAAATGTACAAAGACAAAAAGTATTCATTTACTTGTCTAAAATCTGAAATAGTTACCAGTACAAAATGAAGGAAAACTTACTTAACTTCAAACAAGAGAATACTTCCCAGAACACTCTGTTACATCTGAGTATATATCTTACTTTTCAATTTTGTACTTGAATGAAGTCCTTGTCAGTGAATAATAACCTGTTTAAAAATGATGTGCTGTACACCATGGGTAAATCCTTAGCAAGGGGATTTGCTCTCATAAACTCCAGTGACCAATAATTTCACAGATAATAGCAAATAAAACTAAATTTAAATCCTCTATTCTGAGACAGGTACTGCAAATTAGTGAAATGCATGAAACTAAGATGAATGCTGACTTTCTGACTGGTGGACAAAGATACTCTATATTACAGTGCGTAAAGAGGTTATGGTGTACACTGAACAGTAAAGAGAAAAGGTGAAACATCCTTTTTCCTAGATGTAGACTAGGAAAGAGTGAAATGATTTAGCACCAGAAGCAAAAATGTACACACCAAGCAAAGGTCTTTTCAAAACTGGTAATAATTAATGCCTCCAGAGGGAAAGAATACTTGACTAAAACTGCAACATTAGGAAGGAATTATAGCAACAAAACAGCTTCAATTACAGCAACAAGGTATACAGTCGAGGAGTATCTCTTAGTGACTCCTAAGAGGCCAATAAGGAAACCTACACACTCCATAACCAGCTGATATTGGGACCTTTAAATCACCACAAATGAGGAACTGCAGCCAAAACTGAAATCCACCGACTTTCAATGCCCTAACAAAGCATGGAAGCAACTCTCAGTATTGTGAGAAGACGTTTTCAGGGGGGAACATTCTTTTTTGAATGTTTTCTCCACATTCTCAATGGTGTACCTTGACTTTGGTGTTTGCTTAGAACAACTGTTTGGCAATAAAATTGAGTGAATGTATTAAAACAAAAAGGGCACAATCTGCCTATAATTCTTCAACACCACAAATCAAAGCACTTACCCAAGAATCTCAGAGGAAAGGAGACTAAGGTCCTCAGGTCAAAGTAACTTTTCAATATTTTCCTTGCCTTGGACCAAACCAGAACTGTGAAACAGGTCTCAGAGTTATCTCCGTGGACTTTGTTTCCAATATTCCCCTTTGTAAGACACTCAACACCCTCCTATTTCCTTTCAGCTGCTTGGAGTCCCTGAGGTATGAGTATTATAGATGTGCCACTTTGCTTGTCCCCTAACAAAACCTGGCATTCAGTGTGATTTTCCATTCTCTCACAGATAACTCTTGAGACATAAAAATAATTGATACATAAATATCTCTCAAAGGAATCATTATTAACAATTACTTAACATGTGACCCCTTAATGCAAGAGATTAAACCCTTGGCAGAAAGCCTTCAGGCACCATAAGAGACCCAAGTGAGATTTTTCTGGATCCTGCAAACCATCTCACACAAGTCCCAAGTGTGAAGTTGTATTTCCTGGTTGAGAATGTCTCAGATACTACATAGTTTATATTGAAACACAGAAACATACATTTTAGGATCAAAGTTCCCTTAATTCTATGTCAAAATAACTTATAAGCAGCTACCTGTAGACAATTTTGTTTGTAGGAGGCAAAGGTGGCTTTATAAAGACTCTGATTATCTGAAAGGAATTCTGCAGCACAGGTTTAATTAAGTATTCCCTTCACAGGACACACAAGCCTCTGACTTCTGAAGAAACAACCTCCTGGTAATAGAGAATGTTTTCCCTAACAACTTTCATACCTTTCCCTCTGTCACTTGGAAGCTATTTGATGAAACACATAAAAGTGAAATGCTACCTCTGTACATTTTCTCCATGGAGACAATTCACGAGTGTATACAAATCAAAGCCAAGCCTGCATGGATGGCAGCACTAACCATCCATAAGTCATTTGTCACTAGAGTGAAAGAATCACTTCACACACCTGGTGAAACTACATTTATTTTGACTTAAATGTACTTCAAGACGTGCTATTCTGGGGACGCATCTAAAGTCTCTTTAAAAATAATCAAACTTCAGCATTTAATATTGTGAGAAATTGATTATATATAGGTTGAAGGCGGAGTAGAAGATTAGAGTTTGTTATTAAAGCTTGCTGTGAAACATCTTTCTAATCATAGAATGACACAAATAGGATTTTTACATAAATTGGTTGTGCTCCAGTGGTGTGAAATTTTTATGTTTTCATGACTGTGTCTAGGGAGAAATGAGAAACTTAAAAAGAAAAAAAATGCTTTCTAGATAGAACTCTCTCTTACTGGGGAAAGAAACAAGGGTTGACACTGCTTAAAAAGCATTGTCTTTTTTAAAATTATTATTATACTTTAGGTTTTAGGGTACATGTGCACAATGTGCAATAGCAAAGACTTGGAACCAACCCAAATGTCCAAAAAGCATTGGCTTTTTAAGCAGCATTGTTCTCAAACTTTAAAGAACACTTAGGCCCATGCATGCCATAAAGATTTTCCTCTTCGTAAGAAGATTCAAATGCAGTCAGCACTATTCAAGTTTGAAGAAGAGCTAGGGCTAGACAGGCTAGCCATTTATATCAGTTGACAACAGGGGAATGTAGTGTCTTTCATGTCCATATCTTTATTTATTTTCCTGGTTTTCATTTATTAGACAATACATGCACTTTTACTCAATCTCCGTGTTAATCATATATCATCTTAACATTTTTTAATGTTGATTAGTAACTAGTGAAATATCATGCTTTCTTGTTCCAATAAAACACTTATTTCACAAAATGAATCAAATGAGAAATATGAAAACTTTAATCCCCACAGCTAAGAGAAAGCTAGATAGTCTATTATAAAAATATTGCTTCAGTATCATTATCTCCTGCCTAATGGAATCTGGGGATAATGCTTAGTGAAAATTAAATCACAAAACTCCTGGAATATCAAATCCCTCTGACAAAACATTTCAGGTTTGCACCCTCCAACTCCAAATTATTCATAACAAGTTGCTGCAACTAATAATTAAATCACATTTCTGTAGAGACATAAGGGTAAAAGCTAAAGCTTATGGTCATGTCTTTTCTCTAACATCCTTAACTGCACCTCTTTATTTGACTACTTCTTTTTCAATGGTCTTCTGAAATATGGGCAGCTTTTAACCTCCAATTTCCCATTCTTAGAATCAGAGATATTCTGGATTCTTTGGGAAAGAAAGCAGTCACATTTCTCTAGGCCCAGTTTGGCTGCTTCTCACTGTGGGCTGTGAATCCCCTTAAAAAGTCATCAATGACCTATTTGGAGTAGATTTTATACCTTAACAAAGAGAGAAACATTATTTTTGCCTCTACTGTCAATGGGGGAGGAAATGAATTCATGATGCTGGCAAACAACAGTCAATGTCAGGAAATCTGCACCAGGAATAGAAAATAGAAACATAAAATTGAAGTAAGTGAGAAGTGATTCATACATTTTGTTTTTATTTTTTTTTTAATTCTTTTTTTGAGACACAGTCTCACTCTGTCGCCCAGGCTGGAATGCAGTGGTATGATCTCGGCTGACTGCAACCTCCACTCCTAGGTTCAAGCGAGTCTCCTGTCTCAGCCTCCTTAGTAGCTGGGATTACAGGTGCCTGCCACCACGCCTGGCTAATTTGTGTATTGTTAGTAGAGATGGGGTTTCACCATGTTGGCCAGGTTGGTCTCAAACTCCTGACCTCAAGTGATCTGCCAGCCTTGGCCTCCCAAAGTGCTGGGATTAGAGGCATGAGCCACCGTGCCTGGCCATGATCCATAAATTTTGTGTCATTACTTCTGCCGTGACAACTAGGGAACCAGGCAGACTGCATGGAAACCTTTCCTAGAATGGGCTTCCACCCACCCAAAAGCAATCTGTCTGAAACAAAGAACAAAGGTATAGAAGGAAACCAGGAAGACACTTCTGTGTACATCAGGAAGGTTTTTTTTTTCTCCCTTCTGTATTTTGCTTGTTGTATCTTTTGAGGAAATTGCAATTACTTTGTTATTTGTTAGTGTCATGTGGTTTACCTTTGGAAGAATCCAGAATCCAAGGTTTTTCATAGTTGAATGTGGAGTTTTTAGCAGATATTAAAATGATCATTTATTAGCTTCCTAAAGGTATTGCTAACTATCCACGGCCATTTGTGATTTGATTTCCTGACTCATATGTCAGTTTTTGGGAGATCTCCATCAAAATAGTTTAACATGCTATAAGCAATGTGTAGAAGAGAGCATTCATAAAATGTCATTTTCATAGTTGCCTTATTTTAAAAATGGCAATGTTAAGCATTTCACTTCCTGGTCAGCTCAAATGCTCTTGCATTCCCACTCCAGCACTTTTGTTCTCTCGCTAGAGCTTGAACCTGTTGACCCTTCCCCTTCTCACTGTCAATAATTCCCTCAGGCTCACTCCTGTCTCCTGGTGCAGCTTGAAATTCACAGTTAGACGTAGTATCTTTTTTTTTTTTTTGACTTTTAAAATAATCTTTATTTTTAAAAAGTTAATATGTGCATTATAGGAAACTGAAAAACACAAGAAGCAAAGAACAAAGTCATTCACAATCACAAGCAGTTTATAGTTTGACATGTTCTTCTAGGTCCTGTGCATGTGTAGGCACAACATCCAATTTTATGGGACTGAGATCGTACAGTATGTATCATGATTTTTCACACATCATGAATATTTACCAATTCAAAATTCCAAAGCTATACGAGTATTTTGATAACCAAGAATACACTACACCAACTTAATCTGTTAAAAAAAATGTAATCCTGCCTTTCTTGGGACAAAAATGGCAACATGACTCTAGATAAAAAGCATTGGCAGAGTTCTGAAATCCTCAACTCCCCTGTTCTCTTTGTCCACTGTATCATCCAGAAGAAGGTCAACTGTGGTTAAGACCAAGTATTCACCTCCCTGCTTCCCCAGCTGAGCAGCGACATGGTCCCAGAGGGGATGCACGTCATGATGACCATAGCGACTGCTTTCCCTGTACGTTCATTACCACAATTTGCAAATGGGCAATCCATGCTGCCTGACAATTACACTCTACATTCCTTGCCAAGTTGCCGTTTCACATGCTAAAGGAACTAGTGCCATAATTCCTCCTCTTTTTTCAAATTTCCAACAAAAACCGCCCACTCTTAGTTGATGACCTTATCTCATAGTTCACTGGATCCTAGTGGATTATTATGACCTCAACTTTCTGCTCTCCCAGTCTGGTATCTCGTACCTCTTCTGTCTGCAGTTCTGCTACCGTGCCCTTCTCTCTCTTCATGCTTGGCTGGTCATCTTGTTCTAGACTTCATGGAGGAAAAAGAAACCATGGAATGGAAACCTCTGTGTCTTCCCTCCACTTGTCAATCCACATGCATTTGTAAGTAGAAAGACTCTCTGGGCTGCCTTTCTATACAGCTTGAAAGAAAAATCCCCAGTCCTACCAAAGTTGAGTGCCTCCATTCATGCTCTGTAAACCATTCCTTTATTATTTTTGAAGAATTTATCTCATGGAATTATTCCTTCTTATCCTGTATTACTTATTTCAGTATCCTCATTAGATCGCTCTCATTGTCTCACACACACACACACACACACACACACATTAATATCATCAATATGGGCTGGGGCAGAGGGAAATCTTGTGGACGTGGCAGTCAGCTCTAGGTTGGGGGCTACTGGAAGAATCCAGCAAACTTTGAAGAGATCATAAAATTAGTCTTGGTGTTTACCAAGGAGACCAAATTTCCAAACAGAGAAACATTGACCATGCAAAGGCACAGAGGTAGGAAACAGCATTTCATGTCAGAGGAACTTTACGTAGTTAATGTGTACGAAGCTAAGAGTTTAAGATTGGGCTGGGTGAGGGGTCATGGTGAACACTAAAACTGCAGAGGTAAGCAAGGGCCAGATCATGAAAGGATGACCACACCCTATTAAATAATTTGGGATCTTTGCAAAAAGTAAAGGGGGCTATTATAAAAGAAATAAAACTATCATATTTGCAGTTTAGAAAGATGACTTCAGCACTAGCATAGTGGGTGAGCTGGAGGGATTAAGTGAATGTTACCAGTTCATGCAAGAGAAGCTAAGGGCTTGAATGCAAGCAGTGTCATTGTCCTATCGGTTCTTAAACACAGTTATCATTATTTCCATTTCATACATGAAGAAAAGAAGCCAAAGAGAGAACTTGGGCCCCAAGTCACACAGCAAGTCGAAAGTGGAGCTGGGATTCACATTCTAGCTAAGGGACCTGGTCTGAATTCTAAACAGCACCTTCCTCTGATTTCATAGTATATTGCTCTTTCTCATTTTTCAGCTCTCAGCTTAATTGCCAGATGGTACCCTTGTCCATCACTCTTTCTGAAATAGGGGTCCTGAAGTCCTCTGTCAAAATTTCACTGATGCTTAGTAGCTTCTTGGCAATTATGAGCATTTATTTTTCTTTCTTTTTTTAATTGGAAAATTTGTATTTCATTAAGATGTTTAGTTTTAAACTTACCTGTTTATTATTCTCTAAGAAGGTCCTCATCTGTTAGATCTGTTATTATATCCCACAGCGTTAGATATGAAACAAAAAGAAATTTGTTTCTTTGAGGATGGCACCTTGCCTTCTTTTTCTTTGCATTTCTAGTACCAGCAGAGGACTGAGAACTTATGAGAAGCCCCGCATGCGTTTGTTGAATTAGTTAACTGCTAAAGCGAAGTTGGGTGTAGGGTATAATTGCTTTCGCTGTATTTGTACAGCAGCATAATTGTATTAGATTAAGTAGAATATGTTCCGAAAGCTGTACAAACAATAGATGTGACCTAGTCTCTTATCTCTGCCAACAAGAAAAGTAATCAAAAAATGCACTGTAAAATTAAAACAAAATTATCTATGAAGTTACTCATTCTAAGAATTCCTCTAGCATGTCCAGTTTTTACTTATTCACTTTACTCACTGAACATTTTCTTAGCACCTGCTACATGCTATGGATTACACTTGGAAACTTCTTATGTACCAACCATTGCTCTAAATGATTTGTGAATAATGTCTCATTTAATTATTAAGAATCTGATAGGATAATACAGTGCACAGTAGTTATTTCTGGTCCATCTAGCATTTATTCACTTTTTTTTGGAAATATGACCCTAAATTTATTTTGCATAATTACACCTTTTTCTTCCTAGTCCATGTGTTTGTTCAGGGCTGATTCCAGCTTCAGGGCTGGGCTTGTGATCTAGGGATTAGCTAATGAGTGCATTTTATTTAGTTCACTGGGTATAGTGATCATTTCAAAAATGAGGATTTAGTTCAAGCCCATCAAAATCAGGTTCATAACTTTTGTTGAAACTATTAGGAAAAGAACACTTGTCTTTTCTATTGTATTTGAACCACAAAAATGTAGATCAGGAGTAGCTCAAAGCTTTATCACGCCACAATATATAGACCCCGAGGATGGATTCAAAAAAGCGAATAAAAGCCAAAGATGGAGAAAGATTGAGCCCCTGCAACAAGTTATATCTAAAACAATAAACCTTTGGAATTTTTAGCAAGGAGAGCCAATAAAACTCCTTTTTCCCTTAAGCATTTGTTTTAGGTCTTCTGTTTCTTGGACTGTAGTCCCAATTGCTTTCGGTAGATATTATCTACAAATTTTATGTTATAAATGAGGAAATTCAGAGCCAGCATTAAGTAATTTATTTAAGGTCACTCAGCAACTACTCATCAGAATCAGAAATTGAACACAGATCTCTCTCTCTCTCTCTCACTCTCTCTCTCTCTCACACACACACACACTTTTTAACTCTGAAGATTGCTTTTTCAAGAGATGCATTCCTATAGTCCAATGGTCATTTAAGAGGTCATTGTCTATAGACGGAGGCTTAAGCACATAAAGAATTCACCATAGTGCAATGGGATATGTGGTAAAAGATAGATGGGATGAATCAAGAGGCAAGATGAGCCACAAGAGGGGATGCTCCAGAGAGAAGCTACTGTTTACATGGAGGGTGAGAAGTTCAGTGTTGGCTACCATGAAGAGGGTTTAGGGATGTATTAAGAGACAACACTAGAGAGGTGGATTAGGACTGATTTCTAACAGGTCTGATAACCAAAGTCCTGGGCAGAAAAGGGAGAGGGATGCCAATATGCATAATCTGTGGCTTCCATCTTGTATAAAACATAAGCAATTATAAAATTAGGACTATTGAGAGAAAGCAAGAACTTGATTTTCTGGTATTTAACCCAAGCAGAAGCATAAATTTCTTCTATATTATCTTTAGTATTGATTAGATTTTTTTAGAAAAAAAACATAATTATAATTTACTTCCTAGGATTATTTGGGAGGGAATTTTAGACATAATCTAACTTGCCTTCTATCTTTTCTAAATTGAAATGACTTATCCACATTCATCTGACAATTTAGTGGCAGAGCTAAGAGTAGAAACTAGGCCTCCTGAATTTCATTCAATTGCTCTTTTTTATTGTTACCATGCTGATACTATTCCTCAATCAAGTCATTCTGACCTGGGACTGAGGTCTGGGGGTTCATGGAAAGGTGTGTGTTGTGGGTGGCAGAATCACTGAATGGGAGAGAGATGCTGAATGAAGTGTATTATCCAGATGAAATGTGTGGAGGCAGGAACAAGGTGGAGAGCTTCTTTTGTTGTGATGTCAACGGAATGAGGATGGAGAGCACAGAATTCTTAGGAAAGCAAGGCTTGAGTTGAAAAGATCTTTACTATTCTTTCAACCCTTAGTGTCTACAGCAAATTTAAAAAGAAGAAAGAGCAGACTTCACTTTTATAGAAAAGTACTGTCCATTCTCGGAGAGGCTCAAATCCCTATTGTAACGTCTATAGTGCTGCTTTCACCCGGCCCTGCGGTCTTTATTGCATCTCCACTCTCAGCATTTGTAAGCTGTCTTTCTTTTGAATTACTGAAAATAGCTTTTCAAAAGGGAGTGTTAACAACCTTCTTTTGACATTAGCTATGTGCACTCTGCAAAGTAAGCAATCCATAAGGACAGGGTGACCCTTTGTGCTGTGGTTGTCTCTGATCCGATGACTGCACTTCTTGGTTACATCTGCTATCATGCTCTTGAGTTGGCTATGTTTTCAGCAAAGGAAGTCAGCTAAAGAGCTACCATCTACTGTTTGGGATACCGTTCTATAGTTTAAAAAGTCACTTTGAAGAGGTAGTCACTTCAGAAAGGCAAAATACCTTTTGCCTAAATATAAGAGCAGATACAGACAATAGATAGCTACTTTGGGTGCCAGAAAGAGGATTGTCAGGGATAAAAGCAAAGTCTAAACATTCACAAAATGATCCACACGAGTGCCTTCAGGGGAATTTTTAAAAATAGGACTAGAAGGGCCGGGCGTGGTGGCTCATGCCTGTAATCCCAGCACTTTGGGAGGCCGAGGCAGGCAGATCATGAGGTCAGGAGGTCGAGACCATCCTGGCTAACACGGTGAAACCCCATCTCTACTAAAAATACAAAAAATTAGCCGGGCGTGGTGGTGGGCACCTGTAGTCCCAGCTACTTGGGAGGCTGAGGCTGGAGAATGGAGTGAACCCAGGAGGTGGAGCTTGCAGTGAGCCGAGATTGAGCCACTGCACTCCACTCCAGCCTGGGCGGCAGAGCAAGACTCTGTCTCAAAAAAAAAAAAAAAAAAATTGGACTAGAAGAAGTAATAAATATCAACTTTGGGTGACATACTATGGTGGTAAGTGTTATCATTGCTTTATCTAGTGGGAATCAATGTCATTGGCAGCCAACATTTGGGAATATTGGAAACCCTGTTAAATATTTGGCACAAGAGTTGAGACACTGCCTAGCCCTTGAGAGGTAGGATAGATGGGTAAGGACAAAGGAGGCAGAATTAAGAGTTGCAGGGCTGGCTGGGCACGGTGGCTCACACCTGTAATCCCAGCAGGTTGGGAGGCTGAGGTGGGTGGATCACGAGGTCAGGAGATCGAGACCATCTTGGCTAGCATGGTGAAACCCTGTTGCTACTAAAAATACAAAAAGAAAAAATTAGCTGGGCGTGGTGGTGGGTGCCTGTAGTCCCAGCTACTCGGGAGGCTGAGGCAGGAGAATGGCGTGAACCCAGGAGGCGGAGCTTGCAGTGAGCCAAGATCACACCATTGCACTCCAGGCTGGGTGACAGGGTGAGACTCCGTCTCAAAAAAAAAAAAAAAAAAAGAAAGAAAGAAAAGAAAAAGAGTTGTAGGGCTGCAGTCCAAGAAGAAGGCAAGTAGAAGAGTCTATTTAGGTTTGCTAAGGCTGAAAGACTGCTCCAAAGCACACAGAGTTAATAGAGAGGCTAGATTTACTGTAAAATTGAGCTAGAAGTTAATGAAAGAAAAGAATCTTGGGCATGTTAACAAAAACTAATTTTTGAACTTGCATAGAGATGTTAATTTAAATTTACCAAATGATATTCCATTTATCATGCTTTATGATGGACTTATATGCTGACGAGCAATGACAATTATTTGCAAAATAATAGTGCAAACCTACTGTTTTCTTCATAGGTGGATCAGATTGTTTGTGTTACATAGAAATGACAAAGGTCTTACATAGAAAACATTACATAGAACGAATATGTTCCTGAAGGTAGATCAAAGAAAGAAATCTTTTTATATTATTATAGTTTTGTACCCAATGCTCAGACATTCGTTGAGAATATGACATAATAATGAATTAAATCTCTTCCATGCCCTACTATAACACCCGTAAAATACAGTATTTTCTTCTAGGGTCTGATGGTCAGTGAGAAATTTGATCTACAAGATTAATTATTAAAAAATGCTTGGAGTTTCTCATCTTCAGATTAGTACCACAGTGTATAATAACAAAAAATGTAGTTGTAAGTACATAATGATTAATCGTAAGTAACGGGCTGATCCTGAATTGGTGTATGATTTCCAATTTGGTAGGTTCTACACTTTGTCACTGGTCATAATTCCAAAACATGTAAAAAACTCATTTAATAGCACAAATTCTAGATTTTTCCTTTTCTATTCCTTCTTTTTAGAGCCAGCTCTCCTAGTTATTTTTTAATGCCAGTCTATTATGATACATGAAATGCATTACATCTTTACTGTACAGGAAATAAAATTCTAGTAACATGCATTAAAACAAATTAGTAGACCTGAATATCTCCTGATCTGATGAATGAGAAAAGGAGGGTCTACATTTATCTATTTCAGATATTATACATTGAATTCCAGACTGGGGGATGCCCGTGTCTATGTTGACACAACAGAGATTCGTCAATACTCCTCAGAACTTCTCTTTATTTGAAAAGCATTCAGGAACTTTTCCAGCATGTGTTATTAAGAAAACATAAAAGGAAGATTAACAAAGAAGAAGAAGAATAGAAAATAAATAACCCTGTTGATAGGATGAACTTCATTTCTATCAGCTGGTTACTGAAGCAGGAAATAGAGGCTTTTCTAATGAGGCAGTGGGCTATTCTTGCAGTGTTTCTAAGCTATTTTATACTGGGGAGAGGGAGTTTTTCCTGTGGTCATCATAACAGGAAAAGGTACAAGACTTAAAGCTGTCAAGATCCTATGAATGTAATAATAATTGTTCCCAAATTGCTTTTCTCTGTTCTTTTTCTTGTTAGGTAAGGTAATATTTTAATATAATTAAATATGTTTAGACATTTCTGATCTAACCAAATAAATTAAATTGTAAAATAGATTTACTAAAAAAAAACAAAAGATCATAAAATATTGATGTTACACTTCAGTGTTTTATTCACATTTTAAACTTTTTTTTTCCAAAAAACTCAGGATATTTGAATTTTTTAAACAAGCAGGAAGATATGCATTTTAAATATATATACTCTTAGAAGAGAAAAAGTCATTTTGAGGAGATATGTCCATTCTGGAGGATGAGAATTAGAGAAGCTCCCACAAAATATATATATTTACACATAATATATATATGCACATATATCACTTATTGGCATAATTGCATGTGCACATACCTTCTAAGTTTGATTATAACTAGTTGCCTGTAACTCCTGGATTTATAACTAACAGCGGACTGTAATGTTTAACACTGACATTGTGTTATTATCTATTTCACGAAATGCAAAATAAATGATGGTATAGACTTTTGTGCACTGTTAAATTTTCATAAGAATGTATATACTGTTGCACATATGTATCGATGATTTACTCTAGATAGTATAATTCTTCCAGTGACTGGTGCATAGCTGTATAATTGTATGTTTGTATAATGATGATGACAATTTGTGTCATTTTAAAGAAATTTGAGTAGTATTTTATAACATTTGAATATATGATTAAATTACTCATCAACTTAGTTTTAATGTTTAATTTATTTAACATTTATTTATTAAAAATGTTTAATTTTTTTTTTGCCCAACAATTATATCAATTGCTTTTTCCTTGGGCCTTTAAAGAGTAGACATGTTTCTCCATTTGTTGTTAATGGATTAATCTGATCATTTGGCCATTTGAAATTAATTTCAATCACTGCATTATCTATTCTTCATTCTGGTTTAGTAGCTACATGCAAAAACATGGATCATCAAAATGAACCTGAGTATATCAGCATCTGTTCACTAGTGCATAATTTATAATAGCAAAGTATCATGAATATCCTCCATGTCCACAAGATGACATTTCTTAAATAAGTAAGGAAATATCTAAACAATGAACTTTATGACTCTGAAGAACTTTTATAAAAAGTGAAATGATCACAAATTTGTACAACATAACCTCATTCTTCAAAGTCTTGTATTCAAAGAAAAATTTCTAGATGGAAATAGCAGTTAGCTCTAGTTGCTGTTATTATGAAGATGGTTACTTTCTTTTTAATATGCCTTTGTATTTCCAAACATTTTTGCTGTGACCATACAGTTACTTAAGATTAGAAAAATAAGCATTATTTTAAAATACAAATATTTATCCTTAATAAAATAAATAATGGGTACACCATAAAATCTGCTCATCTCTTTTCTTTCTCTCCTACCTGATCAACTTGTTTACTGGAAAATATTAATTAAGAATCAAGAAAAAAGTGGAATTTGATTGATTCAGTGGAGCATAGCCAAGCTTTTCAGCTGTCAAGTTTAGTGCCTGAAGTTCTTTCTGCTGGCACCAGAACCAGATCTCCACATGAGCGGGTTGGTCTTAGTGACTCTTCACAGATCTGATCTTCTGCCTGAGCTGGTTAATGACCTTATATTTTGCCAGTCATCCAGGTTTAGGTCTTCTCTTCAGGGTTATCTTTTCCCCCTTACTTTCTGCTCCCTCTGTTGCTGCTACAGTTCAGGACAATGTGATCTCTTTCCTAACTGTTCTGTCTCCTTGAATTCGTCTGGTACATCACTGACTGATGAATCTCCTTAATATAAGTCCTTAAACACGTCATTACATCCTTACAGCACTACTGAAGTCCAAACTCCTCCGATTGACACTATAGGCCCTCTGTAATCTGATCTCAAACAACATTTCCCCCAGATCTCCTACTATTCCACTCATGCATCCGACGACCTAGCCAAACTGAAGTAGGAACCTCCCACCCACTCTGTTGTAGAGATTCCTCTTCCTCCTCACAAAAAAATGTATGCCACTTCGTTCACTATCCTAATTAAAATTCTACCTATGATTCAAGATTTAGTGAACTATGAACTTCCAAAGGGTAGAGCAAATGTATTCAGCTTTGTATCTCATTGTTGATTACAGAACTTTGCAAGTAAGAAGTGCTCACTGCCCATTTGCCACATAAATGCACACATTTCAAACCACGTGTTTACCACAGCCTTCTTTTATCACCCAGAAGTGCTCTTCCACCCTCTGAGTACACAGAGATCTCTGCGTCTCTATCTCAACACATATCACAGTTGAGTTTATAGTGTTCTAATGGAAGACAGGGACAATCCCAGCTTAAGGCCCTATACTATGCTCAGACCAGTATTCAGTTACATCAGGACACGTCTAGAAGACTAGTATAAGGGCCTGCTGGGACCCATATGAAAGAGGGCTTAAGAGTCTTTTTGTGGAAAATAATATGATACTCAGGAAACAAAGATTCAAGGAGTATGACTCAAAAACATAGAAGTTTCATATTTGCCAGTAGGTATTGCTAGGTACTATGAAAAATACGCCTGCTAAAAACAGCTAATGATGCTTCTTTTTGTTAAACTTACTAACAAGATGGCAAAATAACAGTAAATACTAAGAGGACAAAACAAATGAGTGAAGGCAAAAATTTGAAGCAGAAGAAAAATCAAGAAGGTTTTTTTTGTTTGTTTGTTTGTTTTGTTTTTTACTTTTCAGTAGATGTTATTTTTTTCCAGGCAGTTTTAAGTTCACAGAAAAATTTAGCAGAAGGTATAGAGATTTTCCATCCTTCTTTCACACATACATAGCCTTTTCTATTATCAACATCCTCCACCAGATTAGTGTATTTGTAATAGTTGATAAAACTACATTAACACATCATTATCTCTCAAAGTCCATAGCTGACATTAGGGTTCACTCTTGGTATTGCACATTCTGTGGGTTTTGACAAATGTTTAATGGCATGTATCTACCATTATAGTATCATGTGGAATAGTTTCACTGCCCTAAAAACCCTCTGTGCTCCACTTTTTCATCCCTTCTATCACAATAACCTCTGAAAACCACTGATCTTTTTATTTTCTCCGTAGTCTTGCCTTTCCGTGTAGTTGGAATCATACAGTATGTAGTCTTTTTAGACTGGCTTCTTTCACTTAGTAATGTGTATTTATGTTTGCTCCACGTTTTTTCATGGCTTGACAGCTTATTTCTTTCAGCACTGAATGATATTCCATTGTCGAGAGGTAAACCTAGTGCATTTATCTATTCACCTACTGAAAGACATCTTGGTTGCTTTCCTGTTTTAGCAATTAAGGAAGTAGATTTTAACCTTGAGCGTATTTACTGATTTAAGTGAACCTAAGCCTCAATGTTGACAGTTTCACAGGGCATGAAGGACAGGAAACAAAGCGCAAGATGTAGAGTCTAATAGGAGACCACGAGAATGAAGCTGGGAACCCGATGGCTATACTCTTAGTAAACAAGAAACACACCAGACCCCTCCCAAAGGATTGTAAAAAAAAATGTGGCCTTAGTCCATTTACACAGCTAGGACAGAATATCAAGACTGGGTAATTTGTAATACAACTTAGAAGAAGTTTATTTGCCTCATGGTTCTGGAGGCTGGGAAGTCTAAGATGGAGGGGCCAGCATCTGGTGAAGAACCTCTTGCTGCATCATCCCATGGTGGAAGGGCAAAGAGAGGGCAAAAGAGAGACAGAGAAAAAGGGACCAAACTCACCATTTTATAATGAACCCACTGCTGTAATAACAAACCCACTCCCACGGTAAGAGTATTAATGGATTTGTGAGAACACAGCGCTCATGCTCCAATAGCCTCTCATTAGGTCCACCTCCCAATACTGCTGTATGGGAGATTAAGTTTCCAACACATGCTTTCTGGGGGACACATTCAAACAGTAACAGTTACCTATTATACATTTGGGCCTGAGTGAAAAGGAAAAAAGTCTCACTTGAGAATGTGCCAATAATAAACTGGCCCTTTATGCAAACCTCATAGAAGTTTGCAGTTCAAATTCACACTAACTGTGAACTGTGTCTAAAATAGTTCAAGCTGATAATTAAGCTTAAAAGACTCCTAAGAGGGTAATATCCTCAGAAGTCTGGCAGAAACAAACACACTTTCTAACTGCAGAAACCCAGGTCTCAAAGGGTCCCAGAGAAAAAGTTAAAATGAGCTTACAGTCAAATTTCACAAAACACACAATGAAACAATGCATCATGAGTGAGATCCAGCAACAGAAAAAAGTAGTTGCATAATTGCAAAGCCATTAGAAATATACAGAGATTTAACATAATAGAAGAAATATGAGAAAGGATTGCAAATATGAGTAAAGAGTTAGTATAAAAATAACCAACGTGAAGAAAGAATAACTTATAAACATGAGAACTGTAATAATTGAAATGAAAATTTAATGGATGCATTTAACCATAGGTTGGACATGCCTAAGGAGGGAAATTACTCAACTGGAAATTAGTGAACTAGAAGATAGATTAGACAGAATTATCTAGAATGCACACAAAGACACAAAGAAATAAAAACTAGGAGATAGTAGTTATGAAATATGGAGATAAAGACAGAATATTATGGAACTGATGAAAAGTGCTAATCCACAGATGCAGAAATACCCTTCTTCACTATGTATTGTATTTATATTATGGATCAGTAAATACATGGTGGAAAGATATCTTTATTGTGCTGAGACAGAACATCTGCAAACCTAGAGTTCTATACCTAGAGAAAAGATATTTTTGGAACAAGGGTAAAGTAAAGATATTTTCAGACAAACAAAAAACCTAAGTATTTTGCCAATAGCAGACTGTTACTAAAGGAAACTTTAAAAGATGTACATGGATGGAGTTGGAAGCCACTGGCTTCAGCAAACTAATGCAGGAACAGAAAACCAAGCAATGCATGCTCTCACTTATAAGTGGGAGCTGAACAACGAAAACACACGGACACAGAGAGGGGTACAACACACACTAGAGCCTGTGAGGAGTGAGGGGAAGGGGGAAGGGAAAGCATCAGGAAAAGTAGCTAATCCATCCTGGGCTTAATACCTAGGTATTGGGTTGATAGGTGCAGCAAACCACCATGACACACGTTTACCTATGTAACAGACCTGCACATCCTGCACATGTATCCTGGAACTTAAAATTTAAAAAAAAAGTTAAAAAGAGATGTGCAAATTCAGAAGGTAAACTCAGATGGAAGGTCTGTGGTTTAAAAAGGAATGAAAAGCAAAGAAAATCTAACCAAATCTGGAATGTATATAGCAACTTATAATGAGTATAATGGCTTAAAAAGCTAAAATAATGCCAGAAGGAATTTAAATGCTTATGAAGGTAACATATGAATTAGCCAGAGAGTGGATACAATTTAAGTGTTCCTGAGTCCTTTTATTGTTTAAGGAAAGTAAAAGAATGAACTAATTTTGAAATGGTTAAACTCAAATTTCTAAGATAAGCACCAAAAGAAAAGAAATAGTATATATTAGTTCTAATTCAACAGAGAGGAAAAAAATTGGGTAAGAAAAATAGTCAATCAATTCACATAAAAGATTTTTAAAAAGGGAAGAAGAAACAGAAAAGGCAAAACAAGAGAGGCATAGTATGATGTAATATAATTAAAAACAAATTTATAAGTAATTGTAAGTAAATAATTATAAGTGTAAATAGAACAAAAGATAGAAAATGACAAAATGGAAGTGTGAACAAGAACAACCACCACTTGCAAAGCAATAATAATCCAGCTATACAAAAAATGTATAGGAAACACCTGTAATTAGAAGCTTCAGGAAGTTAGAAGAAAAACATCTAAAACGTAATTCAGAAAAGTTGAAAGTAAAAGATTGGTAAAAGATATGCCACAGAATACTTAGAGAAAGCTGGTATAGCTATATTTCCAAATAAAAAATACTTTTGGACAAACAGCATCACAATAAATAATGAGGGTTACTAAATTTTTTTTTAAAGTTAAACTGAGGCTGGGCTCAGTGGCTCACGCCTGTAATCCCAGCACTTTGGGAGGCTGAGACAAACGGATCACAAGTCAGGAGTTGAAGACCAGCTTGACCAACATGGTGAAACCCTATTTCTACTAAAAATACAAAAATTAGCCAGGTGTGGTGGCACGCACCTGTAATCCCAGCTACTCAGGAGGCTGAGGCGGGAGAATCGCTTGAACCCGGTAGGGGGAGGTTGCAGTGAGCCAAGATTGCGCCACTGCACTCCAGCCTGGGGGACAGAGTGAGACTCTGTCTCAAAAAAAAAAAAGTTAAGCTGACCAGGAAGAAATAAACATTTCTGAACTTGGATGCACCTCAACTCATGGTCTCGAATTGTAGAAAACAAAAACGACAGAATTAGAAGTAGACTTTGACAAATCTATTAACATAATGGTAGTTGATAGATCAATCAGGCAATACACTTTAGCGTGTAGATGATTTGAACAATATGATTAACAGGTTGATCTAATGTATAGTTATAGACCATTATCCCCAATAAAAGCAAAAAATATATATTTTTTTCAAGCATGAATTAATCCTTCATGAAAAATATTCTCCTCAACATAATAATAGCAAACACATTACATTTAATTTGTTACTAGGCAGTGTTACAAGCAATTTAGAATACATTTAGTCCTCACAACAATTCTAAGGGTTTGGTATATAAATATTCCCTTTTTATATATGAGAACCCTGAGGCACAAAGAGGTTAAGTGATTTTTCCAAGGTCATACAATCCAAAAATGGAAGAGCTGGGATTTCCAAAGTCTGTACTCTTACCTACTATGTAATATTGCAGAAAAATATGCACTACTTGGGAATTAAGCTAATAAAAAATATGTGTAATCTTATGGAGAAAATTATAAAATCTGTTGACAAATATTAACGAGGACCAAGAGAAAAGAAGAGCTCATGTTCACGATTTGGAAGAATCAATGGCAAAAAGAGTCAGTTCTTCCTAAATGGATGTATAGATTCAAAATCTATAACATTGTTGTAGGCATGCAAAGTTAATTCAAAAATGTATGTGAACTACCAAACGACAAAGAATAGTGAAGACATTTGTAAGAATAAAGTAACAGGATTAGTCAGCCAGCTACCAAGACTTCTTATAAAGATATAAAACAATTTAAGACAGTGTAGTATGACACAGAGTTTGACAAAATGACTAATGGGACAGATTGGAGAGACCAGAAACGGACTCACACATATACAGAAACTTGATTTATGATGGAGTTCTAACTATATATCAGGTAAAAAATGGACTTTCAATTAGTAGTACTGAGAGAATATGTTGTACATATCAGAAAAATAAATTTGGCCCCAAATTCTAACCACAATAAAAAATAATCTCTGTGGGTTAAAAATTAAAGTAAAAGGCTAAAGTTTTAAAAAAAATTTAGAATACAAATAGAAACTACTTTTTCTTTGTGAAAGAAGGATTTTTTAGGCTAGATAGAAGAATCATGAACCATAAAAAATTAATATATTTTACTGCATTAAAATTAGGAACTTTTGTTTATCATAAATAGCATAAAAAAGCAAAAAGCAAGTCACACACTGGGAAATAGTGTTTGTATTTGCAGCACATGAAGGATTGATGTTAAAATATATAAAGAGCTAAAAAGTAAATAAACAAAAAACAGTCCATATAGAAATTAGCATTATAAGAAAGAAGAAAACAGAACAGGCCAATAAACATATTGAAGTGATGTGGAAGTGCTGTGTAGAAAACAGCATGGTCCCCTTAAATGATAAGGAAGTGGGGAAGGGAAGTGCTGGGGAGGGAAGGTGGTCCCTAGCTAGGCTCCACCCCCACGGACTTAGGTGAGAACAGACATTTTTCTTTTCCTGCCCAAATGTTGCATTTCCCAAGACCACCGTGACCTGCCATGGCCCCATCCTGGGCCTATAAAAACCCAAGACCCTAGCAGGCAGACACACAAGAGGCTGGACCTCAAGAGGTGCAGATTGGCGGAAGAAGATAACAAGCACCTGCATGTTGACAGAAACACATCGGAGGAGGAACACACAAGCAGCTGGACGTGGAGAGGACGTCGTAAGCACCGACAGGCACCGGAACTCCGGCAGGCCATCCACTGGCAGAATGACATGGAGTTTGGCTGGGGCGGTTGGAGGAGAGCCCAGGCAGCTGAGTGGCCCTACTCCGAGGGAAAATCATCTTCCTTCTGGCTCCCTCATCAGCTGAGAGCTACTTCCACTCAATAAACCCTTGCACTCATTCTCCAAGCCCAGGTGTGATCCGATTCTTCAGGTACACCAAGGCAAGAACCCGGGATACAGAAAGCCTTGCAACAAAGTAGAGGGTCTAATTGAGCTAGTTAACACAAGCAGCCTATATATAGATGGCAAAATTAAAACAGAGCACCCTGTAACACATGCCCACTGGGGCTTCAGGAGCTGTAAATATCTACCCCTAGACACTGCTGTGGGGTCAAAGCCCCGCAGCCTGCCGGTCTGTATGCCACCCTAGGGGTTTGAGCAGCAGGGCACTGAAGAAGCGAGCCACACCGCCATCGCACTCTCTGCCAGAAGGACAAGGGAACTTTCCCCATTTCAAGAGGATCCTCAGCATCATTCGATATCACCGGAAGGAAGATTTTAAACCAACTGGAGAAAATTAAAAGTCAGGGAAATCGTTAGTCCAATCATGCCCACCCCGTGTTTGTGAGAATGTGGTGCTCTGGGAGCACCTCCACATAATTAGTATGAGTCAGAATTGCTCAAGCACTAACTTCTTAGTAAATATATTATAAAGATCTGCATGTCCTATGCCCAGGAGTTCCCCCAGAGAACTCTATTAATATGCACCAGTCTATGCATAAAAGAATGTTCACAGCACATTGTAATATTACAAAACTAAAACACCCAAACGCCCGCCAAGTGAATACATAAACTGCACCATTTTAAAAGATGTGAATCCTATATAGCAGTGAACACGAGTGATTTCCAGCTACACATTACAACTTGGATGAACTAGGAACTTGGTTCAGAATTTTTGGAAAAAAATACAGGTTTCAGAAGAACCATACTGTATTCAGTATTTTTCCATGTATATAAACGTGCAAAGTTAAATAACACATTATTAGAGCTACAAACTTATGTGGCACAATTATAAAGATAACCAAGATAATAATAAACATAAAATTCAAAATAGTGATTCAGGCATGCACAGAACTGCAATGTCACGATCATGTTCTTTTTCTAAACGTGAGTGTTGGGTAGACGGCATTCACTGAATCTTTGTTCAAAGGCAAGTTGATATTGTAGCATAGTATTTATCACTCAGAGTATTGTAGATCTGCCATTGAAGTCTTATGCCGTTGTTCTAAAAGTATAATAGAGAAATAGTGAAAATGAGAGACCCATTTCAGCTCTTGATAACACCAAAAGCATAAAGACAGGCGCAGGTTGCTTCTTCTCCTTGAGGTAATTGTTGGAACATGGCATGGCATTATGCCGTGATCTGGGCAACCTGCTGGAACCAGGCAGAAGTGGAGAGAAGGAAAGACAGTGGGCATCAGAACATTAGGTCCAGAAGAGGGTGTGATCAGCACAGTTGAAGCCAGAGAGAAGGAAAATGTCAGATTTCATGGAATAGCAACAAAAGAGTTTGCGATCACATATGACACATACCCTGAGGACTCTCAGAATCTTCTGGAAGGATTTTGAGGAGTGACTTGAGGAACTCCCACAAAAACATGGAAAGAGTAGAGTCAGGAAAATAGTTTGCATTTTCTAAGATAACTAGGTAACTGTTATTTGTGTACTTATAATGAATAATAGATATTAATTTACTGTGGCCAGAAAGTGCATATATCTTTTATCCTAGTAGTACCTTACAAAATGTAAAAGAATAAACACTTTTTGCATAAATGCATAAATGTGTGTGTCTAATGCTAGATATTAGGGATATCATCTTTTAAACAAAGGAAGTTGCATGATTATGGTAGCACTAAAGTGCTCTTGAATTAGTCTCCTAATACTATTTGGTGTAACCAAATTTAACTCAATATCTAATCAGGACAAATATGGCGTGGAAAGAGGCCTGTGCAAACACGTTTCCTTCAGCTTATAAAGGGAATGAGAAATGAGTGTAATAGAGACAGTAATTTAGGTACACTTGGAAATCCAGAAATTCACTCACACACACACACACACACACACACACACACACGCACACTCCTCTTGAATATATACCAGCCCTAGAAAGCTCAGTCCTTTTCAGCTTGGCAATGCCACTGGTATCCACCACCCCAGGAAGTCACTCTCTCTGAATGCTCCTGGCTAAAATGCAGAGATTCTGCAAATTACTTCTATAATGGGCAATGGAGAGGAAAAAGTGGATGAAATTCAACATAGGAAAAGCCAATTTGAGTTCTATAAAATGTTTTCTAATGATGGAGTCTATTAGGTCTTGAAATAATCTCAGCAGGAGAATGTGAAGGCTGTATCAAAAAAAAAGGACTTAAAAAACTGCAATAAAAATTTTGATTTAAACTGTCAATAGGACAAATGTCTGCAGCAGACGAAAGGCGGGACCTTCAGAACATTACCAGGGTTATAACACTTTTTGAAAACTTATGTGTTAAAGAAAAAAACCTTACAATTCACTGCTGTGTGCTGGAAAGTAAAGGAAATTGTAGTGTCAAAGAACTGTTTCTTTCTATTAAAAAAATCAGTTTAATCTTCAAAAATATGTTTTCTCTACATAAACAATGTGAGGCAGGATGGTCTGGAGCTAAAAAGCAGTGGATGTGAGTCTGCTATAATTAGAGTTTGTCTAATATCTCATGTTTTTAAAAACAATTCAAGAATTTTTGAGTTTCCATCATGAATGGAAGTTTTGCTGATGACCACACAGTGGACAGACCCAAGTCCTGCTGTTGCTCTGTTAAGAATTTGGCTCTTTCCTTTCTAGGTTTTACAAGCAACGTGTTCATGTACATAAATAACCACAATCTCATTTGTAAAGAGAAAATAAAGAAAAAGTTTATGTACAGTGCACTGTGGACTTCACATAAGCCCTGGGGGGTCCTCTGAGACTTTCATTTCTTTCTTTCACAAAAGCAGAAGATGAAGTTTAAGTGCTTTCCTGTGTATTTAATTTAAAGATACCAGCCACTCTATTCTTCAGAACTAAGTCCTAAAACAAAGACAGAAACAAAAACAAACAAACAAAAAAACCCCCCCAAAACGGCTCCTTATTCCTCAGACACCATCCATGCATGAGGTGATGAATAGGATTTTAGAAGTAGGCGCTACCGTAATCTCGTGGGCCTTTCTATTTCACAGAATTTACTACCGTTTTTGCTAAATGGCTACAGAGAATTGATGAAGTTCATGCCTTCTCTTTTAAAGCTATTGAAACTCTTCAGTTGTGAAAATAGCCTAATGAAAGTTGCCTCTTTATCCTCCTCCTGCACTTGCAGACTGGTCTGGAATGAATATCTCACATAGGTAGGCATAGCCTCAATGTGTTTGGGGCTATTTGAGTGGAAATAGAAAAATCTCAGAGTGAGACAGAACCAGTCTAGAGGTAAACAGGCTGCAAATGCTGGCAGCTGTGCCGTTACAAATAAGCCTGCATTCCCCACTGTCGTCTCACTTATCAATTTTGACAGGTGACTGTCTTGGCTCCTTAGAACATTTATCAAGGAGGACACATTGTGCTGAATGTCAGGCTTGCCCAAATGACTTTGGTCAGTGGTTGGCTATAAAGAAAATTTGGCTCATAACCACTTGTCATGCATGGGAAAGATAACAGTTGACCTAAATAATGTGTGCTTATTTTAAAAAGCCCCTATTTATTTAGTTGACTTGATCCTCTTCTGTTCTCAACACCTTAGTTCTAGTTATTTTCATATCCCACCTGGTCTATAAAAATTGACCCCTCATTTATTGCTTTTCTTTGGGTTTTGTTCCTCCAAATTCCTACAAAAGGGTCTATCTGGAATGCTAATCTGACCTCCATCACACTTCTTCTAATATGGAATTGTCGTCCCATTATCTGTAGCGTAAGGTCCAAGTTTCTCATTATGAAAAGGCTTTTCCTTACATGGTCCTGCCCATGGTCCAGTCATGTCTTTCTTCACTTCTTGTAACATAATTCTCCTGTTAGACTGACCTATTTGCATTTCCTGGAACCACCTGTGCTTGTCAGTGCCTTCACCTTTCCGCTTGCTCTTGCCTTAAATGTCTGCCTGTTCAAAATTCTGCTCAGGTATCATTTCCTCACTGCCCATTTCCCAAAGAGTCAGCCACTGGTTTCTCCGTACCACATCTGTATTTTATTATTGTGAATGTCTCACAGTACTGTAATTATATATGTCTTCCCGTTTCCACATCTACATCTAACAGAAGACAGTGTCTTATTTATTTTGGCTTACCAATGTTCAGCATTGAACCTGAAACACTGTATTGCTCAAAAATATTTATTTCTGAACTTAATTGGGTCACTATGTCTTTCAGATAGCTGAAAGGAAAGCATCAGTATATTACAGTAGAAGTGGAAGTCATTTCAAAATCTTTGGATGTAAAAGCAAAATTTAGTAAAATATATTAAAAAAGTAACACTGTGTATTTAATTACATATTATGGGAATACCATGATCTTGTGTTTGTATGCATAAGAATTAGACTGTGAAGTAGCACAATTTTATATCTTTGACTACTTATGTGCATAAAGTTGTAAAACTAAGAACTGAGACAAATGTCTGATAGTAGGGTGTGTGAAACTTAAAAAGCAGTGAAAAACAAATATTTTATAAATATTTTGCAAAAATTTCTTTAATTTGTGTTTACGTTTAATAAGAGCATTCATTTATTTTGTCAGGACTTTCCTTATGCTCCACATTCCAACAATTACCATCATGTCTTAAAATAAGCAAGGCAGCTCTTCGTGCATTGGAAATTATGAGAAATCCTTGGAAAATGAAAAGCAGAAGGGATTATGTTAAAGCCTAAAGCTAAGGCAAGATCAAATGAGAACCAAGAGGTTTCTTCTCCAGCACTAGTGAACCAGAGAGTCTCTGAGCTTGGAGATTCCAGACAAATGGGATGAAGGGGTGCCATGCACACTGAGGATTCCTCCAGCCCTGTCCTCCCTGCCGGCTCAGAATGCCAAGAGCCACAGGTCAGCTCTCTTAAGCCTCCGCATAGCCCTAAGACATATGGTTTTAGTAGCCCCACATTTAGATACAGGAAACTAGCTTTAGTCCAGGTAGAAGTGTCCTAGAATTGGAAGGAAGGGCAGTGTGGTATGGAGGCAAAGGAGAAGGAGCTTCTCAGGAACATGCAGATGGCCAACTGCACCAGGTGTTGTTGAGATTATAAGGTAGTGGAAGGTAGGACTGGATTTGGTCTTTCAACTATTACTTATTATCCTCAAATCAGATTTCAATGGGTTGAGAAATAAATGAGATTTTTAAAAAAATGGCAGAGAATCAAAGTACTATTTTACTATGTTTGGGAAAAGGAACAATAGAGAATATGAAAGTCAAATATACAAATGGTCTTAATTTGAAGTTTTTTTTTTTAATGAAGGACACTTGAATATATTCAGACCTACTATGCTTCTCAGAGAATTCTTTCTTGTGCACGGCTCTGAATCAGGTTTCAAGTGCTTGTACTCGGACCCTAAAATGCACAAGGTATGGAGTTTCCTTTCCGTTTTTTCCTTTCTTCATAAATATTCTCTACTATAGGTGATGAAATTGAGACTTACAATGGTTTAATGATGGAATAGAGATATATGTCAAATCTACGTAGATCTATCTATGCCTATATCTGTCTTACATATCTGTATTCCATCATGTATATGGTTTCATATGTGTACATGTGGCATATACTTACACTATGAGTTTACATATACATACATGTATATTTACATATATTTCATGTATGTGTCAGCCATGATATTACATGTTCTTATATATTATCTCATATAATCCTATGAAGCATGTATTATTAATATTATCTTTTCACAGGTGAAGAACCTGAGTGTCAGAGACATCTCACAAGTACTAAGCAGCGAAGCTTGATTCGAGTTCACTTCAGGCTGATTCCAAAAATAGTGAAATATGATTTCTCCTCAAATCAGCGATACAATTAGACCTCTAGTTTGTTGGTAATACAATTTTGAAAGTCTGTCTTTGGCTTTTTTCTCTCCCCCGGGACTCTCTCATCCAGGCCTGATATCTCTCTGGGTGCTGTATTGCAATAGCGGCGCACTCAGCATCTTTATATGCATGTCTAAGAGGCCTCTGAAACCTAATGTGCCCTAAAACTCCTGATTTTTGCCTCCTAATTCCCCACACCACACTTTCCCTCCCTCAGTTTTCCTCCTTTTAGGAAATAGCTATCTAATAGCTCTACTTCAAAAATGAAGAAGCTGCTTTCAACTCCTTTGTTTTCCTTATTCCCATAATTAGTCAATCAGCAATAATGTCTGTCATGTTTCAAAAATATTCACTGGCTTCTCTTCCCTTCTACTAACTGACCAAATCGCCATCTGCTCTCACCTGAATTAGCACAATCACCTCCTACCTACCACCCTTCTCTGTGTCCTTACCAAACTTGACAGTGTATTCACCAAAAGGCAGCCAAAGTTATATTTTTAAAATAGAAATTAAAATAAAATAAAATAAAATACAAAAATAGAAATCATGCTGTTTCTTTCTTAAATCCCTCTAATATCCTTTTATTTCACTTATAATAACATCCATAAGCCTTATGATTTGCAAGGTCCTGAATTATCGGGCCTATAATTCTCCCCTGTCTTCTATAAACACCATTCCAACGACTCTGGCCTTTTTCTTTGCGTAGTACATTGAGCTCCTTCTTTCCTAAGGGACTCTGAACTCTATACTTTCCCTTCGTGTAGATGAGCATCTGCTCTGGAGCAAGGCTGCCACAATGTGAATACCAGCTCCTCCACTAACCCACTATGAACAGTTCTTGACCTTTTTTCTGCCTCAGTTCCTTCATATGTAAAATGGGAATAGTTATAATCCCTATCTCATACTGTTGTAGTAAAGTTTAAATGAGTTAATATGCCACTGGGATTTTGATAGGAATTGGATTGAATCTGTAGATCACTTTTGGGTAGTACAGACTTTCTAACAATAGAATGTTCCAGTCCAGGAACACGAGATGTCTTTCCATTTGTCTGTGTCTGCTTTATTTCAATATTGTTTTATACATTTCAGGGTACAAGTTATTTGCCTCCTTGGCTATACTTATTCCTAAGTATTTTATCTTTAATGCTGCTGTGAATGAAATTGTTTTCTTAATTTCCTTTTCAGATAGTTCCTTGTTAGTGTATAGAAGTGCAACTAATTTTTGTATGTTGATTTTGTATCCTACAACTTTACTAAATATGTTTATGGCATAGGTTGTGGTGATGATTTCAGAAGTGTATACTTATCTCCAAGTTTATCAAGCTGTATACATTAAACATGCACAGATTTTATATGTTCTTACCTCTATAAAGTGGCTTAAAAATGAGTACATGAGTCAATATACACTAGTACTTTCCAGCAAGGGATAGTTGTTGTTGTTTTTGGTGAAGATTGTTATTCCTTTTGATCTTTGTGTGGGTGGTTCTTCCTTTCAGTTTTCAGCTTTCAGAGAGGCCTTCTTTGGCTATTCTGTCTGTACTTGTCCCATGCTGGAATTTCACACTATTTTCTTCCTAACACTATCTTCATCTGAGATTTTCTTACTTCTCTTTTAATTTTTATTGCTTCTTCCCATTTTGAATACAAACTCCAGGAAAGCAGTGGCACTGTATTGTTGCCCTCTGTGTTCCCAGTACCTAAGACAGTCTCTAATATGAACTAGGTACTTAATAAATATTTGCTGAGCAATGTGTGAAGTCACAGGCTCCAGCTAACACTTAAAGGCTGACATTCTTAGCTCTGAACTCCACTGAGCTATGTTTGGCTGTAACTCCATGTGTCTATCTACTTTCTAGACATTTCCACATGAATGTTCCTATGTCTCAAATTGTCCACAAGCAAACCCATAGCTACGCTCCTTCTCCAGCATTTTCTTCCTCAGTCAACAGCATCTGCATGAGAGGGAACTTTCAGCTAATTGGGAAACCTGGCAGCCATTTTTCTCTCAGGGCCATGAAATGATGGCATATATCTGAATATATACATATCTACCATGTATGTGCCAGTCAGGACTAGATGTTCTCATATATTATCACATTTAATATTAACAAATATGTATTATTACTACTATCTTCTTTTCACAGATAAGGAACCCGAGGCTCAGAGAGGTCACACAGGACTAAGCACTGGAGTCTGATTTAAGTGCACTTCAGGCTGATTCCAAATATACCTAAATACAACTTCTCCTCCAATAAGAGTGATACAATTAGATGTTTAGTGTCTTGGGAATAAAAGTTTTTGAAGGAATGACTTGTAAATTAATGGGCAGGTTATTTACAGGGAAGAGTGAATGAGGACTTAATGAGGGGAATTTATTTCGTATAGTTGGAATATAAGCAAAATAATTTGGGGAATAGAAAGTCTTCTAGAATCCTTTTCACATGATTGATCTGACACTAATCTGCTATTGATCATTTTGAATTATAATATTATGAACATCTATACTTTATTACCATACAGCTATGCACATGTTTAAGACCATTAAGGAAAGTGACAGGAAACGACCCTAAAGCTAATTTCCCAACACCCGAGAGAACGTATGGCTTTCTTTTCTTTTGGCAGACATAAAAAATAGAACCTGCATATAAAATGGCCAGTCCAGTTTTGAAGTGGTGATAATGTTAATTCATTTCCTTCTGTGAGAATCAGATAGTAAAACTAATTGAATATTCACATGTGCTGCCACCTATATGAATTAATCTATGTCTGTGAATTAGTTTACCCATCCTACACTCGGTTATATTGCATGAGAATGCATTCCAAAAAAATATTTTAAGGTGAATAAATCTAAAAGCACATCATTTGGGAGACTTAGACCTTCAAGTTAACCCAGAAAAAAGTAAGTCATGGAAAGTCTGCTGGTCATGCAGATTATTTGAGGGAGACGAAGAGAAGTTTGGAGTCCCTTTCACTTTCATTTTGGAGGAAGAGATTTTGTTAATTTCTTTGTCTATCAGACAGGAAGTGATTAAATCATTATTAACTAAAAACACTTAGTGATGTCTCCACACAAGGAATCAGTTTTCTTTCGAATTTCCCAACTGCATTGCTCACATGCTCTTAAAGCATATTTACAACCTTTGCTTAAAAGGATTTGTAACTGTCTTTACTTGGCAGATAGCCATGTACAAGTCAAAGGAAGGAAACATTCTTTAAGGATTATGAACTTCCTGGCTGCAAAAAAGGCTCAACAGCTGTCAGTGGATCCTCTAGTTACTCATAAACATTCCCTTGGAAAAACACTATCCTTCCAACGGCTATTTAGGAGTCTTAGACCTCTCTCATAAGATAAACCACAGGTAATCACATAATATGTAGGATGTATTAGTTTTAATTTGTTTATAAAAACAAAGTGAAATACTATATCCTCTTGACAATTACACAATCTAGGAAAGAACACATACTCAATTACATGCCAAAGGGGAAACTGAATAATGAAATACCAATAACAAGCATTCAGTGCTATTAAAATAATAAAAAATCATTTCTTAAGAGAAAGAAGAAATTCTTGCCCAGCACTTGCCATTAACTAGCTGTGACAGGTGAATATTTAACCTTCACAGGCTCCGGTTTCCTCTGTCAAGTACATGTGATGTGCTCCTATAGCCTCCTTATGGTTCATATGCACCATGTCAAAGTTCTCTTCATTTTAACTCTCTTTTGTCCAAATATGGTGTAATCGTTTTTAATCCATATGTGTTTTTCCATTATTTCAAATTTCTATCTCTAATATCTCTTATTGTGCCTTGATTACTAAAGAACTCTATTCATCTTATACAATATATAACTTTTTTTTCCCTAACAAGCTTTCTACAGCAAATTCCTGTTTGGTAACTGCTTCTTATAGAATACTTCATTCCTACTGAGAAGAATCTGGGACTTTAAAAACATGGTATTCTCAAGAGAGCAAAAAGAGCAAATGGTGTCAATGTGTTTTACAGAATGAAGAAAAAGTCTCAGATTTAACTTCTAACATTTTGCTACTATTGAAATGTTTTGTTAACAAATAGAAATATGAAAAGAGATTATCTGTAAGAGGGCAAGAACAATGAAATGAAAGCACAGGCAAAAGAGTATTTGAGAGACTGGTCAATTTTAACTTTGGCTGGTGAATAACTTCTACTGCAGAGCTCCAAATTACACTTAGATTTCGGTTCCAAAACTGTGGCTTCTATAATAGCTTGCATCAACACCAAATACAAACATATGTTGCCTTAAATGTCTTATTTTAAGTAATGAAATCTGGACATTTAAAATCCAACAATGTCTAGAAGTGCTGTATCTCAGTTCAAGCCAAGTGGTTATCAGCTTTGTGCCTTCATCTTCACATTCTCCTAATCTGTTTCATTTATGATGACTACAGGCGTAGATTATTTGTTGTTGTATTTAAAAATATTACCGTCCAGTGCTTCATCTGTAAACATCATTATTACTGCTGACATCTTTCTCTGGGTTTGAAATGAGCCAAAAGATTTATTTGCTCTATCGACACATTTTAAACATGCTACCAGCCAATAATGAGGTCGAGTTAGAGGCTGTGTGTGTGTGTGTGTGTGTGTGTGTGTGTCTGTATTTAGGCATGTTTACTGGAAGAGTAAATAATAATTTCAAATTTAAACTACAAAAATAGGATCATATTTTCTATCATATTTAATTTGAAGAACAAAACAACTTTCTGAAAAAGTGAGACGTATATCCAAAGAGTCTCAGTTCTAAACCCCTTTTGAGATTTATGCTTTAGCTCTGCTAGCCTGCAAGTGTCTTTAAGATTTAGTCATTGCTTCAGTCATTCTACCATGTGCAGAGTACTTGGAAGAGAGGGATGCATAAAACAAGGTCAACCATACCGAAGAAGGTTAGAGACTTTTGGCGCAACCCAAAGTAAGAAAAAACAATAATCGCACATAAGGCAAATGGAAGAGAGGGCAGAGGCCAGAATCTAAGCATTTTTTAAGAAGAATTCAGTACTTCTCTAAGTGAAAAACTGTAACCATATCTTTTGTTTGTCAAATATTTAATAGTTCAAAAAACATTTTTGCTTTTGTGTTCTTGTTTCTACCTCCGTCATGAAACTAATGGTATAGAATAGTGTGGAGGAAGAGAAGAGGGGATATTCCAGGCAGAGGAAAGCAAGAACAAAATCAAAAAACCCAAGAAAATGTCATCCTTGGGGAACTGCAGGCAGTTTGTGTGAGCAGAAGCACAGCATTCCCACATCACACTTGGATTAGAGGGAGGTGAGCACAGAGAGGCAGTTGGGAAGTGCCTCGTGTGCTATGGAGTTTACATTTCATTATATAGGCCGGAGTTTTCCCAACTGGAATGTCAGGGGAGCCAGAAAACCACAATTTAAGCATTTTGCACCTTCCTGGGGTATCAATTTGTGAAAGTGGGTGTGGGGAAACCACCATATATCTACTAAGAGGTAAAACGCAAATTTCAAAAGAAAATGAAGCACAAAACCAGCATGAAATTGTTCTTTAGGCCCTACACCCAGACTTGGTGGGCTAAGTTCCTCATTTTTCCTCTATGAAAAAGCACTGAAGAGCATTGGTAGAAGCAATAAAAAAAAAAAAAAAATCACTGAAGAATTTTCAGCAGAGAAGTGACACGATCATTCATAGTAAGAAAGAGATGGAGGTGGCAGAGACTAAGATCAGGAAGACGTGAGGAGGCTACTGCTTCAGAAGAATTGGGGATAGGGCCTGGCTGTGAAGATGCACCAGGCTCAACTGAGAACATTTTTTGGATGTTGGAGGTGAGAAGTAGGAAGGAATCAGGGCTGCTCTCAGCTTTCTGGTCTGTGCCACTTTACCTAGAAAGCAAGTTTGTTTTAAGGATTAGAGGTGATCTCTAAAGCACATAGTTGAGAGACCGGCAACACAGTAAATGCTCAGAACACAGTAACTCTTAGAATTGTGCAGCTGATGAGGCTGGTTAAACAAGACAGGGTAGAAGAACAAGCAGATTTGGGGCAGAACATGCTTAATTTAGGAGGCATTTCCTGATTTCATTTAAAATGTCCTTCAACTTTGAAAATTCAAATCTCTTAAAACTTATCTGTTTTTTTTCAACCTTATGCTTATGGATCTCTATTTGAATATACAGTTGACATGGAAGTAGGTATACATTACATACTAGCTATAATGTTAAGCCCATTTACTATGTTGATGAAACTATATTTTTCCATAAACTGGATATTTATTCCAAGCACCTTTTATTTATTTATATAGAGTTGGGGGTCTTGCTTTGTCACCCAGGCTGGAGCACAGTGGTGTGATCAGAGCTCACTGCAGCCTCTAACTCTCGGGATCGATAATCCTCCCACCTCAGTCTCTTGACTAGCTGGGACCACAGATGCATGCCACCATGCCCAGTTAATTATTTATTTTTTTTGTAGATACGGGGTCTTGCTACACAGGCCAGACTCGTCTCAAACTCCTGGCCTCAAGCCATGCTCCTTTTAAAATGTGCTTTAAATAAAGGTTATATAATAATAAAGGAAATAAGCCCACTTAATACTAATGATACTTGTAATGATCATTATATTGCTCGTAAGAATAATTTATTACATCTTTTATTGGAAAGCAATTTTTCAATAAATATTTATCTGAAGTATTATAAACTATTCTTGTCCATTGATAAAATAATTTTACTTTGGGAAAATTTTCTCAGGGAGATAACTCTGAAATGCAGACAAAGACTTATGCACAAAGCAGTTAATTATAGCTTTTAACGATTTAAATAAAACCTGGAAAAAATGCTAAAACCCCCCAAAATGGCAAAATTGCACTCATACAGTGTACATAGAAGAGGAAAACACACACAAAATATAAAGTGTGGTTATCTTAGGCGGTACAATTTCCATTATATTTAAAAAATTGTATTTTGGATCTGAAATGCATAGATTGGATTTACTGGTTCCCTTTTATTTATATTCAATTACATTGAACTGGATTATTTAATAGACAGTGAATATTGGTAAGTGCAGCATGTAACTAGAAACTAGAATATTATCAATAGCTTATCCCCTTGAAGGAGAAGGAGAACGGTAATCCTAATATAAAACACATCATCTTTAGGATTCCGTTCATTCATTTCAGAGACAATGTGATATAGTGAAGAAAAAATTCAAACTAGGATTATTTTCTGTATTTTTAAATTAACAAATATGTATTATATGTAAATAAAGTAATTTATTTTCTGGTTTTTACAGACTGCATCTTGCATTTCAAATTGGTAAATGTATATGAGCTAACTTGATCTGAATGCTAAAGCTGAAGTCAGAGATAATACGGAGAGGTGTCCTACTTGATACCAATTGAGATATATGGTACTACACACAGACCAGTGTGAGGCCATGTGAGTGTGTGGGCTTTCTCTGTAACAACTGAAAAGAAAATGTGGGTTGATAGGTTTAAACTGTTAGAATACTCGTAAAAATTTTTAAGGATTTGACCATGAATTTGTCTCACTTTGCTTATGTGAGTTACATTCTAGAAATAGATGCAGACCAATCACTCCACAGCCAACAATGGTTGTTCCTGGGGAGCACACAGGTGGAATATGATTCATTCAAGAGACAGATCTAGAGCTGGGGCCAGACTTGTAGTCTGTTTTCTTCCACTTTATTTTATTGCCTCTGAAAAGAATATTAGAATCTTTAACATGAATTTTGCTTTATATTGTAAAAGACAGCTCTCCTTTTTCTGCCACTATGAGAACAGTTTTTGAAAGCAGAATAGAAGTTGCTGGAAAATATGATTTGATATGCAAATATGCACCTTAAACACAACCTTTCACAAACACCTTTAAGTAATGCAAGGAAATCCTCTGAATGTGTATCATAAGTATCTTCAAACAAAAATTGAATGTCAGCATTTTGATAAAAGTCATATATGTAGTATAAGGAATCTTTATTTTATATCCAGATCCCTGGTAAAATAAATGTGCCCATGGTTACCTGGTTTAATAAATAACTTGGAAGGTTCAATTTGCTTTTCATTGTTTTCTTAGGAAATAAGGTTTAGTGTTGTCACAATCAGTGAGGCGAAAGACAGATTTGCTTCTTATTTGTTTTATGAAATTACATGAACAAATTAATAGCAATACTAGTCCTGTTTCATTCAGTAAGAAATCTGAAAGAATCATAATACTTTGGTAACTGTTGCCAACTTTGTAGTATTTTTCTTTCTAGTCACTCTGCAAGACTTACAAGAAAATAAAAAATAATCTCAATTTAGGGAAATCATGCAATTTAGTAAACTTAGGTATTCAATTTAAGAAATTCTGCTTGGAATGTTAGGATTATACAACATGTGATTATGAAGTATCAGTCTCAACTAAGGTTCAACAAGTATAAAAACAGGACAGTCACACAATGTATTGTCTAACTAGGATACTTTCGAAAGTAAAAAAAAAATCTGCTATTCATAATGAGCCATACATCAAGACTGTTTAGGGCAAACCAGGATGCATAGGCCCTGTAACAGACCAGAACCCCCGTCATTCTTTAACTACATAAATTAGCATGTCTATTTACCAGGGTTCACCAGCTTACGCATTTGTGGTAAAACACGCATATGTTCCTTGGTCAAACAGAAACAATAAAAATCCCACTATTCTTCCTTTACAAACTGGCTCAGGTATACATTTAAATCCACTTCCTCTAATTACTAGACAAACTGATATCCTATGAAAAAAGACTTTCTCGCTTGATTTCAAATTGTTATTCTCCATCAGCCTTCTTCTTCTCTCCCCCAATTTAGCACTTTGTACTTGTTTTGGGGACTTATAAAATAAGAATAGTAGCAGCAATGTTTATTCACTCATCACACAAATGCTACTGAGGACTCATTGTGTGCCAGGACAGGTGCTGGGCCCTCCTGGTGATGTGCAGGTAATTACAAGTGGTCACTTCTATTATGAAAGACCATCCATTTAGAAGAATAGACAAGTACATAAATGACTATAGCCTGGGGCATAATCTAAACGACAAAAAATATTTACAGAATGCGGTGTGGGAGTTCAGCGGTGGGAAAGATTGCGGTACATGGCAGGAGGACATCATGGAATGCTTCTGATGGAGTGATGCTTGACTCTGTCTTTGAATGATAGCAGAGATTGTCAGAAAAAGCATTCCAGAGGCACAGCAGCCCATGAGCAAAGGCACAAAGAAAGGAAAGCACACAGCTTCCTCTGAGTATTGTTGTGCTGTGAAGTTTGACCCCAAGGTGCTGGAAAGGTGAGGTGGTGAGAGAATTCCAGGGACCCTCAATGCCAGGCAGAGGATTTTAGAGTTAATTCAAGGAACAGAGTCATACAAGATGATAAACAAAGGAGTAAACAAATGAGAGTCACACTTGAGAAGGTTTGATCTGGCAGTGGTGAATAGGATAGCCTGCAAAGACTAGGGACGGGCTACAAGACACCAAAAACTAGCCTAAAGGTAGAACAATGTTGGAACCAAAGGGAAGGCAGCAGTGATAAGGAGAAACATGCCACGGAGCATCTGGAAATACTCTGATATATGATAACTTATTGGTTTGGCCTACATGATTAAGATTCTCATCTGACATATTTGAGAAAGTGGTGGTGACATTAATAGGCACCTCAGTGAACCAACTCCAGACTGACAGAATACCATCTTATCTTTAATGCTCAGGTAATAAAAATATTTTCACACTCCATCCAGATCAGTTTTCAATTCGGTAAATTTCCCAAAGGAACGGCACTTTTGAAGGTGATTTTTTTTAATGGATGATTTTACTGCCCCAGTAGTAAGTGGTATAACATTATTTTAGCAATTTCATTAATAATTCTAAAATGTGACTAACAAGCAGAAGAAAAGGGACTAAGTGGAAGACATTCAGTGAGTTAAACAAATCTAAATATGCTACTCTTTTACACTCTATACACTATTTTCTCGTTTATCTACTTCAACATACAGATAACATATGGTCTCTTTATCAATTGTGTTTCATACCCATCATGTTTCTTCCACCATTGGCTTTCAAACTCTTTGATAGGTTTGCCTCTCTCAAGATCAGAGATGGACAGAGCCATCTCTGGATGGACAGAGACAGCCCCAGCTGGCTAGTGGGGGAGGCACTTATTTCCCCGTCTGTTGCAGTGTTTCTCACATATGCTGATTGAGCCCTTGTTCAACAAGTAATACAGGGAATACAAGTGTTTATTAGAGAACATGCCAAATTTATACCAAATATGAGATTCTATGATTTTATAAGGTGGCCAGTAAAGATAAATTTTCATGGAGACCATTAGCATTCTACTACATTACTTATGTCTCCCTATCTTTCACCCTCTTTGCCCTTGCCTTACAAGTGTTTGAGACAAAAATGGCATTAGGATTAAAACTCCTGACTCCAAGAACAAATACCTGCTGGAAAGCAAGAAAGCATTTGTTATAACTGGAAAGTTCTTTTCCACTTCCCTTTGCATAGAAAAGAGGAAAGGGACTGAGTGGCTCAGAAGTTGGTCCACGCAGACAGCAATGGGAACCCTCATTTATTCCTTCATGAAATATGCATTGAGCACCCACTGTGAAACAGATCATGTGATGCAATGATAAGCAAGGCAGATAAAGCTGCTGCCCTCAGAGCCTTAAGATCCATATAGCTCTATACATGCATCATGTTAGGGACTTGTTTTTTTTTTTTCAATACTGGCTTCACAAATCATGAAGTTGCTCAAAAAATATGATGGAATCTAGTTAATAATTATCCTCTTGTTATTTTTTGAATGAAAATCTCCCTGATTCATGATTCTCTTTTCTTTATGTAAGAGAGAGATTATATACTTAAAGTCTCACAAATATTCAGCACATATTTGCAGGGATCCAGCTCCAGGAAATTCATTTTGCAAAATGACACTTCTCAGCACAGCACAAGGGTTTACTTATGCTTTGCATAAGGACTGCCAAGAGGAAGCTAATTAATATGCTAAGTGCTCACTCCTATTTATAGACACTGGTCCAAGTTTGGTTTTCGGTTAACATGCACATAGAACTCTGACATATATTTATCCTCTCTTTTCCACTTATAATACCTCTTCAAGCAAAGTTCTAAATTTTTTTAGCTTTACATTTTTATGATATTGGACGCATAAAGGGTATTTATTTCAGCCTTTTGTATATGTTTCTTTGCCTGATCATTGAGGGAGAAGTAAAAACGATTTCAAGTGATATTTCTAACTGATAAAAATCCGCAGGCACAGAACTGATGCTTGTCTTGACTAACATGATGTTTTATACTATCTAAATTTTGCATGTATTGGTTTCTGACCCCTCTGTGAGCATTAGCATTGACTTTTGAGAGTTAACGGCAAATGCTGTAGACAATTCAACATCTTCCTTGCACTCAGGCAGTTGCAGACATATCTTTATTAGGAGTTGGGCAAAAAGATCTCTATGTTTCTTGAAACCTTTCCCTTTAAATTATTTCTAGTAGAGTTTGGATTTGTGATCTGCCTCTGACTTGCTAAGGGCTATTTATGATTTATTTCAACCTTTAGCTGGCTCTAGGGGGAAAAATGAACAAAGTTGAAGCGAAAAGGAGGAGAAGCTTAATCCTTAGTGAAATTCCAGTGGCATGGAACACCCTGACTCTTATGATGGGTGCATTGTTAAATTTTTATACGTTTATTTTTTCTCAAAAATAAAATTAAACTCATTTATCATTTTTAATTAGAGAACAAGTGCCACCATTTTTTAAAGAGAACAAGTTTCAAGCTGTGTCTTTTAATGTAGACTGGTCCTCTGAGACTTCTCTGAAGCACAATGGGGAAATTTTAAACCCAATCAAATATTTTTCTTAGGAAATTGGTGATAGGTCATGGTGAGATATGGGTGTCATTAAATTTTCATAGAGGTTCCTAACACACCAGAGTCACCATAACATGGACACTGACTATAATATCTCCAAAGTAGCATTTGCTTGTCCGCTGTGTCTCTTAAGGGACCTGTTACAGTCCATCAATGAAATAATCTGCATGTTAAAAGTCCCTAAATATGTATTTACAAGATAGTCAGATCTGTTTTGGTCTATTGGGTTAATAATCCATGCACTAAGTCTGTATATGTGTACTCACAAGATATACAGATTAGCTTTGGTTCACTGAGTTAATAGTAAGTAGGTCTTTAAAAAGGCACCTAAATAGCCGCATAGTTTGTATTTTAGCAAGTTCAGAAATGCAGTCTATATATTATAAGCTATTTCTTTTAAAGTATGGATGTATTGTTCTTGTTCCGGGGGATGCCAAAAGGTGTGCTTCACTCTAACCTGTAATATTTTGCCCTTAAAATGTCAGAAGGAAATTGCCATAGCACAAACTATATTGAAGCTCTGAGGCACAGCCCTCCAGGCTGGGGTGGATGCTGTCCTAGATTATGTCATATGTACTCCATCCGCTATCACCGTCCAGGTCCAATCTCCCACTCCCTCTCAGCTGACTTTGCTTCCTTCCTGTCAGTCTCAGCCCAGTAGCTGGAGTAATCCTGTTATGGCCTTTCTATGTTCCAGCAACTTCCCATCTCAGAGTCAAAGCAACTTCCTGTATCACGGTCAAAGCCAAAGGCTCCACAAAATATTCCCTCCTTTCTCTGAATTCACCCCTTCCACTCTCTCATTGGTCTCTTTGCTACTCCTTGTACACCCCAGCATGCTTCCGCTTCAGGTCCTTTGCACCTGCCCTTCCTTCTTTCTGAAAATCTCCTTTCACATGGCTAGATCTCTTATATTCTTTAGTTCTCTTATGAGAGAAGGCTTCCATGACCACTCTGTATAAGACAGCAACATCCTGTCCAATACCACTCCTTTATTTTCCATCAGTACTTCTCACCATTGAAAAGAATATGTCTTTACTTGTTTGTTTATTGTTGACATCCCTCTCCTAGAAGCTCCTTCCACTGGGGCAGGAGCTTCCTATTCCCATGCTTAGATAACTGCTTGGTACATTTTAAGTCTTCATTAAATGTTTATAGTACAAATGAATGAAAGCAGATGAAAAAGGAGTCTTCCTTCTGCTTCCTTGATTGCCTGGTTGTGCTCATGTTTAGGTTGAAGAGGAATGCATATCTCTTTCTGAGCTGAAGCCTTCTTGGCCATTAAACCTCACTTTACTGTAATATTCTCTCAGTGGCACAAAACTGGTACTTCCTTAAGGTGCTCATCCATCTTGTTCCTAGAGCTATAGGGTTATAATGAAGTTCCTAGAGGAGCTAGAGTCATCTCAGCTGGTCATAGAAATGTCAGATCAGTCTGCTGCTAGGTGCAACAGTAAAAGTGCAACACATAGATAGAATTAGCATTTCTGAATCTCTTCACTGAATGAGCCTAATGGTGTCCACCATAGGCTCCAGTGATGGCAGTGGACTGACTAGATTTTGCAGTTTGATGCAGCCACAAGGGATGGCGTGTGCCACTCTATGTGTGTGTCACATAACGGTAACAGATGAGGAGTACTGGGCAGAACCATTATTCTCTCTTGAATCTGGTAAACTTCTCTGGAGGTATTCTCCCATGCCTCCACTCCCACTTTTAACCATGCGTGTTGTTCTCAAATGCATCCTTTCTAATGATTGAAAACTGTCATAGCAACTCCTTCCTTATTTGAATTTCACAGGAACATTCTTTATTTCAATCACTCAGAAAGGAGCCTTGGGCAATGGAATCACAGCTGACAGCAGATTAATGACTATGATGCTGTGATTAGTTGAGATTACAGGCTACAGAGAGCTTGTCTGAGAATTCACCACTGACATCATCCTGATGCTGGCTTCTGCTGGGGATTAATATTGGTCAAAAAAGAGGATGCGGTTCAGTTACAGTAAGCTCCATAGAAATGTAAGGAAATCTGTCTGTATTGTAATATTTCAATGACATGCTGATTCATTTAAAGGGCTTTTACTGTTAACTTGCGTAGCCTAAACAATCTTCCCCTATACCCTCCCCCAGCACACTGACTTATTTTAATAAAGCTTTAAGGTATCCAAATAAAAAGTTGTAGTGCTCTACATAATTCCAGTCCCCAAACCCAAAGTATTCCTTAACTAAAAGGAAAACATAAGAAACTTGAATTATTTGGATAAGTCATTCAATTTTATAATTTATTTTACATGAATAGACAAAACAATGGATATTGTAATGCATGTCAGTGCTTGAGTAGATTTAGAAAATAAAACTTTTCAATCAACTTAATAAAGAGGAGATAAAAATTTAACATGAACAACACAAGAATGACAAAACCATCTACTCAGTTACCAGTTCTCATTTCACATCCTTCTAAATGTTGGCTGCAAAGAAATAATGATTTCTGTAATCCCCAGGAATGACTTTTGTGGGGAGAAGATTTCAAACAAACATCCATTTGCTTTAGATGAGCTTCCTTATTTGATTTCAGATCCTCCTAAGGGAAGAGATTTCAGGATTTCCTGGTTGTAAAGTGGAAGAGAACACTTGGCTGAACTTGTATGACATCACCTGAGGCATTAAAAGGGCAGGTGATCATGGGTTTTCTGCCTGTTTACCAAAGCTTCTTTACTTCCTCAATCCATTTTATTTTTAAATGTCAGAGTAGTCTGAAACCTTTCAAAGATATTCAGGCTGCAGACGCAGAGGAAATATTAGGATACATTCTTTAACTTTTGTGAGAGCTTTTAAACAATTAATGGATGGACTTTTTGAATTGTTATATATCACAGTACAGATATTCTAACATCAAACTGTGTGAAGAATAAATATAGTTTAACAACAAAGGGCATGAGGCCATCTCTATTTCTAGGAAGTCTGTGAAAGGGCTCTTTAGAGTACATACCAGAGGCACAAAGAGAATATTGCATTTCCAAAGAATACAATATAATAAAATTTAGTTTATCAATGAAAATTAGAATATTATACAACAAATGAAAATAGTAAACACAATCTTTGTTTCAAATATATTTTTCAAACTCTACTTGGAAATCCACATATATTATAGAACAGATTTTAAAAATGTAGCTGTTGCAATATTATTTATTCAAAAGTAACAAAATGAGAGCAAATTATGTTTAAGCTTATACTATAAAAATATTTTCCAATATTCTTAAAACACTAGAGCCACATAGCTAAAACGAATAGCGTTTGAAAGATCTTACATTAGATATGTAATAGACAAGACATTTCTCACTGTAATAAATTAATTTCTTTGTTATACAAAACCCCTCAACCATAACTTCATGAAGAAATGTGAAGTGGTGTGAAAATGATCTTACCTCATATTCAAAGTCTTCTGTTCTGTCTGCATCAGCAGGCAAGCTGGAAATATACTCGTTGCCCTCATAAAATTCATGCTCCATTGGATGCAGAGAATGGCAGCTATGGGGAATGTAGCAATATGATAGGAATAGATTAAAAGGGTTGTTTTCAAGATTAAAACTGATTTTAGAATTTCACTTGAGTTTGCTCTGCTTTGGAATGAGACCTGTAGTGATCTAGTCTTTATATAAACTACAGCTCAGGAAAAGCAATCGCTTTTCTTTCTCCCTCTACGTGAAGTCCACCAATTTGCAATTTCTGAGAGAATGCTAGGAATAAGGGCCTGTGGTCAGAGTTGTATTCTGTGGAAAGACTGATGTGAAATCTCTGACAGTCCATGGTGCTTTATTGATACTTTCTGGCCTGCTTCCATTCCACTGAATGTGACAAGCTCCACACGTGGGTGTGTGGCATTTGAGATTGCAGTCTACTCAAAGAGGGGCATTTTGTCATAAAGCACTATCAATTTCATAATCCACAGCTGCAAACTATTTTTTGAAAACCATTTTCAAAAGCACATATTTTTTCAGACTCTAAAATGTGCTCACATTATCCCCTCCTCTCTTTCTTAAGATCCCCCTTTCTCACTCTCCCTCATAATGCACAATTTCCCCTCTTTGATCAAGGACATATACACAAATATTAAAGAACATTCATGGCGATCAATCAGTGGAAACTCCCATAAGCCGCAAGGTTTCAAAATACCTTTAGAAAATTCTCAGTGACAGAGAGAGCAGATTACATTAAGGAAATGAGAGGATATGGCTTTTATGTATTTCAACTTTTAGGAAATTTTTAAATAGTTTGTAAACACATTATGCAATTTAGTATGTTCTGATATAAAGACTACACATCATACTATATGAAGACTAAGCATAGTTTAACAGCAAAGAGCATAAGACCTTTTCTATTTCTAAAAGACACTGAAAAAGCCTAAATACAATTGACAAGTTGGTTGCAGATGAGACCTCTAACTCCTGCCAGTGTGGACCTTTTTGAAAAATTAGAGATAGCAGTATCAATTAGTTCCCTTCTCCCTTGCTGAAAGGCAAGAGACCCATCGTCATGCCCTCATACTATGGTCAGCCTAATATTCTACCAGTCTCTCCTCACTGCTATCTATGGCTCTCACCTCCACACAGGTCTAACTAGTGTAGGCCAAAATGGTAAAAGTAATACAGGCAGCACCTTGCCTTGTGTCTACCAGATAAATCTCCTTGCTTATAGCTGGACTGGGTCCGCATGGCCCTTTTGGGCTGTTGGAACATCGAAGCCTGCTGCTTTGGACATCTGATGTGTTTCCTTTGTCTTTCAGATAGTAAGAAGGGAGCCCTGCTGTGAGGAACACTTTATTCATTCAACATTTATTCAGTGGCTACCAGATGCCAGGCCAAGTGCTGGAAATATGTTGGTGTACAAAATCCAATTCTGCCCTATTAATTGGGGAAAGCAGCAAAGTGGGACTTTTAATACAGTGCAATAATTAAGGGAAAAATACAGGAGCCTTGGGAGCACATGGTAGGGGTGGACCCACTGCAGCCCTAGGAAGTTTTCTAGAGGAGGTTGTCTCTAAGCTAAGCTCTGCAGGACCTAGGAAGAGCAGCAAGAAGCACTGGCTAAGCGGGTAGGCATTGGGGTCAGACCTCTTAGGCCTAGAAGCCTGGCCCTGTCACTTTTTTGCTATGTGATCTTGGCCATGTTACTTAATATCTGTTTCCTCATCTTAGACATAGAATGTTGATAATATAATATACTCCCTTCTAAGATTATTGTGAGAACTAAATGAGTCAATAAATGCAAAACATTTGGAATCATACTGAAAGCATGTTAAGTTAGCTAATACAAGCTAGCTATTATTATTCATTCAAGGAAGTATTTATTGGATGGCTACTATGTTTTAGGCTGTATTAATCAATATTATATATTTGTTTCCTTGCTTTTTGTTCAACTCCCCCTGTAGAATATAAACTCTGGAAGGCAGTGACTTTATTTTTGTTCGTAGTTTTATGCCCAGCGTCTAGTTCCAATGCCTGACACATCCAATTTGTGTCTGATACAAAGGGCTATTTGAAATGTAATGGATGAATGAATAAAGAGATACCCAAGACAAACAGATCCCCTGCCTTCCTGGAACTTGAAGTCTCAAGGAGTGTTTTCAAAACTTGGCTGCACATTCGGATTGCCTAGGGAGACTTTTGAAAATTTCCGACGCCTAAGCCTTACTCTAAGTATTCTCATTTAATTGGCCTAAGGGGTGATTCAAGTACTTATACAGCCTCTAAAAGTTCCCAGGTGATTCTATTGTACATCTGTGACCCACTGAAACAGGCTTATGGGAGCCAGCCATCAAAGGGCAGGAAAGTGGCATGACTCAGATCTATGTTTTACAAAGCAGAGAGCAGATTGGAGTAGGTGATGAAAATGCAGGCTAAGGAGACTATTGCTCTTACAAACTCTCAATGTTTGAATATTTGCCAGAAAGCTCACAGAACACAATGAATTGGGCAAGCATACTTCTAAAACTGTTCAAGTAGGATTATTTGAATAAAATCTCTCTGACTTCCTTTAAATTGGGCAAAAATCAGGAGGAAGTATTCCTTGAATAGATCTTTATTTGATAGCACTATACTTACTCTCTGACAGCCAAGATCCTTTGTTTATATTTCAATATATTGGGTAATTGCTTTCTTCAGAGAATTGCACTTTAATTAAATCAATTTCCCAGCTTCTCTTTAAAGAAGAGAAATGCAAGGAAGAGAGAGAGGTGGCCCACAGAGGAGAATGTGGTGCCAAGATGCCACTTCCACATGAGTCTTAATAAGGTTTTTGGCAGCTTTGGTGAGAAAAGTGATTTCTCTGACCAGTGTTCATGAGTAGCATGAGACTTTTGACAGCTAGTAATATGAAGGTGAACTAATCAGAGCCAGAATTTTTCATAGCAGCTAGCAAGTATGATTACCCAGGTGGAGCAACCATGTGGGTCAGGGAGAGTAGCTAGCAGGGAACACTGAGAACTAATTGCACATATCAAAACAGGCGAGACATTTTCCAAACAGAGCTGGGAAGCCTGTCTCCATAACTGTCAACCTGCTAGTGGAACTGCTTCTTTCCAACATCTGCTTTACGTGACAAATGGAAACAAACAGGGCTTTGGAAGAAATGACAGAAAAATACCTGTCTGAGAGCAGGAATGGACAGATGTCTGGCACTGGAGGGGTAGGTGGCCGAAGCTTGGCCAGAGCCATGATGTGTTCGAAGGTGATGTCCGTCTGAGTGCTGGCATTCATGAGCTGCACTTCTGGAGCCATCCCATAGGCTGGTCTACTAAGAGGTGTTCGCCTTAACACCTGCACCACAATGGGCTCCTTGGCATTGCGAAAAGCTTCCACTGCCTCTTCATGGGTGGCCTTCGAAAGATCCTTCCCATTGACCTACAGACATATAAGGACATTGTTCATCTCAGAGGAAAGATCAGAGAGGCTGTCGTGATAGATTAATAAAAGAAAGGTTTCAACCAGCCCTGATACGAATTTTGTAATGGAATATTTAATCAGATATTAATATTTAGTGAAGTCTTTACCAACATGATGAAGTACCTGAGATTACAACAACAATTACTTCTGTATCTTTATAAAGTATCTGGAGTTGGTTAACTAGTAAAACAGCAGAACTATTAGTAAAGATTTAAAAATTTAAGTAACACATCTGCTTCAGAAAAGGGTCACCGAAGTCTTCAGATAGATAGAAATGTTAAGTATATCCTACTTTTTCATGATCTATCAATCTCTCGGTGAGATTTTCAATATTTAATCAAGGTCTTACTTGCCTAAAATCTAATTTTTTAAGATATTGTCAAATTTCCTCCATATTCATAATGTTTTAATCCAAGACCATGTTATTGCCCATGTGCATTTTATCCTAAATCCTCACTGTTTGAAGTGTGGTCTGTGAACCAGCAGCATCAGCATCACCTGAAATATGATTAGAAATACAGAATTCCTGGCACTACCCTGGACCTACTGAATCAGAATTGGCATACTCACAAGATTCCGGCTTTATATTTATATTCACGGAAAGAAGCAATGCTCTAAAATTCCTCTGAATGGGTATGTTATGTCCCTCTGGATACTCACTTGTTTTAATTTATACCAATTCATGACTCTCCAAGGTAGCCCCAGACATTACAGAGAAAGAGGTGAAGTCTCCCTTTGTCAGTCATTGCTGCTCAACAGGGGCAGAAACCATTGGCATTTGGGAGAGAAAAATTATTCTTTTGGTGGGACTCTCCTATGCCAGCTACCCAAGGGCCAGAAATGTTTCCCAATCTCTGTGGCTCCCAAAACACCTACACACTTTCCCTAACAACCTTGTGGGAGGCAAAACAGAATGCTTTCAAATAGTTGTCAATTTATTCCCCTAAAATGAGTCCTGATAACACAGCCTTTTAGCGGAAGTTGTGTTTTAATAAAGGACTCTAGAATCCTGAAAGAGCTTTATGACTCTTGCCCCAGATGAATCAATAATGCTGGTTTTTGCAGATATGAAGAGCTATCTGGTGGCAAAATACTGTGCCCAATATCCCTGAAATTATACCATTTCTAGACAGCTAACTAAGCCACCCGCCTGTTGGTGAGGCACTGATTAACTGTTACGCACCAGCAAACCCTTAGAGACCCCTGGGTGCCTAAAAAAGAAGCAAACAAGTCACTGAGTTGCAGCTGTAGAGAAACTGCTGACATTCAAATGAGCACATTCTCTCTCCCTGAGTAGACAAGGAATATGTGTGTGCTCAGAGCAAGTGTGGGGCGTTTTGGGGTAAACGATACAATGCCAGGTAGAAATCATCACGTCATGTAGAGTCAGGCTTAATGACCTGGAGGAGCTAATTTACTCAATGGACCCTGAAAGAGTTAATGTGCCTTCAAAAAATGAGCAATTAAGCTTCTTCACCAGCAAAATATGTCCCAATTCAGTTCTTTCTCTTGAATCACTAGTAGGAAACCCAAGGTGGAGATTTGACTGGGTGTTTACCAGTGTGAACGCATTCACTAATCTATGCATTCGCTGTGTGATTCTTTTTTCCATGAACTAAACTTGAAAAATCATCCCTGAGTTTTCATTGATACACCTTGGAATATCTGACTTGGGGCACATGAGGGTATGCGGACATGAGACACCTATGGACATGATCACACTCATTCCTTTAGCTTCTGCTGTATGACAGGTGCTCAGGCCGGGGCCACTACTGTCTCCCCTGAGGACATGTAGACAGCAGATGATATAAGAAATCCCAGAATGAAAAAGCACAACATAAAATCTAGCCCCTTTCATTGAATAATATCATCCCCTATGTTTCATATTGTGGTCAGTATTTATACATTCCAGATTGTGGAAGATAATCAAGTGGTAGGTAAGATTGCTCTGTGAGAATTGATGAAGTAGGTAAAAATTGCTCTTTTGTCCTCAGCCTTCCTGCTTCACGATGTACCCTTAGTTTAGTGAAGATCTGTTCCTGCAGGATCCCACACCCTTCCCTCTCTGAAAAGAAATCTCAGTCACACAGTCTGTTATCAACTATTTATTTATTTATTTTTATTTTTTATTTTTTGAGATGGAGTCTCACTCTGTTGCCCAGGCTGGAGTACTGTGGCGTGATCTCTGATCTCAGCTCACCATAACCTCCGCCTCCCAGGTTCAATGATTCTCCTGCCTCAGCCTCCCAACTAGCTGGGATTACAGGCGCATGCCACCATGCCAGGCTAATTTTTGTATTTTCGGTAGAGACAGCGTTCCATTATGTTGGCCAGGATGGTCTCTAACTCCTGACCTGGTGATCTACCCTCCTCAGCCTCCCAAAGTGCTGGGATTGCAGGCATGAGCCACCACTCCTGGCCTTATCAACTATTTAATATATCTACTGGAACTGGGTCAACATGTTATCTTTTCCTGTAAGCCTTGCATCAAGAGGAATCCCTGATAGTGGTAGAGTGAAATAAGACCACTTTTTTGAGACAACTTTATGCAATATCTGAACGTAAAGCAAAAAATTCGTGACCAGGGTTTCTTCCAGTCATACATTAAATTCTACTAATGCACAAAGTGTGTCAATAGGTAGTAGACAGATAAATGCCATTCATCTATTTTGTCCCCAAGACAAGACAAGGCTCTTTTTTCCTCAGCCTTACATGTTAATCTAGTCCTGGTGTTCAGAATGTTTGTTTGCTTTAGTGATCTTTGAAGCAACAAAGATTTTTAAAAAGTGAGATTCCTACTGATAATGATTATTTATCTGTGTTACTATAAGCTAAGTAGGATTGTTTTCGCAAAATCCAGAAGAGGATAGTTTTTTTGAGGAAATATAAAAATTATTGAAAAGTATTTTAGGCTGTGAAATCACTATTGTAGTGCTTAGTATATGCAAACAATATTAGTGTTCACATGTCAAGATCAATGGCTATTTATTATATGACCTATATATTCATTTATTTATCATGAAATTTATATGCAAATTTCATTATTTTCTCTAAGAACGATCAAATACAATCTTAAAAAAAGGACAGTCAATGTAATCTCAAGATCTTACTTCCCTATTGGGGAATGCTCTTTTCTTCCAGTTATCATGCAGCTGACCTCTATTTTCATAAGCTATTTAATATCTCTCAAAGTAAAGAAGTCTATGACCTTTAAATGCTCTACTGCTATACATGATCCCTTAGAAAATGCAAGCATTGATGATACTAAACACATTTTTTTTCATTTCACTTGAAGTTCATCAACATACCGTTAGCCCATCAAAAGGTCACCATTTTATATATTATGACTTTCACAACAAAAGAAAAGAAAAGAATAGCTTAATTGGGATTTTCTGGCAATTGCTCTGCTCAGTTATCATCAGTTGCAGCTAGAGAGAAGAATTATATGGGAAGAATATCTACAGTTAATCCTCTAGGAGAAGTTTGTTAACAACAGCAAAACTTCCTTTTTTTTCAAGTGATTAGTTTTTAAACCAATAACAGATATTTGGTGTTTCATATTGCCATATCCTTACTTATTATTCTATTTCTTTACCACTATGTTCTCTCCCTCCATCCCGCCTTCCCTTTTCTCCTCTTCCCTCTTACTCCTTTGTCTCAATCTTAAATTTAGTCTTGTACGGATGACACATAGTTTTTCATTGTTTTGTGAGATGAGACTAAAGATGAAGAAACCATCCATTAAAGGAGTCCCATTTAAAATAGGCAGTTAAGGGTAGATACCCAATATTTCTGGCTGTCCAGTAAAAGGTGGGAAGATCTTTTGCTAGAGGAATACAGATGAGTTGATTTTCAGGAGAAAATATGAATATGGTTAGGAGCAAAACCGAGGGAAGAGGGTGCTAGGTAACTTGCTTACTGAAAAAAATACCCATGTGTTATGGGGTTTGAGTTTGCATGCAGAAGGATTTTAAGAAAGAGCAATTTGATTTAAGCATACCATAGGAAAAGAGCCTTTTTCCTAAAGGGTTGTTAAATCGAATGATTGAGAGGATAGGGTGTCATAACAAACAGGAGTAGTATATGCAATAATTTCCTCTATTGCCATAACTTCTGGCATTTTGATAGCTGTGGCCCAGACTGATTTGGTTCCATTGTAACTGGGCAACTAGCGTACAACTGAAAAGATTCCTGCGATTGATATTTGATAAGAGGCTAGTAGTCCCAGGGTGGGAAGATTGGATTCTGAAATGATGATTAAGCCACCGGACTTGACATAAGTGAAAAAGCAGACACATTATGCAAGAAGAGGTTATCAGAATTGGCAACAGCAAAAAAAGAGGAAAGGATGATGCCAATGAGAGAAATTCTAGGATAAATAGTGACATGTGGTTGTCCCGAGACAAACTAAACGTAGGATTAGAAAAAAAGTGGAGAGAGTAGTCTCAATCATTCTTAATCATATGAAACTCGAAGCAGTTATAAGATATATATTCAAATGAATTAACAAGTAAACAGATGATAGGAAACTACAAGAAAAATTGATCATAGGAAACCATTTTCTGAGAAGGTCTTCGCCTCATTCCTGCACTTATCAATTCAGATCAGCACAGACAAATATCCTTAAAGATTATATATTCAAGTGATGGCTTGTAATAAACACATGTAAATTTTTAGATACAAAAATAATTATCCTGTTTTTAAAAAGTTATTATTTCCCATTATATTGATAGCATAATCTTAAGTGGATAAAGAAAACGCAATCACTTTTCAGTGATCAATGTAAAAGATGTGCGAATACATTTCTTGTGGCAGATGGGCTAATTAATCCATAAGCAACTTGCGAATGTTAAGTAAAGAAGAGGGCTTTTCATATGTAAACCATATCATAGTAATGTTTGATGAAGCTTCTGTTTAATGAATAATCTACCCTTTTGGATATACTGCAAAATCTGGGCCACTCTTCAATAACTTCCCGAGAGTGCCTAGTGGCCTCAGCTTGGATTTGAGCTGTTTCCCTTTGATTATTCCTCCAAATCCAACCACATGCAAAATTTTCTTGGATATCAGAAAACAAACAGCCTCTTTTGATTTTCTTTTGAAGTGCTAACAAGTGCATGAATAACTCAGTCGCTCTGGTGAGAAAACATTTCTAGAGTCAGCTGTTTGAGAATGATGAGGGTTTCCAAACCTCCACGCCTCTTATGAGAAATAAGGGCTTCTAAGCATCTGTGGCTTTCAAGGGAGAATAAATTTAAGAATGCGCCATAAAAGAAGCATAGAATTCCAAGGATTATGGACATTGATATAACCGAATTTGAAATTGAGGATAAGTATAAAATACTTGCATATTATAATTCTGGTTGGACATGATCGTGTACCTAGTTAGTCTACAAGATCTCCCACCCTCACCAGTAACTGTGGAATTAATTTTGACTGAAGTCCCTAAGTGAAGCAGAGTAAATTCTCTATTCGATAATTAGGGAGGTGTTGCCAAAGCACAATCTAGTAACATTTTACAGAAGGAAGAAACAACATTTAAATTGCTGCTAAAATGTTTGGTAGAGAAGGAATTTCAGATAATCTGAACCCTATATTCATCAAAACACTTGTCATATACAATCTTCAAATTGATTTTAAGAAATTTCAGCTCACTATTTTTTTTTTCCAAAACTTTGGTATGATTGACTCTATTTGAACATTGTTATATTAATGGAATATAGCAAAGTGTAAAACATTTATAATAAAAAGAAGTCACATGATAGGAATCTGCAAAATTGTATGAAGGAAACCTGACTAACATTAACTTCGACCTTTAAAAAAAGGTTATCAACGAACGAAACAAACAGCGATATGTAGGTTTGTGTTCTTCGTATAATTTCAGAACCTAAGTATATAGGAAATGTTAGATTGCATCAACCCCGAAGTCCATTTAGTCCAGTGCTCCGCTTTGGGCAGTCCTATAATTGGATTTTTGGAAGAGAATGTGGTGATTATTCCACGTGACACAATGCGCAGACTTATTCTAAAGTGATCCTGGGGCTTCTTCTGCTTGTCTGTCTGGACAGGGAGAGACTGGGAACTTCATTTCCCTGGGTATGGGGTGTCGCAGCTTCCCTTAGCTCCAAAATCCCCAGGGACTTTGCCAGGCAGCTGGCTTTCTCAGACAAATGAAAATAAGTGATCCCTAACCCAGGCAGCCTGAACCTCCAGTAGTCTGTTCCCTTACTGACAATGTTCCCTAGAAGAGAGAACAACAATAGGGTGGGATCCCTCTGTTGAAATACAGATCCAACGGGGGGTGGAGCCAAGACGGCCGAATAGGAACAGCTCCGGTCTCCAGCTCCCAGCCTGAGCGACACAGAAGACGGGTGATTTCTGCGTTTCTGTTTGAAATACAGATCCACCGCATGCCCACACTTTCTGGTCCCGTGCTTGACTGTGTATTGCTGATTCCTGACTTGTGTGTTTCCTTAATAAAGACTGTTGCCTAACCTGTAACTTGTGACATTTTGGGATTTGCCTCTACCAATCTGATTTAACACAACACCCATTTGCAACCTAAGATAATTGAACACATTGAAAATGCTTACGTATATAACAGTGTTGAATTGAGGACTCCCAGCACCCCAATGAGCTATTTTAAAAGCCTATTATTACATTTAGTTAATAGATTGTGACACTGAGGTCACGACAATAGTCCAGTATGTTGTTTCTGATCCCTTCTACAGAGCACTTTGATGGTAAGGCATTCTCAAATGCAAGCAAGACTCATTTTTAATTTTTCATATGAAGAGGTTATGGATCCATTATTTGTGAGCTTATCCAAACTGTTCCTGAACCAATGAATAATTTTGGTTATAGGTAATCTTGAGGATGTATCTGTCACAATTGCTTTTTCCTTTCATTATCTTTTCCTTGTTTTGTATTTTCTCTTCCTTTCCTTGTTCCCACTGTCACACTTCTCTTTTAAGCTTTCCCATCAAAGCATTTAACACCTTTGAAGAGTGTATATTTATATGAATTATTCCTATAATTAAGAAATGTGTTATGATATGTTCTGATTCTTACTGAGGAAAACAAACTAAAATGCACACAACATAGTTTTATTAACCTCTTTATAAATAAGTTTATTTCCCCTCACCTTAATGAAAGAAATGGAAGTCTCTGCTTTTTGGCACATGAGTTGGTTGTCTTTGGTTTGTCTTTCAGATCCACAATCTGCTGTTTGTACCCAGCTCTGTGTCTTGGCACCCCTGCCTCACCCAGGATCTCTACTGGTTTTTTGTTTGGTTAAGTCAATGGTTAGAGAGTATTACAGGTCTTTAGCCAGTCCCCAAGACCCTAGAGCTCTTGCTTGGCTCTGCTCACAGTCCTGACTCACCTTCCCTCTCCGGGTCTATAGGTAGTAAGAACGTCTCTCTCTCTTGCTATTCCCTAGGTTCTTTATCTTAACTCTGCTCATGTGTTTGTAAGTTGTTCCATCATTAAACTTTCTTCAATTAAATGCTTTGATTATGCTATTTGTTTTCTTCTGGGACCCTGACTGATATAGCTAAGCATGAAACTCTTCTGACTTTAATAAAAATGTGGCAAGAGCTAAAATTCATTATCTTTGCAAATTAACTTTACTATCAAAAGTAGTTGCATCTAAAATGCGATTATGAGTTTGTCAGATTTAGCAAATTTACACATTTTTAAGGGAGATTTAAAATATAACTTTTATTGAGATCATCGAATAAGTTTAAAGTATTTATATAGTTGTTTGATGTGTACAGTTATTTTGTACAATATCCCTGCTATGATTTGAATGTGTCCCTCAAAGTTCACATGTTAGAAACTTAATCCCCAATGCAACAGTGTTGAGACAAGAAAACGTTAAGAGGTGATTAGTTTATAAGAGCTCTGCACTCATGGATGGATTAATGCTATTATCACATGAGTGGGTTCCTGAAAATACAATGTGTTTGCTCTCCTTCCCATCCCTTTTCCTCTCTGGCATTCTCTCTTGCCATGTGGTGCCTTCCACCATGTTATGACACAGAAAGAAGGCCTTTGTCAGATGCTGGCACCTTGATATCGAACTTAACACCCTCAAGAACTGTGAGAAAGACATTTTTAAAAATTATAAATTGCCCAGCCTGTGGTATTCTGTTATAGCAGCAGAAAGCAAACTATGACAATCCCTCCATTTGGGTTGGTCTAATGTTTGTCTTGATTAGACTCAGGTTATATATTTATGTATTTTGAGCAGGAATGTCCAGAAGTGGTGGTGTGTCCTTTTCAGCCTATCTTATCAGGAGGCATGTAATGTTTATTTGTCTGTTATTGGTGATGTTAACATTTATGACTTGATAGGAGAGAGAGAGAGAGACAGAGAGAGAGAGAGAGAGAGAAAGAGATTGAGAATCTAAAGCAAATGTAAAGTGTTAATTAATGTTGAAATTTGGGGAGCCTAGGTGGATGATATTTGAGAATTTTTACACTATTCTTGGAACTTAAAATTATTATTTTTATTCTTATAATTTTTTGATGTCTGAAACTGAAAAAAATAAAATGTTTCAACATATTGTTATGTTTATTATTAGTTAAAAATAGATTCATGCTGTAGTCATTTAGAGTTCACAAATAATTATAAGGAATTGATAGATGAACAGCTTCCTGTAGAGTTTGTTTCTGTTGCGTATCTCTAGAAAAACAAATTCCTACTCTGCTATGAATGTCTTTTTTTCTCTGTGTGCACACACACACACACACACATATCCCTACAAGCAAAAAACACAGATCTGTGTCACCAACTTTATCTTTGTCATAACAATTCATCTACTGAATATCACCTGACATCCTGCTCTCCAAGCTGAGCTATTTAAAAAGATAGATGGCTGCCTCCTGGCTAATTGTGGGAGTTCTTTCATTACCACAAAAAGACTTTTTATATCTCGAGTGACTCTATACACAGTGAAAAATGACTCAAATCTTTGGAGAAGATCCCACTGATGAAATGGTTGGATAACAACTACTTACTGACCTTTTACTTCCTAACATAATACTAAACTGATGTAGGTGATTATTAATAAACCTATTCACTGAGTTCTGACATATCAGATCCAAGTATTTAAAATATAACAAGGAATTCAGATGTAGACAAAATTTTCTGTAACAGGTCTAAGGATATAAAGGCATAAGGCATATATACAGTAAACACTTGAAATAAACTCAAATTATTTCATTGGGAAAAAAATGTCATTATCATTAAACAACTCAGGTTTCTTAAAAAAAAATCCTGCAAACAACATCAACAACTGAGGATTTGGACAGAGCTATTCATCTTTCATATCCATTGAACAAGAGGAAATGTGCTGTTAGCCCTTGGACAAGATCTTTTTTGTCTCATCTTTGTGATGAGAGCATAAAAGGATGTAGAAATCAACCTTGCAGCTTAGCCATACTAGCACGAGCTAGAAAATACCTATTTGTTAAATAAAAGAAGTAAATTGTACCACATAAAGGAATAGGAGACAGTGAATTATTTACAACAGGGCGTCTGTCATAACAAGAAAGAAGATGGTAAAGTATCTTCACCAGAGGTTCATTGTACCCTATCTGAGAGCAACATAACACTTCACTATTTAAACGCTTCTGTACAAAACGCACTGAATCATAAGAAACTGGCAATTGTGTTTAGTACTGTAGTTTCAGGGCCTAAAAATGTGCTTGGCACATACTTGAAAATAATTATGTGTTAAATACTCTTTCATATATTTCTTTATCAAGAACCATGTTTAAACAAATATGATTGCACTTGTCACTAAAATCACCTGTGTTCACAATGCAAACTGCATTACATTCACTTCCCAGCTACATTCTGTAGCCCAGTTGTCCACATTATTCCTTTGACTTAAATGTATTATACAAATGATTTCTGAGTGGCAAGCAAAGGTCAGGGCTGCTCTGTTCTTAAACCCCTCAATGCCCGGTCATTCATTGTTGTAGCAGAAAAGAGCATCAATGTGGGAATCACTCAGAACTGGGCCTAAACACAGTTTTGGGGACTAGCTGTGTGACTTTGAGTAAGTTACTGAAACTCTCTGAGCCTCTACTTCTTCATGTGGAAAAGGGGATAATAACATCCACTCAGAGTTGCAGATAGGATCAAATAAAAACAAAGCTAGGGCAGCCGGCACAGTGCTACGATGGTGATCCATAACACTTCCTTCCCTCCCTCCTTCCTTCCTGGGTAACTCTTGAGTGACAGAGATGAGGCTACTCTCTGGGGATACACATTACATTCCTGGCAGTGACAGTGACAGTAATAGTAGTTCTCACTGAGTGAGCACTCACAGAGTACCAGGAGCTGAGCCAAGCCCTTGGCCTATATTATCTCAATCACATCCAAGAACAGTCATGGGAGGTAAGTATTTTATCCCCAATTGAAAGTTGTGGAAGCTGAGTGTAAATGAGTGTAACAGGCTGAGCAAGGAAAGGCACCTGCTGTCACAATCTGGGAAAACAACATATACATCTATAATTGTAACCAAATCATAAAAGCTGAAAGGAAGGTATTAACAGCTCTGCAAGAGCACAGACGGCTAACTATGCCTTGGCTATTGGGATATGACTCCAGGACTTTGACGTTTGAGGTGGGTCTGATGAGATGAAGAACTTTATAAACTGCACAGATGGGAGAAAGGAGAGGAACCCCAGGGTTGAGGCATGAAAGAGTAAGTCCTCTGGGGACCATGAGAGGTCTGGGGTGACTGAGTCTTGGGGAAGAGGTTGTAGAGAAAGACAGCTTTAACGTAGATCCTAATGTCTTCCATGGGTCATGGTAAAGGATTTTTAAAAAATACCTTTCATCTGAAAAGTAGTGTGGCCTCATTTAGGTTTAGGGGTATAAAACTTGGAAGGCTGTGGTGAGACATAACTGAATGGAGGCAGGGAAACCATTTAGGAAATTAGTGGGAAAAATGATGGGTACTTATGTCAAGACAGGGACAGTGTGGATAGTCCAATAGGAGGAGGATGAAGAGAGCTATAAAATGGTATCCTGATGCTGCCATTCACATGGATTTCATTGGGCCCCATGGATTCAGACTGGCAGATTTTCTATAACAGCCTAGCCTCAGTATCTATTCCCATCAATTAATCCACACTGTGCAGAAATACAAGCTGTAGAGTTGAATTTTAAGTATATAAAGGCATTCCAAGTAGATGTTGCCCATCCCTTGAAGACTTACATTTTCAGAGGTTACTTTAGAAATCAAAATTCACTTCTTCCAATATTCTGAAACTCAACTTTTCTAGTTATTACCCACCTAGCCAATTGGGTAACTGTTCCACCATAAACACATTCAATCTCTCTCTCTCTGTTTCTCTTTCTTTTTCGCACACACACACACACGCACAAACACACACACTTATACTTTCTAAGGTCCTCCACCTGCATCATTATACCTTTGTGTAGGATATAAACTTAGAAAGGTATGTTACCAAAGAGAATATATAGAAGTTGTGCAACATGGACATTAACATAAGAAAGTATAACTTGTATGACATACAACTGTCCCTTTCAATACCAGCATTTTTAACTTAGTGCCTATGCAATGAATTGGTATTTCACATCAGCTTGAAAGGACAGGACAAAATTTGAACAAGCAACCAGTTTCCTAGGAGAAGGAGGAGGCTTAAATCACTTTCAACAATCAATTCTGCCATTTGAATGCAGCTTGACATTTGTTGAGTTCAGTCGATGACATGAAATCACAGCAGAAAGGCCCAGCCCCAAGGGAAATTCACAAGCTTCTACATCCGCAAGTAAAACCACCTGAACTTGGTGCCCATAACCTTCCCAACACCATGCCCGTAACTTTCTCAAATTCATGGATTTAGAAAAGAAATATTTTGTTCTATACTAATGAAACGTAGATTGCTGCCTAAGGCAAAAAAAAAAAAATAAAGTAAGTGCACTTAAAATAGCAACTGATGCTATTTTCTATAGAATAGTTGGAATTTGCCCCAGTAATTTCATTGACATGGTCGACTCTAAGTGCACCTTGAAATAGATAATAATAACAACAACAGTAACAAAAATTTGTCGAGTGCTTACTATTTGTGTCACACATGCTGCTTCGTACTATCTGCCACTAGAGGTGCAGAAATTATTATATTCATCCTATAGATTAAAAAACTAAATAAGCAACTTGCTGAAGATGACACCATGTGAAAAAATACCCAGGATTTTCCTATACATTCATATTAATTATTTTTAAACATCAATAAAATATTTAGCATAGAAGCTCTAAAACTTGAACAAGATGATTGGTTGGAAGTTTATTGTCCTATTTCCTTTTAGTAAATACAATAAGTAGTTCATAAGATTACAATTAAGTGGTGAATCAACTGCCTGATCCCCATTCATAACCATGTGGAAAATTGTTCTAACTTATGTTCCCAGGACAAGGAAACTCCAGCTGCAAAGTGAAAAAAAAAAAAAAAATGTTTCTATGAAAAGAACAGGTTAGATAAAGTGCTCTCCAAGGATTATCTCAGTTCCAAAAATGTATAATAATATATGCATATGCATGAATAAGCGCTATTCTTGATACAGCTTAAAACTTTGGTAAAGAGGATCCCCTCTCCCATTTTTTTTTAATATAAGTGAATCAGGAAAAGCTCAGAAAGGAGGTGACTTAGTGCCTGCCAATTTTCCAGCCTAGGCCACCTTTGTGGTAAAGCTGTTGCTGCCTTACAAAAATTCGGCAGCCCCCTGAGATAAGATAGGACAAAGTTCCAAGTGAAAAAGACCACCTGGGTTCTTACCTGCTTTTACCTTCATGGACACAATCACTACGAGTGATTCAAACAGGATTTCCCTAAGACAGCAGCTGGAGTGTATGGAGAGTTGTAACCAACTGAAGGTTTCAGGTCTATCTGAGAGCATGCGTGTACAACGAGGCAGTAATAGTTGGGGCGGCACTTTCTGAAAACCATGTTTTACATGACACTATGGTTGCCTCAGCAAGCAAACACGACAGGGCAACAAAGTGGATGCATCTCCACCAAATAGAGTCATCACATCCTTAAATTCAAATTGCCACAACATTTTCCTATACTAATACTGTTGATTTTATTTAGCTTCATTTGGAAGAGTGGGGGAGAAGGGCACAGTTTTGTACATTTACTTCCTTCCAACAATTAACATCTGCATGCTTTTGAAATAATTTTCAGCAGATAAAACAATCCTGCCAAGGCCCAGTAAAAGCTCTCCATTGTTCCATGTCTGCACAAATTACTTTGCATCTCTGATGATTTTATGTACATTTAATCACTAAAGATTAATTACATGGCATACGGAAACCAGTGAAACACTGCAGAGATAACTTCAGTTTAAGTGCACATGCAGCTAACTTGTGGCTTTTTAGAACAATTTTAATTAAAAGTACTAGAAGAATCATCGGGCTGAAAATATTAGGAGCTCTGGGATAGATGAGCTTAGCATAGCTAATTAATTGTATATTTAATCAAAGCAGCCTTTGGCTGTAATTAATAATCTATTTTCCTCTGGTAATAAATATTTAGTTCTGTAAAACAGAATGTATAATTTCCAGAATGTCATATGCACAGAAGAATGGGACAGAAAATAAGCATTTCCACACCAGCTTTCAAGCCAAGGTTGATTTCGTTGATTTAGAGAGGATGTTGTCTATATCTTTTTCATTCATTTTAAATGTCATCTCATAGTGGCAGCTTACAAATAGCTATCCCTGAGTGACTTGGACGTTTCAAAGGTGTAAAGAATAATCCAAAAGGAGAGACTAGTAGAATGCAAAATGAAGTCTGATTTTTTTTCTTGCACCGCTAAGAGCTCATACTTTAGAGAACTTTGGGTAGCTCCATCTTAATACAAATGCTAGGACAGTTAGACTTGGCATTAAACAGTTCCTTCCCTTCACTTCCTTTTAAATGACTGAATGAGACTCAGAGCTTTTCAACTCTTACAACCTGGTAAAATGCTCAAATCACAAAGCAAAGTTAAAACACGCTCTGCAGCAACATGATGGCTTTTACTTTGAATAGTAAACACTCGTCCCCTCCCAATCTTCTCTGTTCTTAAGGTATGCTATCCATGATAAGAATAGCATAATTCTGCTCTTCTGACCCTTTTCTTAATTTTTGTGAAAGAAACTCTCTATGGGAGGTAGTCACGTGCTTTTCATATTATCTAATAGTTCTTTCTTCTCCTTGTCTTCTTGAAAGCAAGATTTAAATTCAGGGGTTTTACATATAAAAGAAATAAGATAATAAGTTAATCTTAGATGATAAGTTTTCCTTACTTTTTACAGATGTTTTAATGTGTAAAACTTAAAAATTAACTATCATATTGCCATTGCTGTATTTTTTGAGACTGTTACAGTAACAGGTGGGATTTAGAAGCTGTACATATTGAAGAACATGCATTTTGTATGCATCTGATGCAAGTGCTTGATACGCTAATCAATTCATAGCATAAATTCCATTTTTCTGGGGGTTATGTGGTCTTCATATGAATATGTATGAAAGAAACAAGCAAAAATTAGGTTATTAAAATCATATCAAGTGAAAATGTTTTTATTCAGTCTATACTGGGTGTTAATAAAGGTCTAGGAACCAGATACAGAATAGAATAAAACACAGAGGCAAAAATTTGCAGGTTTCACAAAGGCCACCAGTAATAACGTATGATCAGAAGTAGCTCTTATTAAATACATGATAATGTATTCAGTGCTTAATCAGTTTATAATATAATGTGTAATTTCCAATGACAACAAAAGTATTAAAGACAATGATCCTAAAAACTGCAGAAGATAGTCTTGTCTTTTTTGTAATTGTGCCTTAGTTGGCTACTCTTGACACAGGCTCTCCCAGTGATCCACTAAAGTTATCTATGAAGGCACAGACAGAAAACATTCATCCTGACAGGGAAAGCCAGTATTCATGGTTTTTGTTTTTATTTGTTTGTTTGTTTGTTTTTGAGATGGAGTCTCACTCTGTGGCCCAGGCTGGAGTGCAGTGGCACGATCTTGGCTCACTGCAACCTCCACCTCACAGGTTCAAGCAATTCTCCTGCCTCAGCCTCCTAAGTAGCTGGGTCTACAGGCGTGCGCCACCACACCAGGCTAATTTTTTGTATTTTTAGTAGAGACAGGGTTTCACTGTGTTAGCCAGGATGGTCTCAATCTCCTGACCTCGTGATCCACCCACCTCGGCCTCCCAAAGTGCTGGAATTACAGGTGTGAGCCACCGCGCCCGGCCAGGATTCATGGTTACCTTATTTGTCCCAATTTTCACAGAATTTTTCACTTACTAATTAGACTCGACTGACAGTTTAGACTACTTTCTCTGAGGACTCATATATTGGGATAAAATGGGCATGCAGGATGTGTGTGTAATTTAACAGCTACCCCACTGGACACTCAGAAGAGTAATGTGGCAGATGTGCTACTACACTGTAGGGAACCCTCAGAGACTCTGGCAGTGCTCATGCTTACCTTGAAATGTTCTGTGCTACTTAGAGTATGGAAGCCTCCTCTGCTCTGTCTTGTTGGAACCCACAAAAGATTATTCTAATGACTCAGATGTGAATCTGAGTTATGTACTTCTAGGGCTGAGAAGATAGACTTTGAAGGGTGAGATTGCGCCAATAGTTAGAAGATGGGAATTTCTTGAAATGCGTGGGGAGAATTGCATAGTAGAAGTTCAAAGTAGAGGACCTTGTTCCAGCCTGGATGACAAAGTGAGATCCCCTCTCTAAAATCATTAAGCCAATAAATTAATAAATCAATAAAACAAAGGATGTTGAAGAGCAACCAGCCTCAAGACAAGAGAGTCTTGGAACACTGAGGAACTCATGAGGAGGTGCTCCTGTGGGGGAGATAACATATAATAAATGCAATAATAAATATAAAACATATTATAATATATAATATATGCACATATATAAAGAGTAATTAATATGTGAGAGTAGGAAGTCAACAAAATACACAAATTATTTCTAAATACTTTGTAATCGACATGGCATTCCAAATAATTTTCTTTCAATGTTTGTCTGCAAATAATTATGGCACATTTAGACATGCTGAGAAAGCATGCTTGCAAATTTTTGGATGGTATAGATTTGAAGGAGCAGAATACTATACACAAAAAGCCTTGGATTCATGGTCAGAAGACTTACATAGTCATTCTAGTTTCACCACTTGCTACCAATGGATACCTGGAGAAAAGTCTCTCAAGCTCTGGAAACTTCAATCCATGGTAAGTTTCAAGCACATGTGAACTCATCACAGATGATGGGAGTTAGTCTTGATATCTGCAATCTATTTGGCAATTTATACGTTAATTATCACACCAATATTTATCTCACTGCTCACAGGGGTTTTAAGTATTATCCACATCTTAAATAAGAGGCGAATATTGGTTTAATTGATTTTTTTTACCAAGGTCACACAACAAGCAGTAAAGCTGAGATTAAAAGTCTTGACTTTTAATGCCCAGACTAGTTAATTAATCACTATACAGGATATAGGAAATGGTTAATTTAAACTCAAATATGTTCTCAGCAAAATTACTTATCAAAGAAGTCAGTGATAAGAAGCTAGAATCTATTATTGATTCTCAAGTTCTAATGACTATATTTGATTTGAGTATTAATAGAAACTAGAGCCCAGAACTATTGGCTGGATTTGGCCCTTGTGAAATACTCAATTTTCAGGTTATGGCTAATTGGTGTCAACATTAAAGTTTTACTGATGTCCTAGTCTTATCAAATGACAGCTTCGCAAGGTAAGAGTTCTCTTTTGGAAAAAAAAACCTGGAAATCTCAGTAAAATATTTAAGCTTTATGAAGTCTAAATCTTTCAAAATAAAATAATAAATTTAGTTTAGAGAAGGGCGAGTTGACTGCCCCTCATTGCTTATACTAAACACTGCATGTAAAGTGCTGAGATTCCAAATATAGAGGTAAGTTCATCTACTGCTCCATTACCCTCATGATTACTCTAATACAAGGTGCACAGAGAGGAGCAGCTGTGGGAATTATTTCCTAAGTGACTGAACTGCTTGTTGAATATTGCTAGAACCTTTAGTCTGGGATTTCTTCACTGCGGTACTGTTGGCATTTTGGGCTGGATAATTCTTTGTTGTAGGAGGCTATCTTCTGCATTAAGGATGTTTAGCAGCATCCCTGGCCTGTACCCACTAGATGTCAGAAGCACACCTCTGCCCCCACCCAGAACATCTCCAAAAATGTCTACAGAGAGTGCCAAATATCCCCTAGGCTAGCAGAGGTGTCCAACCTTTTGGCTTCCCTGGGCTACATTGGGAGAAGAATTGTCTTGGGCCACACATGAAATACACTATCACTAACAATAGCTGATGAGCTAAAAAAAATCTAAAAAAATAACCTCATAATTTAAGAAAGTTTACAAATTTGTTTTAAGAAAGTTTATGCATTTGTGATGGGCCACTTTCAAAGCTGTCCTGGGCCGTATGCAGCCCATGGGCCATGGGTTAGACAAACTTGCCCTAGAGGGTGAGATCACATCCACTTGAGAACATTTACTTTAGGCTTCCTTTGAGTCACAATTTACTCCATTAAGATTGAAGAATGCTGGATTTAATCGGGACCTGGGTTTCCTATAAGAGAGATAAAACACTATAACACAGAAGTTGAAGGATAGAGCTTCACCTCTGTTTCATGGATTATTGTTGGCAGTTTCTATTTTAGAGGAAAAACTTGACTTGGATTATATCTGAATAAAATAGCAAGGAATATTACTTAACAGAGCTTCATTTTTTTTCCCTCCAGCCAGGAAAAGTTAACTGTGATGGTTGTGGTTCTTCCACTACGGCATTGTCCTGGTGTACAGCCTCAGAAGCTGTCATTGTCTATCAGTGACTGCATGCCAGGTTTCTTGAGTTGCCATTAATGAGATAAAATTATTCTTTGATGGCAGTGGCCATATGACAAGGACTGAGAAGACAAGGATCCCTGGATTCCAGAGGATTTTCACTTAGTTATTTCAGCAAATAGTGTGTTTCAATAAATTTTCCTTCTAGATCTTATTTTCTATCTCTTATTTAATATTGTAATTTCCTCTAAACTTGTTTTCCAAATCCTTCTGAAGTAGTGATAACCTCAAGTATAACATTTGACTCTAATGCACACCCTAATAAATAATAACGTAAACACTGTTAATATGCACTGAAAACTGTTCGAGATTCCATATGCTCTTCTAGAAATGCTCTGCTTCATGTTGATTATCCATACACTTCAATGACTTGGGTCAGGATTTAGGATGCTGGATAATGGAATGTGGAGGAGATGGCAGAGTATAGTTTTGCACGGCTAAAAGGCAGTGAAACATTGCCGGATTAAAATAATACTTTGTAACATTTGTTCTGAAAATAGTACTTGACTATTTGGTGCTCCTGACATGATTGCATACTGTTATTTTGGATGCCTATGGAAAGAAACACAGCAGACTCGTTGCTTATTCATTCGTTCATATGTAATGCATTTCTTTCTAGATTTAAAAAGGATACATACATATGTATTTTCAAAAAGGCTATAAAAGTCAATTACTATGTTTACCCAATGAAGAACTACTTTCTTAAGTTTAGAACTCCAATTTGGGAAAATTCTCACTTTAAGAAGCAGTAGACATTTTCCATCTTTCCTCATTAAGGGTGACTGAGCACGATATGGAAAGAGGTGATCAAGTGTGACAGAATCTGCTTTGTCTATACCAGTTGCTTCCACTATAATTTTAATTGCTGGATATCAGAGCTTCAGATACTTCAACTGGATATCAAGAGACAAGCCTTATGAATTAAAGAATATTGTTGGTATATAACCAAACATGTAAATAGACACTTTGCATAATTAGCTAATTTTTAGTAACCAACGTATTTTTAGAGTTCTCAATATTGAACACTTTTTAATACACATAGTTGAGGTTCTCTGTTTATAGTGTTTCAACTTCTATTTAGAGCTGGTTACAGTAGAATCAAAGGCAAGTGATGTTATTAAAACTCAAAGCTAACAGTTATAATTTAAATATAATTAGATGTTGAGACCTTTCTAGTGTGCAACGTTATGCTCCTGTCAAAGCACTGGGAATGCTAATTAAAATCGAAAATTAGAAAATATTTTTCCTCAGTCTGGGATTAGTTTCTTCCTCCTTTTTTCCCTTCCGTTTTCATCATGAATTAAAAAAAAAAAAATTACTGGGCACCAGCCATGTGCCAGATCTTGTTCTAGGCACTGAGATAATGTCAATGAACAAGCCAGACAAAATCTCTGACCTCAGAGTGTTTGCATTTTAGTAAGGCAGACAATCAATGTAAAAATACTTCAGTTAATTTTAAGCATATGGAAAGTTGATTATGAAAAACTGCTATAAAAAAATATAAAACAATGAGAAGAATTGGGGTGGGAGGAGGGGAGTTGTAGTATTTATTTTGTGGTCGGTGTAGGTCTCACTGAGACGGCGCTAGACATTGGAATGAAGATTTAATTAAGAGGTAAGGAATGCTCCTGCCTCTAGCTGGAACCTAAGGAGAGAAGCAGCCATGCACAGGCCCAAGGGTGGAAGCATTCCGGACACATTTGTGTACCCCAGGGAGGAAGAGAGAGCAGAGGAGAGTGAGCAGGGGAGCGGAGCAAGAGATGAGCTCACAGGAATCGGACACCTAGGCCACTCTGTGGACAGGGACTTTTACCTTGAGTTGTTTTCCCATGACACACAACTTTCCAAGAAAGCTTTCCCCACTTTTCTTACTCTGATGTTTTTTTCTCTACTTTCGTCATTCACATTCCCATTTGGTCAATCTGCCTCCTTCCCTCTCTGCCATTGCCTGCATTTTCCCAGCTGCTACCTTCTCATATTATTGCTATTTCTCTTGCAGTCTTCAGGTAGACCGTCCACAGAAATCAAAAACCCTCATTCACTGAGTTCTTACTCTGTGCCCAGCATGATGCATTATATAGAATCTTGTTTGATTCCATTTTTGCAATAACTCCCTTATGTTGGGCATTATTACTTCACCTATTTATTTTTTGCATGACAGAGATGAAGTTTAAATATCTCGGTTTATGTTGTATAAAAGCAGTGAGGTTTGAACCCCAGTTAGGCTGGCTCCATACACAAGATAACACCAAGTTACACTATTTCCTGTGTTTTTGTATCCCCAACTCAATTCAAAAAGTATCTCAAACATTGGATTTAACAAAATGGGACTCCCATATTTATTTTTTCAGTGTTAGATTTAACCTGCCCTCAATATTTTAATGTCTTTTACAATTTCTCTGTCAAGTGGTCATCCAGCCTGTACACAAAAACTCCTAGCAACAAAGGGCTGAAATAATGTTTTTTAAAAATACGTAGAACTATGATATAACATAAGTCCATGATATTCCATTGTTCCACCTTACATAAAACTGGAAACTGTTGATTGTGATTTTTCACACAACAATATTGAAAAGCTACTGTCACCTTTCCATTTTTTCTTCTTTTCTAAACAGTATGTTGTCTTAGTCTATCTCAGTAAGTGTTAAAATTTTTAACTAATTTAACAGCATACCTTTAGGTGTATTTGTGGTTAAATTGTTTTTTGAGACTAAGTTGTAGCAAAGACACATACAGGAAATGGTAAACGGTCTTGCCTTTATTGCTATTTCAAAACAAACACAAATAGTAAATTAAGGACCAAGAAATGATTTCCGGATTTTAATCATGTCAGAAAACAAGAATGACTCATAGTTTATTTATTTAAAATAGTTCGCTGTAATTATCACAGATTTTTAAATCCAAAATGCTGATTCAATTATATTCCAGGTAATAAGCTATTTTTGTTTTCTTTTTTCCATATAACCTCATATAGAAATAAAACAGAGCAGGATTCTGAAGAGAGAGAGAGAAAGAAAGAAAAAGAGAGAGAAAGAGAGACAGAGAGAAAGATTATGAGCAATTCTAGATTTCAGTGGTTAATAGTGGTCTCAGATATGTGACAGTAAGAATAGCAACACCTCCGGTGAGTCCTGGCATGCTGGGAATTTCCTGACTTGTCATTTCCGTACCGGAATTGAACCACAGGAATAGCTAGTCTCTAAATTCTAGTCATCTCAGGATAGGTATAGGGGTACACACTGTCTGACTTGCCTTGCACCAAATACAGAATAATGCATTTTGCCTGCCCAGGTATAGCCTTCTTCTTGTTCCCTCAATGAACTCCTCTGCCGCAGTGCCTGAACGTCCTCCCTTTCCCTCTACTTTATCCCTCAATTAGAAAACAAACAAGCATATCTTTTCTGCAAATAGCAACACATAGTATTAGCATTTACTGCAACTTACTGTGGATGTGTTTGTCAGATCAACTAATATCAGAACTCTGGTACTCAGAAACCTGGGTCCAGAGCAAGTATGTTTTTCCCTGAGGAGGCTGAGGTTGGAGAAAAGGGGCAGATTGTGAGGCATGGGATGGATGATTAGGGAGTCAGACCTGGGAAGCATGGTAAGCACCAGCCTTGGACAGCCAGAGGGAGGTTACAATCTAAAAGACACAAGTCACTTTGTGGTCAGGATTATAGGCAACCCTGACCTACTCCCTGATATTCTTTGGTGTCTGATGTCCTGTAATGAAGGAAAACATCAACATGCCCACAAAGACTATTAGGACAAGAAGCTTCATCTGTGGGTTAAGGAGACAGAATCACAAGGGCTATGTAAATAGCCCAAGGATACACTGTTAAGTTTACAGCAAATCTGGGCAACAGAGATCTATTTGGTCTTTGGACTCCTTGGTTTGGTCAGGGTTATATGAGGTGAGATGGAAATATAGAAAACAATGTTTCTAATAACTAACATTAATAAAGCACTTACTATTCACAAGTGTTAAATATCCTGTATGCATTCAGCATTTAGTAAGTGAAAAACCTCATTGTGGTGGGATGCTCCTATTACATTTTTGGGGCAGGTGAGAAACAGGTGCAGTGATTTTAAGTGACTTACCTAAACTCACATAGCTAGGTACAGTTACAGGAACAGTCAGGATTTGAACAAAAACTTTTAATTACTTTACTAACATGCCAAAAGGCACTAAGGTTAACAATAGCAAGCTAGTTGGTTGGTTGCAGTAAGAAGAAGCCAACACATAAATAATTTTTTCAATCCTGCAATTTTGAGAAATGTAGGTTTCAAGTTCAAAAATTCACATAGATTTACTTTGACCTCTTTTGATTATTTGAGTATTTACAAATATCTTTTCTCAATTTCACCTTGTCCCTCAACTTGTGAGGAAAAATCCTCCCTCAATTGTGCTATAGGACACTAATAAGTTCTCTGTGTAATAGAGATCATTATTCTCTTTCATTTAAAAGCAAGTCGATAAACTTTATTAGGGTATGTAACAAAAAGAAGGAGTAGAATCTTACACACAAACTCGAGATTTTTCATCTATTTAGCTATTTGAAAAATGTACGATTTTTTTCAGAGTGGAATCCAGGTTAAATTTAACAAAGATAAAAGATGAGCACAACAAATTTAGATTAAAAGAATGTAAGTTCACATGTCAGATGAAGAGGGCTCTTTTCTCATAAATGCAGTGTGTGTACTACTAGACTACGCATTAAGCCAAAGAGAATTTCTACTTGATTGGTTGTTTATTTCTTTCCTTTTCAAGGCTACATTGGATCGAAGGCTAGATGCTTTAATAAGCTGCCCAAAATCTTTAAAAAAAAGACTAGCAGTAAGATGCCATAATTTAGGGATCCTGACAAGAACCATTAATTGTCACTGTGTTGCTATCATTTGAACTCATACAGTCGATTTGGTCTAAGTTCTTGTGAGATCTGGGGAGATCATTAAAAGAAGCTGGAGGCTAAGCACAGATAATAGGAGTATTTTAATATTTTTGATGCTTTTACAAAGGAATAGAGTGTCTTACATCAATTCTACACATTGCTCTGAAGCTCCCTACATGGGGTGGGGAAGGGTTGGGAATCTCAGTCACTGTCTCTTTTCTGCTTCCTGACTGCTTCCTCTCCCACCCTGCAAAAAGAGAGATTTAGGATCCTGTTCAAGCCCTGTGGCACCATAAGAATCCTAAGAAAGTTCAAAAGAGACATATATTATTTTTCACTGTTCTTGATATCCTTCTCTTTTAGTAAGCTTACTGTGCAGGATCTTGTGTAAGTTCACAGAGAGAATGAAAATGAATTGCTACTTTTTGATAGCCTTAAAAAAGGAAATTGAAAAATGAAGAAGAAATCATCAACTTTGGTTGTGGAGGTCACCTACTATCTATTCTTTGATACAGAGGGAAAAATATAAAAGGGTAAGAATATTTAAAGGCTGAGCTGGAATACAGGCTGTGCTTTAGATCTCATGTAAATTATGTCTCCTGAAAAATTCCACTTCATAACTGCTTCTCAAATGCCATATATATTATATATATAATTTTTAATGTCCATATGAATTTTCTCAAAAAGTTAAGTATTTTTGTTTATATAAATACAAATAATTGCATAATATTAGAAATGTTTTTGAGACTCTAAGGGTGGATCCTGGGCTAACCTCTGATGGATGCCCTGCTTCCCCCATTCCCTCATATGCAGCCTCACTCATCAGAAGGCCAATGCACTTGTGCCATCCTTGCTACCTTTCTCACTATACGCTAGGTATACTCTCCTATCCCATCCTAGTTGGTTTTCTTCTTCTACTTGTATCATTAAAATGTTCTGCTCTGAGACTCAGCCGAGGTACAGTAGAAAATATACTGATCTTAGCCTTATAAAATGACTTAAATCTCAGCTCTCTTATTTACTTAAATTTGATAATGCCCTAATCTCTCTGAGCCTCAGTTTCTTCATCTGTAAAATGGGAGAATAATATTAATCTTACAGGACTGTTATGAGAAATAAATAACTCAACATATATGACAGAAGCTGATATGGATCCTGCCACTTTAAGTACTTAATGATTGTTAATTGAATGTGAATCTTACCTGGTGACAAATACTATTGGTTGGCCATCCAACAGTTATTTCCCTCTTCCTTTTTTTCCTTGTTGTAGAATCCAAGTTCTCATCCTAAACTAAATATTTCAGAATTTTCTTTTCCAACTTCCTTGATAGCTATAAGCATAAACAATCCTACACTGGTCCAAAGTATTTCTGTGGGAATCTGCTGAGGCATATATAGGATTTTTCATCTTGATATCAGAAAGAGGTGACAAGGAAAACACCTTCTCTTTCTTTCCAATTTTTGTTTGGCTGTGTGAAGATGTGATGCTTATGGCTGTGGCAGCCCCTTTGTGACAATGAGGAAAAATCTAAAAGAAAGACACAGAAGGTAACCCAATGCTCAGACATCAGTGAGTCACTGATCTAAGCTGGGAACAGTTATTTCTGGAATGTTTTTATATGATCAAAATGAATTTGAACTCCTCTATTTAATCCATTTTTGGTGGGGTATGTTAGTTGTTGCCAAAAAGCATTAAAAATGCCAAAACTAAAGAAAGTCTTTAAAAAGTATTGTTATAATTAAATTATTCTTCTTAATCTGGTAAATTGATCATGATTATTTATAAACATCTAGCAAATGCTTACTCTACATAGAGAAATGCAATATATACTACATTGGCAAATAAGTATAAGATTTAGTTTCTGTCTGGAGAGGCTCTCGATTTAGTTGTAGAGATTGGGCATGTGCGTAAAAATGATAAACAATAATGTAATATAGCATATACTAAGTGAGAAATTACTAGTGCAAACAATCAGTGTGGGCTGGAAAAACTCTCAAGATTACTGAGGATCAGGGAAAACTTTACAGATGACTTGGATTTGAGCTTGTTTTGAAGGGAGGTTTAAAGAACATGTTTTCAAATGGAAAATAAAGAGAAAGCCAGAGAAAGATAGCTGGATCAATCACATCCAAGAAGGAAGACTTTTGGTGTGATAAGATAAGACTAATTTACCAGATTCAAATTTTCATGTGCGAGAACAGGGAGAGGGAGTAAGGGGCAGATTGTGGGGGTTTAAATGCCAAGTTAATAAGCTAGACCTGGTTGTACATGCAGGAGGGTTTTGAGCAAAGAAGTGTATGTAGCTTCATTCTTGAGGAAGAGTAATTTGGTAATATTCTTCAGTCTAGGTTGGAAGGAAGAGAAACTGAGGATTGGAGAACAAATGAGGTGAGTGTCTAAATATGGGTGGTCAGACCGGGAAGAGAAAAAACAGAGATGACTACGAGCTGCTCCTGTTATGATGGGTGATAGGTTCCTATCACTGATAGGTTGGTACAAATGGATAGATCATGACGTAGCTCACAGGCAGCAACCGCTATGGGAGAAATATGAGGCATTACAGGAAATGGTGGGATAGATACATTTTGGGGTTCATGCATTTGGAGAAATCCTTACACCACGCTTTCCTCATGTAGAGCTTAATTCATTTATACAGCGTGGGGGGGGAATGAAGATATCTAAAATATAGCCTATTAGAAAAAAAAAACCCTGTAATTTAAGGCTTTGTTTTGGCTTTTATACTTAATTTATCTGACATGTAGTGTTTTAGTTTATCAAACAAAATAATTTTGATTTAGTCATATTTTGAAATTATCTTCCATATCACCTGCTGAAATCTTATTTATTCTTAATTCTACAGAGTATCAGCATATTCACCTAGACTCACATTTGAGTTGAATAGAATGTCTCTTTCTATTCCTACTCCCCTATCTTGCTTTCTGTTGACAATCTGAAAAAAAAGTCTTCCAGGAGAAGAGAAGGTAAGAAATTATAAAATATTTATATAAAAATCTGTATTTGGTAACTGAGCCAGAAATTGGGAAAAAATTAATAGCAATGTTGATTTGTTTATATGTTTTTGTTTATTATATTCCTTCAAGCTTCATTCACATAGAAGTAAATACATTGTAGAAACCATCTCACCAGGCATTTGAGATATGAGATAAAACCCATTACTATTAGCTTTGTATCCTCATAGCATGTTATGTTTTGATGTCCAGTCCAGAATCAGTCTCTAAAAGATCAAAACCTCAGAAAGATCTCTTACTCCATTGAACATCCATATTCTTAATATAATAAATAGATATAGAACAAAGAGGTGGGAATACATTTTATTTCAAATATCAACTTTACTATGCATAATATTCCAGCCTCTTGGAATATTGGTGACTGAGCAATGAACTAATGTTAGATTTGCATGTGTTGTGAATAGGATCAAAACCAGAATGAGGTGACAAGCTAGCTTCACTTCGAAAGGACTCCAGGCCACAGAGACAATAAACAGGCCAGCTGCTGTCTCAACAGGTGGCGGGTAAAAGAAGATGGCTATCATGTATGCCTATTGTGCATGAGAGAAGAAATCGCTAATATTCCCAAATCATGCCCATAAACTTTTAATTATAATAGCTAATTTACAGAGGAAGAATTCTACACCAACGTTTCATGAGCATTATACAGACTTAAAGTATGCAAAGAATTACATCTCCTTACAAGAGATGAACCATCTTGTTTCATGAAAATTACATTAATTCATTTGATTTAGTTTTATAAAGTTATGGACCAATGATGTCCACTCACATTTAATATAATAGCTATTCAGAGTAGATGAAACAGTTAGGTGGATCAAACGAGTGGTTTTAAGGATAAAAAGTATTTTAATATGTGCATACATTAATTAAATCCTACATTTCTTACATTTTCTGAACTCTCATATTCTTTAGTGCAAATTTGTTATTGATATCTTGAACAAAGAGACGTGTCCACATGTTTCTATAAAGAGATCTATACACATGGGTATTCTGAAATTTCTCTTGTGAAGCCTTTCTTGCATCTAACCATCTTTCCAGAGAGGAAGCTCTTTTCTCTGTGCACAGCAGGAGCTCATGTGTTAGGGAGGCTTTGAACTGATGATGATGGCAGTGATCATGATTCCCATGCAACTTAGAGAACTGCTACTTCAATTTAAACTATTTCTTCTTGCTCACTCTTCAGTGAAAATAGTGAGCAGCTGGTTAACCTCTTTCATAAAATAATCCCATGCATATGAGGAGTTATTCAATCATTCTCTCAGCCATAGAAGAATTTTGAAGTAATAATGGAACCAAGTAAAAGTGAATGGATACATAGTATCATAATACTATCATAACTATATTCACTGATCTATTGGACTGTAAAAGAAAGAAAAAATACTGTGTCATCTACTTTCATTTTCCTGACAAATCAATACTATTCCAATCTCAAGAGGAAGTCAGCTTTTCTTTCTATCAATCAAAAACAGATACCCACATCCAAGTCAGGATATGATTACATTCTTTTACCTGTCCACTACTGCATCTCATTAATATGTCATTGGTAAAAGTCATTATTCCTAATCCTGGACTCTTCCTGTCAATTGTGATATTGAGTATTTGGATGGATTTCATTAACAAGAATAAAAACTTACTTTTTTTCACAACTACTTGAATTTATTTTGGGAAGGGAGGAAAAGACTGCTTTGGTCTTTATTTTCTTAACTCATGAAAAACTAAAAACACTATTGTTTTCCCTTAGAATTTTGATTTGGAACATCTCTACAAATGCTGAAGCTTTGTCATTTTATGTGTGTTTCTGAGGTAATATGGTATTAATAGAGTTTATCAAGCATTAGCATAACTTCATCAATTTTTCCTCCCTGGATATCAGGAACAGTAAGGAATAACGCGTGTGTTGTGGTGTGTGTATGTGAAGGTCCCAAACTCGCTATGATTATAAAACATCTTAGGATTTTCTTTCTAAATATCATTATTAGGTCATGTTGTCATCACAGTTGTATTTGTTCCTCCATATAAAAGGACTTTTATAAAACTGTAGAGAATGTGAGAAAAAGTTTGTGTCCTCTTGTCAGATTTTAGTTTGTGTCTTGGCTTCATTTAAATTGACAACAGGTGAAAATGTTTTTGAACATATCTACATACTGTAATAGGAATAGTCTCTGGTCTTTTATTTTTTTGTAACAAATGAAAACCGGCGTCTCAAATACCAGCATAACTCAAACTAATGTATATATGTAAGTATATTTAAATTAACAGGCTGGGCGCAGTGGTTCACGCTTGTAATCCCAGCCCTTTGGGAGGCTGAGACAGGCGGATCACCTGAGGTCAGGAGCTGGAGACCAGCCTGGCCAATATGCTGAAACATCGTCTCTACTAAAAATACAAAAATTAGCTGGATATGGTGGTGCATGCCTGTAATCCCAGCTACTCGGGAGGCTGAGGCACGAGAATCACTTGAACCCGGGAGGCGGAGGTTGCAGTGAGCCGAGGTTGCACCACTGCACTCCAGCCTGGGTGACAGAGTGAGTCTTCATCTCCAAAAAAACAAAAAACAAACAAAAAAATTTAATGTATTATTAGTGTAATAACATTTAAGGTACCTATGAGATAAAATATATTATTGGGGGACACAGAACCAGTGGTCACAAAGAAAAGACCAAAGCAGCCACATATGTCCTCTTATCTATATCATGTGGATTAATTTGCTCCCTGATAAGCAAGAGAATAATATGACGAAATAAATTTAACGCCATACTTACAGTGGATGGCCAACATGTCAACAATACCAAAGGTTTAAGGAAAAATTGTCTCTTACCTGAAAAATGCAAGAGAAATCCAAAGATAAGCATTTCATAATCAAAATCATTACCGCATACATGGTAAAGGCACCTGTGGGCTTTTCATAATGTCGTGTTTATTCTAGGATATTTTTATTTGGCTGTTTTGTGCGGAGTTGCTCTATTCACCAAATAACCATCATTTATTTATATTTATATTCATATTGTACATCATGCCAGTTTTGAACCTATACTAAAAAAAGCTTATGTTTTTGTGGTTCTGTAGTAAAAAGAACCTTTTGCTGATGGCTGCTACCTTCTAAACAATGGAAATAAACAAAAGGAATTAAAATGCGCAAACTATGCCACAATTGTCCCCAACCCAAACCACATCCATCCTTTTCACCATCCTTTCCGGCTGTCCTTAACAGACATGTGCCAACCTCTTTTCTAGACAATTTCACCTTCAATACTGCTGAGAATCTGCCCACTAATGACCATAATGAAACATGCTTTGTGTGAGAGCCTGTTCATTTATTTTCATTCCCGTGAGTGCCTTCAGAGACCAGAGTTGCAATCACGGCTACTTACTATTTAATTCCCAGCCAAATTTATGGTCAAATTGAAAAATGGAGGCAGGCAGCCTGATGTAGGATGCTTTTGTCTGAAGTGTCCTTATGGAATCATTATACTTGCATTAATCTTTAATCTGCAATTAAACAATCAGTTCTATGTAAAAGATAGCTGCAAACAGATCCCCTGCATGTGTCCTAGACAATATATCTTAATGGGAGGTGTAGAGGAAGGGTGAGAGTAAGGTGTAATTAGGACTAAATTCGTCATGGATCCTGCTTCAGTGGGAGGTTATTTATGGAGCTGAAAGTTGCTCATTCAAAATGACTTTTGTATATTCAGATCTTCACTAAATAGCCTCCTTGTCTTACAGTGTGGGGGACTGCAGAATAACAAAACACAAATGTAAGCGTGAGGAAGAGGGGAGGAAGCTTGGCTTGACTGATAAATGTCTTGGCAGAAATTGTAACCTGCCTTGCATCTGTAGCTTCCCAATTAAGAGGCCTGCTTTCCAGCTTCCACAGATGCTTAATTGGAGATGGAGGCCGCCAGGCAGGCATGGGAACCACCATCATTATCAGGTGGTTTGAGGACCTTAGGTGCTCAGGCTTGTCAATTTCCTTTCACTATCAGAGCTGTCAACAATGTGTCACCTTCCCGAAAGAGTGAAACACCTGGATAAGAGGAGCCTTTCATAAATACAACGAACAAAGCTCTTAGGGTAGACCAAAGGTTTCAGGTGTTCCTTGGGTAGGGAGCATTGGGAAGGGGAGGCTCTACAGGCATTTCTGCCTGGCAAAAACACACATTAGAAGAGGGCTAAGTGGGTGAAGCCGCATCAAACAAAAAGGCCATCTGTTTCAGTTTTGAGTGGTCACTTAATTCAGCTTTTGTAAAGAATGGCATTTAAACACTAGTTCTTTTTAGGTCTCATTTAACAATTTACAATAAAAATGAGATACAAACCTCCCAATTTTAATCTCTAATTGTGATTCTACCCCTAGTTTGTTATGCTGTTTCTTTAGCAATGCATACATAGCATGGAAATGAGTGGTGTCAGTCAATCTTTCAGGAACAACTATAATTACACATGTAAAGTCAACCTAACAAAGGGAAACAAATCAGGCAGGTAATTTTCATTTCAACACCTTGTTTCTTTCTTTATATACAAAGTTTTCAAAATCATAATCATGTACTTACAGTGATACTAAAAGACTAACTTCAAGGTACTTTGAGATCTCAAAAGCCTGTCAGTCAACAAATGGCATTGGGATATGCTCCGTGTGTGTGTGTGTGTGTGTGTGTGTGTGTGTGTGCACAAGTGTGGTATGAATGGAGGTTTGCTGGGTGCTAAGGAGGAATTTTGGATGTCGGAGACATAATATCCTCAAGGAGGTGAAATTCTTTACGTGTGGAACTATAGCTTAGAGTACCGAGTAGCAAGTGCCAAAAAATGGTACAGACAACATTTACTCCTGGAGGGCAAAAGAAGAAAACAAAGGGGAGGACAGCAAAGGAGATAAGTAGAAAGGGATCTGTAAATATTGTGTTCAAGATATCATCCAGGCATTGAACATCTCTAACGCATCTCAAATACTACATGCATACAAAAGGAATTATGATTTTCACGAAATTACGTATACAAGAAATAAATAAAATGTGAACGCTAATATTATGCCATTGTCTTGCTCTTTCGGAGTGGTTTAGACCCAGGAGAATACAGGGCCAAAATATTTTGCTATTTATAATCAAGAAATAAAAGTCACTTTCAGTACATGAATGTTCTTATGAGAATTTTCTACAATACCATTTAAAGCTGCAAAGAATGTGTTTCTCCACATCACTTACAGCCTAGCAATCAAGTGATCTAGATAAACATAATTAATGCCATGAAAGCAATAGTCATATATTGATTTTAACTACTAAACCATTAAGACAATTCTAAGGTAAGATTTTGTTAAACATCTGGTGATTTATTTTACCCTACAATTTTACAGGCTGCAAATTTCAGATTTTATTAGGAAAAGATAGAGCTGAGACCATAATCTCCAGAAAAAAGAGAAATATGATACCTGGTCCTCATTTTTCTACAATTTTCCTTATAGACCCAAGAGCATAGCTATTATTACTATCTAGATAATTCTTATTCATTCAGTCATATTTATTGAGCATCTATTATGTTACTGGGTGCTGTGTTAGGCAATGAGGATTCAAAGGGAAGAGAGAACCTAGAAATCACTTCTAGGTAGGAGAAACAGAAACACGGACACATTATTATGATATACTATAACCACACTATTGAATATAAGTACATCCAATGTACAATGGGAAATTCAGGCATCTATATCCAGTAATTCTCTAGATAGTTCTACTTGCATTTCCCAGCCTGGGCACAAAATCTGCCTCAAAATACTCCTTGCAAATTTCTTTTATATCAGATAGTTTTATTTTAATTCTAGCTAGTCAGAATCAATTCTGCATCATCAGAATCAAATATTTTTCTTCCACACCTACATTTCATATTTAATTAGTTCTCACATCTGCTTTATTCTTCCTTTGTAGGATTTCCCACAGTTTTTTTCTCTGTGTCCTCACCAATTCTGCCCTAATCCAGGCCTCAGTCATCTCAGATTAAAATGATAGCCATAATCCTCCACCTGACTTCACACTGAAGTATTTAATAATACTTGCAAGCCACTTTGCATAGATAATTATCCTGCTCAAAACCTTTAGTGTCCCTGAGATCCCCAGTTTCACAGCTATTAGAAGAGTGCATAAGAACACAGACCCTAGGGCAAAGCCTCCTGTGTTTGAATATCAACTCTATCATTTACAAACTGTAAGACTTTGAGCAAGTTAGGAAACCCCTGGGTACCTCATTTAGCTCTAACAGAAAGTGAGAATAATAATAGCACACTCAATGGGTTGTTGTGTAGTTTAAATGCATTCATTTTTGCCAAGTACTTAGATCTGAGCCTGTTGTATAATAAATGCTTTATAAGAGATTAAAAATAATTTTAAAATATAGCCTTTGATAAGACACTTAATCTCTCTGGATCTCAGTTTCTCATCTGTGCAATTGATACTTAATTTCTTCAGTTGGGTAAAATTGAGAAGCCATATGTCAGTGTCTGACATGTAGTAGATACTCAGTATGTGGTGGCTATTATTGGTTGTGATGCAAAGCCTTCAGCCTAACATTGAGGACTGGACAGAAACTACTTTAATTAATCTTTCTCATTTATACCCCACTGCATTTAATCTTCACATTGGCTGGACAATTTCTTTTTTTTTTTTTTGAGACGGAGTCTCGCTCTGTCGCCCAGGCTGGAGTGCAGTGGCGCTATGTCGGCTCACTGGAAGCTCCGCCTCCTGGGTTCACGCCATTCTCCTGCCTCAGCCTCTCTGAGTAGCTGGGACTACAGGCGCCCGCCACCACGCCCGGCTAATTTTTTGTATTTTTAGTAGAGATGGGGTTTCACCGTGGTCTCGATCTCCTGACCTCGTGATCCGCTCGCCTCGGCCTCCCAAAGTGCTGGGATTACAAGCGTGAGCCACTGTGCCCGGCCAATTTCTTATCCTCTTCACAGGCCATGGGCACCTCTGTGCTGTTCTTTTAGTTCCACTGTTTCTACAGCCTGAGTGTCTTAACTTTTATTTTGCCATTCATCCAAATTCTACCAGGTGTTCAAATCTCCATTCAAGGCTTACCCATTTTCAGTGAAGGTTTTTCCTAAAAACTCTGATTCTCAAAGACTTTCCTAAAAATTACAATACTAAGTATTTTGGTTGCTTTCAAAGACTTTATTACACAATATTTATAACTTGGTCACTTAGTAGGTTGGGTTTTATTGGATATCAGGAGGGGCACTGGGGACAGCTCCACTGGATATAAGAGGTAGAGACAAAGATCAGATGTTGGAGATAGTGGGCAGTGGGTGGGGATAGAGACAGGTGCTTAGTAAGCAGGTCACCAGGGCCACAGCTGGAGAGAGAAATACATAACAAGAGATAATCAACAGGAGTGCAAGCTTGAATCAGCATGAGTGTGCAGTTTCCATGGCGCCCATGGCCAGAAGTTAGAGAAATCTGGCGGGAACACTCAGAAGTGTTCTTGGGAGGTACAGTGGGGATGCCATGGCTCTTCCTGAAATCCTGAGAGCTTATTCCTGCCCTTGAACTTCTATTGGTTTTGTAGGAAAGGCTCTTGGAGCCCCAGCATCTGAGCACAATCCCATTCTAAGATTTCCTAAGTGGTATCATTTAAATTTACAGGTATGTATGGTTTGTTCCTATAATCATATTGTAAACTCTCTTCCGACAAGGACCACTCTTTTTGAACCCTTGCATCTCTGCCTTTATAATTTATGACCTACTCTTAATAAGAAATAATTGTGGTATTATGTTGCTAACAGGCTGAATCATATGGAATTGCCAATTTGTGATCACCTTTTGACCTCTAAAAATGGTGATTTCACAGGGTCAGTTAAATATATTTTATGTATTCCATAAGGCTTTACTTAAAAAAAAAACCAAAACTGTAATATCTTACCCAGCTTAAGAGGCTAAAGTAACTCCCAACTTCTTTTGTCTTTTCTGTTCTGAAATAAAGTGTATTTGCATTCTATCCACTTATTGGCTACTCGATAATGGCATGCTTACTTAGCTACATTGCAACGACTATTATGTAAAAACGTAATACTTTAACATTTTGGTTGTTCCTAGTAAAAAGAACTTTAGACTAGTAAGGTCCAGAGCAAGGGATGTGATGTTCAATTTCTTAGTTTCACGTATGATTCCACTAGTTAGCAGTGCAATGCCTATGGGAAAGTTATTTAACTATTCTATGCCTCAGTTTTCTGTTAAAGTGGAAATGGTATTACTACCATCTCATATGTTTATCGAGAAAACCACATGAGTTACATACATAAACCTCTTAGAGTGACACCTGGTACTATTATGATTTTAACATGCAATCATGGTAAAAAGGGATGTGATGAGCCTAGGATACCTCTTATTAAAAACATCCAACTTTTCTACATTATATACCTAGATCAAACATCAGACCGTACTCCATTAGTATACACAATTATTGTCAATTAAAATTAAATTAATAAAAAATCATTTGAGCACCAAAAAAATTAAAAACACTGTCAGAGAAAATTAATTACTTTTTAACATATCTGAAGAGGTAAAATATGTCCTAACAAAAATGTATATCTATAAAACTGTATCCAGTTGTTTTGTCACAGCTGATTAATAATCAGTACTGTGTGATATGAAATATTTCAAATGGAATTGGTCTTTCTAATAAGTAATACAGGGCCAGGAGCAGTGGCTCATGCCTGTAATCCCAGCACTTTGGGAGGCCAAGGTGGGTGGATCACCTGAGGTCAGGAGTTCGAGGCCAGCTTGACCAACATGGAGAAGCCCCATCTCTACTAAAAATACAAAATTAGCTGGGCTTGGTGGCACATGCCTGTAATCCCAGCTACTCGGGAGGCTGAGGCAGGAGAATCGCTTGAACCTGGGAGGTGTGGAGGTTGCGGTGAGCCGAGATCGTGCCACTGCACTCCAGCCTGGGCAATAAGAGTGAAACTCCTGTCTCAAAAAAAAGAAAAAAAAATAGAATAATATTGTTATTAAATTCATGTACTTTTTTACTTGGACTGGTTTTGATTGATATCATTTGCCACCTATCAATTACTTTGAAGTTAATTAGAAATATAATTACTTAGGCTAACAGAAAACTTAGTGTATGAAAATGTATTTTTAAAAAAGCAAATTGACTTCTATAAAGAAATTTTTATAAAAGTAGCACATTTTATTTTAAATGAAGCATTATTCTCAGCATATTTTTCACCGATTTATGTTTATAATCATCACCCTAATAATTATTATAACGATTATTATTATTACATAGTTCATCATAAGAGCTAAAGTAATTTCAACATGCATTCATTTATTCATACAACTATCTCTGAGTTTCTGTAAAAAATCATCACAATCATCATCATTAACATCATCAAACGGTCTATTCAAATTTATAGAATAAATAATTACTATTTATTATAGAAATTATATAAATAAATTATAAATACTATATAAATAATTTCTACCTTGTAGAAGGCAATATTTTAAAGGCAAACCAATAGATAGAATCATCCTCTCTGCCAAAGTAAAGAATAAATCCTTTTTAAAGCTAAATTCAGCTATCCTAATATATTTTCAAATGTGGCAACAGAAAAAATTTACTCTGGAATTGACTGCATTTCACATTTCTCCTTGACTTCACTTGTTATATGTGACAATAAATAGCAAATAAAATAAACCAATAAACATAAAGACCTTCAGCAAGAGTGAGAAGAAAAAGAACATGATGTTGGTTAACAGAAATTACTTTCTCCATTTGCATACTTCCATAATATTTAAGTTGCTTAAGGGAGGCTGCCATAGGGGTGCGCTTTGTCATAAGAAAGTTTGTCACTGTAGCTCTGCACCCACAGGTTTCTTAAAGGGGTCATTTCCAACCACCACTGTGTTCATAGTGTATGATTAACTCAGTCAGGAGTGTTGCTAAGTAGAGGATTTGCATATTGGTGGAGCTAGATGATTCTATGTGTTCATGTGTGTGATTACATATTTGTATTGTATGTTGTCCCTTATTTTCCAGAACTTCGAGGCTGTTCATTGCCTATGGCTGCTATGGCTAGCTCTCTACCAGATGTGCATGCTGTGCTGGTGTGGAGCTATGGCGGAGGGTGCTTCTGAGCCAGGGACTGTACCTCCTGGCTCCCCCATCGTGTGGATTTTGGCCATGAGGCTCGTTCTTGCCAATAGAGTAAGAGCAGAAGCGATCTGTATCATTTCTGGTCACGACTTTTAAGAAGTGGGTGGGAATTGAACAATGAGAACACGTGGACACAGGAAGGGGAACATCACACTCTGGGGACTGTTGTGGGGTGGGGGGAGGGGGGAGGGATAGCATTAGGAGATACACCTAATGTAAATGACGAGTTAATGGGTGCAGCACACCAACATGGCACATATATACATATGTAACAAACCTGCACATTGTGCACATGTACCCTAAAACTTAAAGTATAATAATAATAAAATTTAAAAAAAGAAAAGAAGTGGGTGGGAATTTCTACTCTCCTGTTTTCCCCTTCTGCTGGCTGGAAGCAGAGGATTCTGAAGCCACAGGGAATGACAGAGGTTTGTCTCCCACCAACAAACAAAAACAAACAAACAACACAAAAACACACACAAAAAAACCTAAACAAAACAAAACAAAAGAGTATCCAATGGCAAGTTAATTTTTTTTTTTCTCTCCTGGAGGAGATTTTTGCCAAAATAAGTCTGAGCTTCCTTGTCACTACCATCACAAACTTATTAAGTATGAGAGTGATTTGTTTAATTGTGTCACTGGATGAAAGGTTACAGGTAGAGATCTCAACTGTAGCCACAAATCTAAAAGGATTTGTAAATTTTCTGACAAACCCATCTCGATAAACACAGTAGAGACCCAGAAATAAGATTTTAAAGGCCTTCAAGTAGTTAAAATAAATGAATGCCATACACTCCTAGTGCCAAATGACAGGACTTTCCACAGGGAGACTCCATAAGACCTCACTGTGAGCTCTTTATACTTATTTTACAGACAATTTTACGAAGCATTTTTTTTATTTTTTTTTATTTTTTATTTTTTATTTTTGAGACAGAGTCTTGCTCTGTCACCCAGGCTGGAGTGCAGTGGCGTGATCTCTGCTCACCGCAAGCTCTGCCTCCCAGGTTCACACCATTCTCCTGCCTCAGCCTCCCAAGTAGCTGGGACTACAGGCGCCCGCCACCACGCCCGGCTAGTTTCTGTATTTTTAGTAGAGATGGGGTTTCACCGTGTTAGCCAGGATGGTCTCGATCTCCTGACCTCGTGATCAGCCCCCGTTGGCCCCCCAAAGTGCTAGGATTACAGGCGTGAGCCACCGCGCCCGGCGAGAAGCATTTCATTGGGGTTTCCAGTCTATGGCATGCAGAATTAGCAGACACACTAATACTAGCAAGAAACAGAACTACATTGATTAGTGTGCAGAAAAAAGAAAAAAACCTCAAAAAATTAGAAGAAAACCTCAAAAACTATGACAGAATCTATGTAGTAGAAGAAACACAGCAGTACAAGTCACTGTGTTTAACTTAACTCGGTGTTCATTTTCATTTACAGCAAAGTCTGAATTTAGAAAATATATACATACAAGGTAAGATTCACATAGGGTAAGCTACTGGCAACAAGGTCAGTTGAAATTATTTGATTCCACACATTTGGTTAATATCAAATTATCCAATTATTTCACTAATTACAGTATTCCTTTTACAACTTCTCAATCATTTTTAGTATACCTTTTTTCACACGTAAATCTTCAGCTGGCTATTCAAGCAAAATGATGTCACTTACATACTTGGAAAAAAAGTCAGTGTTCTGAACACTTTCCCCAATTCTGAATAGGAAATATTTCTTTGCCTAGTATCTCACTGTAGCATTCAGGAAACCTAGTACCACACAGTAACCTCCTGAGAAAAGGAGGGCTAAGAGGTGCAAGGTCAGATGATTTGAGTAACAATTTTTTTTTTTTTTTTTTTTTTTTTTAGACAGAATCTTGCTCTGTCACCCAGGCTGGAGTGCAGTGGCACAATCTCAGCTCACTGCAACCTCCACCTACTGGGTTCAAGCGATTCTTGTGCCTCAGCCTCCTGAGGAGCTGGGATTACAGGCGTGAGCCACCATGCCTGACTGATTTGAGTAACAATTAAAAATTAAAGACAAAAAACAAAAGAGTAAAAAAGGCTTATTAGAATCAATTCTGATTATTTTTGGTCACTCTAGATGAGGGGAAGAGATTACAAAGAACATTTAATTTTGTAAATTATGAATGTATGCAAAGGTTATTCTAACAAGTGTAAGTTACTTTTGTATAGAGGAAGACCCATAAAGTTAAAAAAATTAATCATAGTTTCTACAACTCAAAAGAAAGAAGCAGGCAGGGAATTTACTTGGGAAAGTGTGGCTATTAGCTAACAACGTATATTTTTAGTGGATGAATGTGAGTAAGCAAAAAAAGCACATTTTTAGAAAAGGAAATTGACATTTCAGTCTTTCTGGTGGTTTCCCTTTTGGTTAAACTACAGTCAGGAATATCTGTCTTTGATATTATGTTATTTCATTGTCCACTTAGTTCTGGGCTTTGGTATACAGAGGGCAAACATAACTCTGTAGTTTTTTAAAGGGAAAACATTCCCTCCTATGTATGGGTGAGAAAGAGTTTTCTTAAGACCATATAAGTCTATGGGAGAATTTTCTAAATATTTTCAATAATCCGGTAGCTCAATCTAAGGGATAGAGAATTAAATTGGGTGGTCATTCTAAGTATTCACTGGCTCATGTTCAGTTTCCATATTCTGAGGGTCAGATGCATATTCTCTCAAATCATCCCTTTCTTCCCCATGCGCAGCCAGTGCTTTGCCCACACTCCTATTACAACATCCCTCACATTGGAATGTAAATATTTGTATGCTGTTTCCTGTTTCATTTGAGGAGAAATGTAAGACCATGGGGTTTCTTTTTGTCATCTTTATTTTCTACCAACAAAATGCAATGCCTGGCACTAAGTAGGTGTTCAATATTTGTTTGTTGAGTGAATGTAAGACTATCAAAAGTTACAGCAGGAATGCCATAAGTAATTTACGGGGGAAAAGAGTCTTTCAGTAAGAATAGCAACTAGTTTACCAACAAAAAGGGGAATACACCATGAATTATGAATGATTCGTGGAATAAGTGATTTCTCACTTTACATTAGCTTTTACTTGGCCAGAAAGTACAGAGTCCCCTGGGGCGTTCTGCATTATGAGTTGGGAGTCACCAGTATCACCAGGCAGTAGATCAAAATTAACAGGGAAGCTAGAGTCCATGGCTGGCTCTGGGTCACAGTTTTGTATTTCTAGTTTGTGGTAAGGTAAGAGTGGATATTTCAACCTGCACATCACTGCTGTGTTCTGGGCAAATGGTTAAGCCCTATCATAGTGACAAATACATCCAATTGCTTCCTCTGAATGAGTATAGAACCCAGAAAGTCCCTCACATTCAACCTGACACACTCAAAACCTCCCTTCGTTTTTGTTCTATTGAGTAGGATAGGAATACAGTGAGGTGGAACAGCATTTCTGTAGCACCGAGACAAACAGTTCAATTGTGAATCATTCTTTAGCACCTATAAAAGACACCTGGGTTATTAATTTCAATGACAATGGATTGTGAAAGAATGTACTATTATTACACATATTTTCAGTCAAAACCAAAATTCTCATTAGTTTTTGAGACCAATACTATTAAACAAGTTTTTTTCTGGGCCAATGTTTTCTAAGCTATTACCATGTAATGAGTTGAAACTCTCCACCCACCAAACTCTCACTGTGTCTACTGTTGCCCTTATATATCACTGAAAGACATGAACAATATTTGTGGTTAGGTATGCCACGCTCCCATCAGGAGCGAAGCTATTTTACGCTGTAATGCAAATGACTGCATTCATCAAAGGAGCTTCGTTAGTTATTCATTGTGTTCCTTATCATTCCATTCCCAAACCCCAGACATTCTGCAGCAAGCACAGAGGTGCGTCAGCAGCAGCAGCAGCCACTGTCAAAGGTATCCTTATCAGGCGAAGCAGCGTGCACTGGGAATGACCTGCCAAGTCACTGCAGGCTCTTGTCTTCCTACTCTTTTGTTCATAGTGGGATTCTTTGTCCTTATTCTATGATCTGCTTTTCTCAGCATGGTTCATGGTGCAAGACCCATAAACACATCTGGAAACCAAACAAAACCAAAAAAAAAAAAAAAAAAAAAACACTGTCAATATAAAGGATTCGTGAAAACACCAGGCTCTTTTTTTCTTCTTTTCGTGCAAAATGAATTACTTTGTCCAACCCTTCTACATGGAAAGCTTAGGTGTCCCCCCCTCCACGTTTTTAATGCAAACATAATTATTTAAAGATGTCATAAAACTCCGAGAAGCCTAGTAAGAGTGGAGAGAAGGAAAGCCCAAAGGGATATTGACAAGTTGAGAAAGGGTCATCTAACGTCTCCAACAGAGGCAGGCACAGGGGGCTCTTTTTCATTACAACTAACACGGCTTAACTGAGTTCAACATACCCTCCTCCCTCCTCTGGGGAAAGGTTTTCTTTTTGGATGGGCACTAGAGATTAATCCTCCTGTAATTTCTCCTGCTTTTCTAACTGTCAGGGGATTTGTGTTGGAGATAATGTCGGTATTAATGCCTAACCTAGGTGTAGAAATTGCCTTAATATAACAGGGATCATGAGGAACACACCAATAATTGCCCCCGAGTGATAGCCCTTAAAGTAAATGGCAATATAGGCGGGCCCACATCCAGCCGTCTTTAATGAAGTTTGGGGTTTTTCTGATGAGATTCCCTACACAATAGGCAGAGAATCAAGGCAGCCTCATGAGTTTTAACCTCTAGCCTGGATTTAATATGGCCTTATTAAAGATCCTGGCTAGGTTCATTCTGGCATGAAATGTAATAAAAACAAGGCACAAAATGTTCTGTAATTAAAGCAGTTTGGATAGTATTATCAGATACTTAATAATTAAGGATTTTATCAGACAGTGGTACTGGACAAGGAAGCAAACAATACACTGATAATGAACTGATAATGGCATTGAAAGCAAGGCTATTAATAAAAAAACCACTGAAACAGTAATGCGTGTATTTTGTGAAAGTACTGCGGCATTATAACTTAAGTTATGTAAGTATCACTGGGTGAAACTCTATCAATAAACAGTTGGCAGGAAACTAAAACTGTCTTAAGTAGAAATTTGTCACATCCAGCTCCTCTTCATCTCCACCACCACAGTAAACTGGAGGAAGGGAGAGAGACTAGTTAGTTCCCAACTGTCCAGATATAACACAATACTATGGCAGTGGGGATAAAGAAAGGGGAAGAACAAAAGCTGTGTTAAAGACTAGCAACTGCTAGAACACCAAAGAGACTATAAATGATGTTATTATATTAACCTGTCTATAAGCAAAGAAGGGCATTTACTATTGTTTCAATACATAATCTTTCCATTTATAATGTTTTAACATAGTATTTCGCTTAGCTTTTCTTTGGCCAACCAGTTTTTCAGAAACATGCATATTTTCTTAAGTTTCTTGATTTAGAAAAAAAGTTTAGAAAAAAAACAACTTCCGTTTTTATATGTGTGAAGCAATTACAAGTGAAATCTCTGTGGTTGTTCACTGATGGGTTTAGATATCAAAACGTAAACATACTTGTCTCTCCATATTGGTCCAATATAAAGTTCCTCCTCTCCCTGCAACACAAAGGGCAAACCACGCAAGCAGAAGGGCATTGGTAGGCGATTCTTACGCCCTTAGAGAAAGGAGTAGAGTTAGGGGCATGACAGTTGGCTCTTCATGTTCACTGTCTTAGGGGATAAAAAGTACAAAAGGCGGCCGGGCGCAGTGACTCATGCCTGTAATCCCAGTACTTTGGGAGGTCAAGGTGGGCAGATCACTGGAGGTCAGGAGTTTGAGACCAGCCTGGCCAACATAGCGAAACCCCATCTCTACTAAAAATGCAAAAATTAGCCAGGCTTGGTGGCAGGCACTTGTAATCCCATCTACTAGGGAGGCTAGGGCAAGAGAATCACTTGAACCTGGGAGGAGGGGTTTGCAGTGAGCTGAGATCATGCCACTACACTCCAGCCTAAGCGACAAGAGCAAGACTGTCTAAAAAAAAAAAAAAAATGTACAACAGGCACTATAACATTTATTCACTCATTTAACAATGAAATTTAACCCAATAGTTCTAAACAGGCTCTAGTTATCACATAATGTCTTCATTGCCACATGATGTCTTTGCTTTTTCTAAGAGTGATGAGTAAATTACCCAGATGAATGAATTAAAGAGAAAAAGGTGTAAGTTAGTATTTGGCTGTTTTTATTTACAAATTCTCATATGTAAACCCTGTTGCAAAACATGTCTCCAATTTAGAAAACTAAAACTTTATGCCAAAAAGAATAAGAAAAAAATACATCAACTACAATTTCAGAATGCATATTAATTGTGCTTGTAATTTTCTAAATATTCAGATCTCATGTCTAGACTGGCTCTTCCCTAGACACTGTTGAATGAATGACTGACTCTAGTGAATGGCATCAGAATGGAAATGATGAGCAGGACAGATGGCTATTCTGTCCACTTGAACTTGAACTCTTCCATTTTACAGAATTGATCAATATATAAGAGCTGTATTCTATTTTTTTTTTCCTGGAAGCTAGTACAATGGGAGGCTAGAACTGGGCTAATTCTCTTGGCATTCAGCTGGATTTCTGAAGAGAGCCAGTTGTATCATCTGTGGAATGTGTTTTGCCCCTGTGTGCGTTCAGGACTAGGCTGGCACGTGAATGCTTGACTATTCTGGTTGAACATGACCGGTGTTATAGAGTGTGGAGGACAAAACAGCCACTTCTGGAGGTAACTGAATTCTATTCTCCTGGCGTGCTTGGAAATGCAAATCCAAACTTCGCAGTAGACTCACGGTGGAAGCCATGAGAGTTCTGGTCATCCTGTGTGCCCCAGAGCTGTTGTACCTCCTGTGGGGGTAAGCTGGCTCCCAGAATCACCCATATGTTTGGCCAGATTAGAGCCTTCTGTTAGACGGAAATGGCTAATCTGTATCTCATTGAGATTAGATCTTTAACTACTGAAGGGAATGTGTATTGTCCTCCCTTTTATCAGAGGCTGTATCTAAGTTCCAGTTGTTTTCTGATAATAAATTCAACAGGAATGGAAAACAAAAATGTACTTACAAACAAAGTGGGTGTGAGTAACCTACAATTTCTGTTTAGACTTAAATGTATCACAGGGCACCCTTCTATGTGAATTAGCAAGAGTTACATGCTAAATATAGATGTGGTGGTAACCCTGAAGTATTCTATTTTATGGTGCTTTACATCTGTAAAGCACTGTACACTGTGCCCTATGAGGATGGTGTGGGTTCTCATTTGTTTATTTAAAGATTATATTATTTTATATCCCCAATGAATAAGACATTCTACTAGATACTGTAGAGGGAAAAAAGAATCTTAGGGTTCCTTCTCTTGTTCCAAGAAGATTATAACCTAAGGATGAAATCCTCAAAATCTGAATAATTCTAATCCAGAGTAAGAAGAACTAATTCCAAGACATATAAATTAGGAGTACTACAGATTTAAAGAAAGTATAGTTGAGGAAGTCAGGAAAAGCTTTGGGGCTGGGTAGGCATCCCTGAAGTGGAGAAAATGTTTCCAGCAGAAACCTTGGAATGGGCCAACTTCAAAAGAAAGTTACAAATCAGCCATTTGTCCAGTTTGGCATTTGTACATTTCAGAGCGCAGGAAAATATGGCTTGAGAGAAAGGTGGGTTTGATCACAGCTTTGCAGTCTTAAAATACTTGCTAATCACAACTCATTTGGTGATTTTATAGATAGTTGTTATCTACTGAAGATTTCTGAGAAAGGGAATGCTATAGTTTGATATTCTTTAAGAATACATATCTTGGTCGGGCACAGTGGCTCACGCTTGTGATCCCAGCACTTTGGGAGGCCGAGGCGGGTGGATCACGAGGTCTGGAGATCGAGACCACGGTGAAACCCCGAAAAAAAAAAAAAAAAAAAGAATACATATCTGGTAGCAGGGTGGCAAGGCTGTACCTATCATGGACAGAAGCAATCTCAGGGGTCAGATATTCTATCCCTCCTTCTAATCCTTGAGGAAGCCAAGATGCACCCAGAGTTTGACAGTGGACAGACCACAATTCCTTTTACACATCTCAAATCCTTTTACATCTGGCCAATTGTTCTTGCTAATATCACTGTTGAATTATCATAATTCTTGTGTTTTTATAAGACCGTGTTCTGAAAAAAAATCACAGAACTACTGATATATAATTGTGTTCATCAATTTTTTATAATATATTCTCTCTATAGCAAAGGAGTCTCCCCATCATCTAAAATTCACATTTTTTAAACTTGATTTGCCAAAATATGACATTAATCAATGTTCTCTGCCTTTTTCTCAGAGGTTGGCTAGAAAAGATTTCAGAATCCAGGCAGGAGACACTTCCTAGGTCTTCCTAAAGATATGCCTGTATATCCTTAAACATGGTCTAGGAAGACTTCTGAAGGAATGACTAACTGGTGAGCAATTTTTTACCTGGATAGCTTCATTTGTTTTACTCAGGTAGAGAGATTAGCAGCATCTTGTGACTAATGATCAATGACTTTTAAACCATGTCAATACCTTTTTAGAGTTAAAGCATAATGAAAACTTAATGAAAGCTTCCTGGTACATTAACTTTCTATGAGAAATATACATAAGAAATGCATGCTCAGCACTTGAGTGACTCCATCTGAGTTTTATAGGTATTCCTGACTTAACAATTTCGTTACACAAACACTGCATATCTTTTTTGCAAAAGCACTATATTAAGCAACTCTGCGAAATACAAAAATCGTATATGAAGTGGATATTTTCCTCAAGGACCCTTTAAAATGTAAGTTAATTTTCTTGTGTTTAATCTTGAAAAGATCTGAAAATCAAGTTTAGAAAGCAAGCTGAACTACTGGTTGGCAGAGGAGATACATATCGCATAGTCATATCAGAGCGAATATAATCAGTGCTATTATCAAAGTCTAACCCTTGGGAGCACAATGTGAGGTTAATCATAAATGTGAACATGAGGCACATTTTCCTGAACACCTACTATGTGCAAGCATTATTCTAGGAGCGTGGGGGTTTGGGTGACAGAGTGAAGCAAATATGAGAAGTGGGTTTTGTTCTAGAGGAGAAAGACAGGCATGCACTCAATTAAAATATAAAGCATCTGCTGAAAGTTCAATAAGAGAGGTTCAAACAATATTATGGATTTTTGGAGGTGAATCCATTTATTCTATTTAGGGCTCTGAGAGGTCATCGTAAAGTAGATACCATTTCAATTGGGTCTAAAGGTGATATGGGATTTCTAAACATAAAGAAATAAGGGAAGAATCATATCAATGTTGATCCCAAAATTTTAATATTTGTATTTGGGTAAATCTGGTTAATATACATGAACATCAAAGACACATTGGAGGAGTAAGCTATCCCTAGGGAATAACACGTGGAGGTGTGGTCGTTGGGAGCCTTATCTGTTACTCTCTCTAGGAAAGCAACACTGTAGGCTATTATCCTTAGCAAACTAACACAGGAATAGAAAACCAAATACCACATGTAATGATGAGAACACATGGACACATAGAGGAGAACAACACAGCCTGGGGCCTTTTGGTCCCAGAGTGGAAAATTTGAGGATGGAAAAGATCAGGAAAATTAACTAATGGGTACTAGGCTTAATACCCGGGTGATGAAATAATCTGTACAACAAATCCCCATGATGCACATTTACCTGCGTAACAAATCTGCACTTGTACATATGAAATTTATAATGAAAGTTGAACAAAAAAAGGAAAGTAATACTCATGCAGCACAATGGTTGTTGTATGCTGTTGCTTTTGTGCTTGTCATTTGTTTGGTTGGTAGAATCACGTGGAGTCCCTGCAGTACTCGTCAAATGACTCAGGTGTCTCTAAAGGCCACGGCCCAGGGAAACGGCTGCACTTTTTACACAGGGAAACTCTAGGGAACATCACTCAGTGCAGAAGAAAAGCTAAAGCTGTGTCTGAGGACAGCCACAGCAGCAGAAAAGACCCCTTGTATATGCAGGGATCAGATGGAACAATTTGAAACTCCAATGAACTTTTGCTATCGACTTTGCTGTCCCTTACACTAGCAACATGAAAGTGTTCTACTCATGACGGACACATTCCCCATGAACTTATTCATCTAGAGTTATGTGTGCATTTTACAGCAAGACATAACTCTACCCTTTTCTTTCCCACTCAAGAAAGTATAGTGGAATTGAGTAACACTGGGGATTAGAGGGCCTCTCTCCTCCTCCTCCTATATTTACATCTACATATATATGGTTTGTGAACATTGGGTACTTTTATACAATTATTAGTAACATATTGTTTGCAAAACACTTCACAACTTCTAAGACACATTTGAATATTTAAAAAATATATTGACACAATTGGAAGGAGACTAAGCCAGTTATTTCTCCATCCTCCTGCCTTCAAGAAGGCTCTTAGAAGATTGGTACAGGAATCTGCTCCTAAGATTTTCTCAAAATAAAATCCAAGTGAATTCATCTGGAAACAATTTATTTCTTTCCAGACTCAGTTTATAAGTTGAACACGAAAAGAAAGTTTCGTTCAGGAAATGCTTCTCTATGAAGCATCATTTCCAGCATGTTAAAAATTATGCACTAGAAAGTTTGAACTAATTAAATATAAGCTTATTTTCATTCATTGAAAAATTAGAAGTTTTAATCACTCTACATTTAATATGCAATATTATAAGAAAGTAGCAAGTGTATAGTTTTGCCTATTCCTAAAACCTACCTAACTAGGATATTCAATATAGGAATAAACTCTTGTTAAAGGTGCAACCAATATATACATAAAAAGGTAACAGTAAAAACATGTGGTAGGCAGGCTATGTTTATGATCCCCTGACAGAAAATACATAAATAGGGAAAATTTACCACTCATTCACAAGAGCTTAATGAAGCAGAACTAAGATCCCACACATACTATCCATCAGGTTGGGAACATTGGCAATTTCTCAATTTCATGCAGAATAGCATTGTTCAAGTCACAGCTCCTGAAACAAAGGTCATTTTTCAAAACAGTAAAGCTGCAATTGTTCTAGAAGTTTTCATTTTTTTTAAACTAATGTTAATTTAATGGGTATTTTTTCCCAATACCCCGAATGTACATGATGCAGGGCTATGCTGTCTTCAAAAATCAATCTGTTCCATGCATTGTGACATGTGAACTACATTTAATTGATGTTTATTGCAAGGCAAAATGATTTATAGTGTCTAATAAGCATTCACAATTTAGAGCCTGTTGTTCATAACAGCTTCCTCAAATAACAGAATCTTGGGGTATATAAGTCTGTTTATAAAGGCTATTAAAAACATTGCATTTATTTAGCTGTGGAATCTAATTCAGCTATAGACAGGATGAAGAATCAAGCACCAGCAAATGCTGCAATGGCTAAGTCTGGTAATGGCTAATTGAAAGGCTGCAGTGGGTAAGAAGGCTTAAATACGGCCCAGATTTTAGACAAAGGCATGCTTCCAATTTCTGAATGTTCATTTATATTTCTGCAAGCTGCATTACTGGGTTGGCCAAAAGAGGCATATGGAGTTTCAACTACTCTTTAAGCTGCACATTTTTAACTTCCACATGAAAACACATTTTATAATTTGTTACATCACCTTGGATCATATGCCAGGTCTCAAAACTCTCTTCTAGCACTTCCTTAAGTTGTTTTGAAATGTTGGTATAAAAGGTCAGATTAACAAATCTACGGGATATATTAAAGAGAAAAAGTAATAAATATAGACAAGTCACCTTCCCGTCAACCTGGAATATGCTGACATAATTTTGGACAGGTATTTCTCACATCTAAACCATAAGAAAAAGCTGCCAGTATTTGTCTGAATTTTGGCATCCATTCTTCTACTATTCTACAAATCCTTCGAACTCTGATCTCAAACCTAATTCCTCATCTACTCCCAAAGATCTGCCCTTCTATGTTTCCTATCTCAGTGTCAATGTCCGTCCTCTTCCCAGTTGCTGCAATCTGAAACATCGGAAACTTCTGTGACTTCTTTCTCTCCCTAACCCCCTCATGGAAGTCAGTCACCAAACTGTGCTACTCTGGCCTGGCTTCCCTTCACAGCCGTGTCTTCCAAGCCAGCTCTCTGCCCCTATTCTCACTACTCTTGCCCAGAGGTTGGGATTTTATATTGACCTCTAGCTCTCTTACATACCACCCTTCTCAGTCCCATCTATAGGAGCCTCCAGGGCCACTGTGGGGTACACAGTACTCAGTCCATCCTCCTCAACTCCCAGAATTTAGCCATGCAAAGCTCCTTACTTCATCTGGCAAAAAAATGGCTATACTCCTAAAAACCAGTGTGAAAATTTCCTGCCCTACTTTGCTAATAGTAACCCTCCCTTATAGCTGAGCATAGATCTGATCTTGCCACTTCTTTTTCTGAAAGGATTTGAAGATTTCTAACTACCCATAAAAGTCACTCTTGGCTGGGCATGGTGGCTCATGCCTGTAATCCCAGCACTTTGGCAGGCCAAGGCAGGCAGATCACCTGAGGTCAGTAGTTCAAGACTAGCCTGGCCAATGTGGTGAAACCCTGTCTCTACCAAAAATACAAAATTAGCTGGGCATGGTGGTGCATGTCTATAATCCCAGCTACTCAGGAGGCTGAGACAGGAGAATCACTTGAACCTGGGAAGTGGAGATTGCCGTGAGTAGAGATTGTGCCATTGCACTCCAACTTGGGCAACAAGAGCGAAACTCCATCTCTCTCACACACACACACACACACACACACACACACATACACACACACACAAAGTCACTCTCCTCAGACTAATTCCTTCTGGATTTCCCAGATTCAGATTCTCTGCTTTTAACATCTTTATAGCCAGAATGCTACACCCTCATCTGTCAAGGAATAGTTTGAATTGCATGTTCTTCATGAAGTTTTCTGGTGGTCCCCTTAGTCCAATTCCCCCTCCCTTTTCCCCGCTCTTCTCATCGATTGTATTTTGTCTCACTATATAGTGATTTGCCTGAAAGATATAAAGCCCCTACAGGGTCAAGGTGCTGTTTTACACACCTCTGGAACCTCACTTTGCTACTGCAATGCCTTGCACCTAGAATCATTCACACTCAGGAAATATTCGTTGGATTTAATTGGATGGTCACTATCAACCCCTGGGTTAATTTACTACTCCTATCACCAAAAAGTTACTAATGCTTTCAATTATTTATAATAGCTACATTTTAAACTTGCAAATTAAATTACTTTATTTTAAAATAAATGTCATGTTTCTGACATTGGCACAAGGAAAATAAGCATTGATGGAAAAGATCTTGGTCCCCTAGAAAATGTAGGTATAACCACACGACTCAAATGGACAAAATAATCCCTCATTTTATTCTGCTATAGCTAAAAAAAGGAAGAGAAAGATAACTCATTGCTTCATGGCTGTGAAGTTTGTTATGAAGCTTGAAGAAAATTTAAAAGCTTATTTTAGTATTTGCTAGAAAATCTAAAAGAAAATAGCATTTAAAATTGCAGCAACTTTTCCTCTGTGAAAAATTTCTTCGGATTATTCATTGCATTCCCATCCCACTTTACAAAGCACCTGATAGCAAAATGCATTTCAGAAAAATGCAGCTAATACTTTTGCAAACAGCTGCTTTTCTGAAAAATAATATTTTTGTTTATACAAATTGCACCTAAGTTAAACTTTCATGGAGGATATAATATACTTCAATAGCATAGTGTTTATATCATATTAAAATTAATCAATTTCCACATTTCTTGGAAGGTCTACCATTTGCTGAGAAGTGGGCTTGGTGCCCTGGGAACAATAAACAATTAAAAGATTGAGAAATACCGTATTTTCATGTGTGAATAATTAGTCAGAGATCCAGTAAGGAGTATGAGAAAATCTATAGTATAATTAGATGCTAAAGGATTTAGCACAGATAAAGGCTCATCTGTATTCAAGGGAAACAATCCTATCTTCCTGGTATGGCCATCACCATTTGCCCACACACTATGGCTGCCAACTTAGGCATGATGTTTGCTTTTGCCTTCTCCATTGGCCCTTCCATTCAGTTAGTGTCAAGAAGTAATAATTCTAAGCCCTTTCTTTAAAATTTCTCAGTCTCCTATTTTAACCTTGGGTTCCGTTGTCATAGTCAATTGCAGAATCTCCTCATTTCTGCATTAACTTCCTCATTCTTTACTTCAGATTTATCTGCACCCGCGTGTGAGCACACCATTTGGCCTGCTCAGGTGATCCTGTGGCCACTCATCACTCATTATGTGGTTAAGCGAGTTCAAACACCAGTCATGATATTTATAAGGCCCGCTGCAGTATGTCTTCATTCGTTCATTGACTCATTCATTAAATCAACATTTATTACCTAACACTTGTTTTATACCAACCACTATTCTAGGCACTGGGGATATCATTTTTATTGAAACACTAATTTTATTCGTATAGAAAGGACCAGCCAGGTACTTCCTGGCTGTGTCTTCTTAGGTTATTCCCTTGCCTAATTCAGCTGGTTTTCTGCTTTACAAAATGGGAAAACATCTTGCCTGCCCTATTTAGGTCACTGGATTTCTGGAAAACTTAAACATGAGGTAGGGCAGTGAAAAATGTTTACGATCTCTAAAAGAATAAACAAGCATTCATTCCTTTATAAATTTTTGAGTTATCCTGGGGAGAAATACATTCAAGTAACTTAAGCAGGAGGGAAATTGGTTCCAACTGAGGCGTCTGTGGAAGGCTATCAGGATGCAGTGTTCTCTGAGCGAGGTATAACTGGGATAACTGGACTTTGTCCTGCAACCACTGGGGAATCTGTCAAAGAAGCTAGAAGAACAATGTACTGGCAGCAGGGTGGATGATGGCTTGAAGCTTAGAGACTGGAAGCAAAGAGACAGATCAGAAGTTGAGAGAAAATGTGGGCTTAATAAATCCAGCAGGTTGGTGGTAAAGGAAAGGAGAGAGAATGCTGAAAGAAATACAGATGAAAGAAATGTTGAAGAGGAAGAACATTAGAATTTGGCAACTTGGATATGTGGTGGCTGAGGGGACAGGGTGAAGGACACACATGAGTAGACAATGTAGACAATGGTTCCCTAATTAGGATTTACAATGAGAGAATGGCCTGTAATATCCCTACTGGGAAAGAACAAATTTCTATTCAACCAAGATGGGTTTAATTTTGAATGGTGAGACTGAAGTACACACATCTTATCGTCAGTACTGAATATTTATGAAATACTGACGTAACAGGAAGTATTATTGGAGCCAAAATGCAGTAAGGGGTTTGAAGAAACAGCGTTTCATAAGGACTTCTCAGATCAATGTACAAGATTTATGGTACAAAATCTTAAGATCGGGGAACAGTTTGAAAGAAGGTTCAGTACAAGATGCTACTCCAATTAAATTGTTATTAATATTGTTATTTTATTATTTATTTTTGCTGCGATAGTTGAAAGGGGAACTGATTTTCTTAGAACACCCCAGTTGATGATAATTTTTTTGAGTTCTGGAAGTGCAACTCTCTGTATTTGAATTAAATTAATTCATTCTTTATTCCTGTTGCTAATACAATGACCTAGATTTCAGACTGTCAAGATTTGTAAATGTAAAATGATAAGACTATCTTTTTCATGAGATTTTAGTGTCAAGATTATTTACTAAATGCTGCTATCTAAGGGAGTTATTTTAGTATTCTAATTTCTAAGCCTCCTCTTTGTAGGCTATTCCATGGGATTCATATTTTATACTTGCTTTTGTAATTTATATTTCATTTCAGTTCTTAAAAAAGCACTACACATTTAAACAAAATTCATCCCCCTAAAAAATCCATAGAGAGAATTTTTAAATGCTAGGATAGAATATAAATTGAACTGTAGACTTCAAGGTTTTAAGACATCATTTCTATAGAACTGCATATGATTCCTTAACAAGTTCTGGACCCTGCACTGTCCAATACAATAGTCTAGCCACATGTGGCAACTGAAATTTAAATTAGCTAAAATGACCAAATGCAAAAGTTCAATTCCTCAATTACACCAACCATATTTCAACTGTTTAACAGTCCTATGTGGCTAGTGGCTATTGTACTTGATGGAACAGATAGAGAATATTTCCATTATCACAGATATTTCTATTGGAGAGTGCTGGTTCAGGCCATTTTTTACATAAGGGAAAGGATCTGACTGTAGTCTCCTTAGTTCCATTTGCCCCACAGTTGGTCAAGTATTTGTATAGCACATGACCATTGATATTGCTGAAAATGTGGACCAGCTTGGCCACAGCCAACTTGACAGCTGTTCACAGATATATTCCTATGGTCAAAGTCCTAGAATAGCTCCTGCCATCCTTGTGACCAGGGTCACACCGGAAGAATGTTTCTTACTTTCCTGTCTCCCTCAAGGGACCATGCTATCCATACCACTCAAATTACCCCACAGATCCCTGGGTATTCAATCTCCCCCAAGGGAATTCAGACCAAAGTAACTAGTCTCATATTATTTATTTATTATTTGGCCACATTTATTTCATTTTGAATATTGTAAGAAAAGAAAAAAATACATCTTTTAAAAATGTGACTCTATCATGTCTCTTAAGAAACAAGTTCACACTGTTTCCTCTAACTCAAATGCAGGAACCTCAGGAGGAAAGAGGTGTTGAGACCGAAGCCTGATCTCTGCCAGTGGGCAGGCTTTATTTTTCCCCTAACACATTCAATAATGTAATTAAACAAATGCTTTGTGAGTATTGCAGAGATATCTTGCTGTTCTGCAATTTGTTGAACACAAAGATAACATTCAATAGATCCAAGAAAAACCTAGGAAGATTGAGCCTTCCAAAATCACTTTGGTTTTGGCTTCAGCTTACAATAATGGTCAATTTAATTATTGGCTATCACAGAGCATAAAATGAGCCATTGTGATAGCTCATCAGAAGAAAAAAACCTGACACGAAGGCATCTGATTTAATTGGTTCTGGTACTGAGAATTCACCAAAACAACCCCTGACTATAAACAATGTTACAGCTATTAAATTCATCTTATAAAGATCAAACATTTCAGAAGGAGATTAAATTTTAAAATGGGCTGAAAAACGCACCCTTATAAACAGGAAACTCTGTTTACTAAACCTGCTAATTAAAGCACTTAATAAATGGGGGAAAGCCCCCACTCTAAATCTCTTGTTGGTACTGGAGAATTTTCATTTACGCTTTCAGAGAAATAATCAATCGAAGGGCACATTTTTCTTCTCTTTGTTCTTTCCCATCAATTTTAATGGGTACAGAACATCAGTCACACCAAATGTAATGGGACAAGAAGATGGATGAGTACATTTGAAGCCACTAGTCACAGGACAGAAAACATCCTGATGAGGTGACCGTGGCAGCGCAGACTTCAACAATATGGTCTGGGCAATATTTAGTAGGTGAAACCATGTTGCTACATGATTTGGTATTAGCACTCAGCAAAATCAATCTCCAGACACAATTTATCACATGTCCACAGGTCAGACTTTCAAAGTCACATTCTCAGAATATGCTCCAATGACACACTCTTAATTCCAGAAATGATTTAAACAAGCAACAAAGTGGGTTAAGAGGAGAAGCACAATGTAACCTTAAGGAGCCCGACCTTGTCTCATAAGTGATTAAAATTACTTGGGAGGGAAAATTTTATTATGGCTTAGAAATTATGTCCACATATTACAAGATGAATTGGTGTACACAGTGGGTGCTGAAGACTGAGATCCCATCTTCGGGATCGAGGGACTCACTCCCCCCGGGGCGGCGGGCATGGGCTGCTGCAGCTTCTTCCTACTCTGGAAACTGCATTCAGTCAAAGGGAGTTGCCTTATTCAAAGCTATGCTCACTCCTCCAGGGATAACGGCATGGCTCTTTTGCCTGGCTCCAGACAACTCTGACGGGCCATTCCCGTTTCAGAGCTCTCTCTGTCATCAGATCAGCAGGGGTCTCTGTTAAGATTGCATCGTAGTTCTACATTTTCCTCTGCCCAGCCCTACTACCTTCATTTCCTCCCAGGTGCTGTTCCTGGGACAACTCTCCAGGCTTCTCACATGCAAATCTCTGCCTCAGAGCCTGTTTCTGGGGCCACTTAACCTAAGACAGTATACATAATTAAAACACTTTTTCGTTGCAGAAAATTAAGGTAACTGAAATGCTGGACTAAATGAAATATTAACAACTATGGACATTCAGGTTCACAATTAGTTACATACTATTACTTCATTTGGACTTACACAGATGAGATGTTTTCTATTTAGCTTATTTAAAAATTTAAATTAAAAAAATTTAAATGTATTGCATTTAACACTTTAAGTACAGAGTTTGACTCTGTGGGTCTCTATATCCCTAAGTAATCCAGTAACTAATTAAAATGTAGCAACATATTCAGGAGCGGGGGTACCATTTGCTATGCATGATGGCTTCTTATTTGGAGCCCTGAAGGTAATATTAGGCATCATAAGACCGCTCCTTGGTTCCCACCTCTGACTACTATAATCTTTCTTTCCCTTTCTTTCTTTCTTTCTTTCTTCGGTCTGCAAGTCCACCTCCCAGTTCACACCTTCTCCTGCCTCGCCTCCCGTATAGTGGGACCACAGGACCCGCCACCAGTCCGGTAATTTTTTTTAGTAGAGACGAGGTTTCACCGTGTTAGCCAGAATGGTCTCAATCTCCTGACCTTGTGATCCGCCCGCCTCAGCCTCCCAGAGTGCTGGGATTACAGGCGTGAGCCGTAGATAGTTCCATAAGGTCCTATTAGCCACTTTTTTTTTTTTTTGTCTCTTATTCACCTTCTAAAGGCAATAACTTATTACAGGATATTAAAGAAATGAAACCAACCCTATATGAAACATATCAACAAAAGATTCTACATCTCAAATTAATAAGTGCTTTTCCCTCTTTCAGAATTTTCTGTGATCTATGAAACACAGATAATACTGGCCAGAAAGCTGCAAATACTTCAAAGCTGCCAAAGCAAACTTCAAAGTGAGACGCCAGGTTTAAAATGATTTTCTGGTTGTAGTAGAAGATGAGAATGAGGTATCTTTGGTGTGAGGAAGAAGAGGAAAGCACCCCAGAGCAGTCATTAGCACATTGATAATATTGTTACTGGTTGTGCTCCAGGACACCAGAGGGGACCTGGTGATCATGTTCATCAGCACAGACAAGGTGTCCATTACTCAGCCAGAAAACGGCAGTCCATCAGAGAAGATCATTACATCAATGAGATGATCTTAGAAACTGCGAGAAGGCAATTATATACACCATTTGCTCTAAATGCTTTTGTCACTCTTTTGTTGGATTTTTTGTTTCATTTTTGTCATTGATCAGCTACAAAACCATAATTTCATCTTCCTGAAATTTAAGACTTACTTACTTTGCTTTCAAGAGACTGGAGTGACACTATAAAAGATCTGTAAGGCAACTTCTTTGTAAATTTATATTTAACTTACTTTCACTAACGTTTTGTAATAGTTAGTATCCAAATGGAGCCCATAAACCTGAACAAAAATGTACAGTCACAGACTCTATTTAATACCTGTTAATAACCAACTATGTATATCCACATCATACAAATAAATTGGTAATATTTATACCTTTGCTGAGGTTACTAGTATTTATTGGTGACATCTTTATTCAGAGGGTAGAAATGAAAAAGATTAAATTAAGCCATTTAGTCTATGCCAATTAGGGAGGAGATATTTTCTAAGTTTTTTAAAAATCTAAATTGCACATCCAAGGAAATAGTATTATATTGAATGGAAGACTGTTACGGTCTGACTTTCTCTCAATTCTATTAACTGTATTAAAGAGAAAGTTAGACTATAACAGTCTTCTATTCAGTATAATACTATCTCCTTGGATGTGAAATTTTGTCCCCAAAAAACTTAAAAAAATTTTACATTATATATATGTAGTAATATATACACAGATATATATATATATATATGTATATATATATATATATAGTTTGTTTGTATTGAGACACGGTCTTGCTCTGTCACTCAGGCAGGAGTGCAGTGGCACAATTATAGCTCACTGCAGCCTGGGTATCCCAGCCTCAAGCAATCCTCCTGTCTTAGCCTCCCATGTAGCTGAAACTAAAGGCATGAACCACCAAGCTCGGCTAATTTCTTTTATTTTTTACTTTTAGTAGAGATGGTTTTACTATGCTGTCCAGGCTGGTCTCAAGCTTCTGGCCTCAAGTGATCCCCCTGCCTCAGCCTCCCAAAAGTGCTGGGATTACAGCATGAGCCACCGCACTTGGTCTCACTGAATTCTTGAAGTTTGAGTAAATTTATCCTCAGGTAGAAACATCACTTTTGTATATAGTTCTTAAAGTGGCCAACATAAGCAAGACAGTAAAGATACCTTTCCTCCCTCCCTCCTTCTTCAGACTCCCCAGTATCTGAATAAGACTCTAGTTTCACATGGGAAATACGGTTAGCATTTTGGTCACAGTTTAAAGCTAATTTTTGTGGAATGGAAAATTAATCTTGGTTAAAATGAATTTTTAAAAGCAGTAACTTAACTTCCACCTCTCTGAGTTGTCTAAGGTTATATGTGGGCCACTGAATTAGTTTCTTGAAAAGCTTAACTGATATTTGGTATGTGAGGGGAGATTATCTTTACTTTCATATATTTTTCATGGTTCAAACAATATCCTAGATATAAAAGTAATAACAAATAATACAAGTAAAAGAAATATGGTTTTGAGTTATTCGACAATATATGTTTAGTATATTATTAAATTGGGTTAGGTTTTATGTAAAGCTTAAAGTTTTAAAAATGATTCTCATGGTTTTCTTAGGCTACTCTTTGTTTTATATAATTTTAATTTGGATATTTGCATTTGAAGAAATTCTCATTTTAGTACTATCATAATTATGAAGCCCAAAGGCATCATCATCAAATAAAAGTTAGGCAATTTCCAGTATATTTTATAACTATCATCTTACATTCTTTTTATACTAAAGAGGAGTGTATATAAAATAAATAATTTGACAATTTAGCTATACTTGACTATTTCAATGATGGACAAAAACCACGTAAAATAAAAACAAATATACTAAAGTATTTTTACACAAAATAGTGAATTCAATTTTACAGCATAGAAGGCAGCAAAAGGAGACACATCACAATTACTAAGTCAATAACTGATTCATTTAATTTTACACAGATATGTCCTATTTTAGATGCCTTATTTTAATTTTTACTTTTAATTTTAATTTTCGTCTATGCTACAGACAATTATCATCACTATGACATCTCATGACACTTTGTTCCTCCCTCTCTTTCTCTCATACACAGAACTAATATTGCTCTTTGCATCATAGTTATTTGCATGCACATCCATTACCCATGTCTGCTGGATAGTAACCCCCTTGAGGGCAGGGATCCCATCTTATTACACTATTGTGTCACCTTCATCATCTTACTCTGGAGACAGGATTCATTTAGTATTTAGTCATGCACCTTTACTTGAGAAACATCTGTACAGGTACTGAGGTAGAGGCTGAGGATGCAGAGATTGAAGACAGGGTTTTCGACCTCCAGAGATTCGGAGATCAGTGAAGCTGCAAGTAAACTGAGAAAACAATAGCATTTGGTACCTATTATGACAGAGATATGCACTGGGTACACTGGAAAGAGAAAAGAAAGGACCTACTCAAGTCCAAGGACTCTAGGAAGATTTCCTGGAAAAAAACAATGTCTGAACCACACTTTGAGGAGTACTACAACTTATTCAGATGAAGAAAAATGGAAGGATTCTGGAAAGAAAGAACAGCTTAGTGTGTTGGTTGGTTTGACAGTTGAATAATAAAAATTCTATAATTTTTTGTCATGACTGGAGATCTTAAGATAAGGTCCTAATGTGTTGGGTCTGCATAAAGTGAGGTAATGAAGTGCTTGGTCTGGGATAAGAGAGACAGGAAGAGGAGCCCAGTTGGGGTGAAGGAAGGGCCAATAATATTTTGTTTTTGGAGAAAAGCAATGACCGTTTCCTCAATTCTAAGGGGCAAGTTCTTCCCAATATCTTATTGTTTCTCAAATTGGGATATAGCTTGCAGTCAATATGCATATTAAAATATGTTTGTCGGCCGGGCGCGGTGGCTCACGCTTGTAATCCCAGCACTTTGGGAGGCCGAGGCGGGCGGATCACGAGGTCAGGAGATCGAGACCACAGTGAAACCCCGTCTCTACTAAAAATACAAAAAATTAGCCGGGCGTGGTGGCGGGCGCCTGTAGTCCCAGCTACTTGGAGAGGCGGAGGCAGGAGAATGGTGTGAACCCAGGAGGTGGAGCTTGCAGTGAGCCGAGATTGAGCCACTGCACTCCAGCCTGGGCGACAGAGCGAGACCCTGTCTCAAAAAAAAAAAAAAAAAAAAAAATATGTTTGTCAATCCCGCTCCCCCAACTGTTCTTAAATTTGATGATGAACCTTATAATTAAGATGTGTCTTAAAATAGGTGGCATCTTCGAAGTCAAGAAAACATAGCATATGTAGTTTCTTTAATGATTTTATTTTCAAACAGAACTCAGTGAATACTGGAGACAATAACAAAATGTTTCCTTGGTGAATGCAGTTTTCACTATGTCTCCACTCCTATTCTTTGACTCAATTTGTATTAAATAGCTGCTCTGGGCCATCCACTGCATGGGATGGTAGAACTGCATAGGTGCAGCAGAACTAAATACACACACAGAAGCATCTGGCTATACTTTAAGTTGTGAAGCATGATGGAAGAGAATCATTGAGAAGAGTGAACTAACTCTGTCCCGGACTCAGTGAAAATTCCACAAATGGCAAACTTTGGATTGAGCCATAAGGTATCAGGGCTTTTACCAGAATAGGGGTGAGGAAGGAGAGGTGGGAAAGGCACTCTAGGCATAAGGGACTTTGTGTTGAAAGACAGAGATGGGAAAAATCACGTTGTCTTAAATAGAAAGTTATAGTTTTCTTTGGTTAAAATTTTAGCTGTTAGGAGAGAATGAGGAAACAAAACAGATTGTGAGGAACCTTTCATGGCAGACATGGATTTATGGAAAAGTGGGGAAAGGCTTTCAAGCCCTCAAAAGTGGGGAGTGACAAGTCACTTTCCCATACTGATGGGCTCTCATAGGTGAGATAATTTCACTGAAGTTACTAAAATGATGGGGAAAGAAGTAGTCATGAGGACTTCTCTTCCTATGCCAAAAAGAGCATCTTCCATAGACCCTTTCAAGGGAAAACAATTTAAAAAGCATCTTTTATTGATTCTCTTACTTCTTTCTTCCCTTCCTCTCCTCCATTCCTTCTCTCATTTTTTTCTTTATGAGATACTTACTGAGCGCCTACTATATGTCAGATATTCAAAATTTATGGATAAGTTCAGTGGATAAATATGAAATGGGACATTTGGTATTTACAATAAAATGAACATGAACTCTAACATTAGGCAGATCCTGGTTTGAACTCCAGGTGTCCTGCATGCTGACAATATGAATTTGTTACTTGACTACTTTGTGCTTCAGTTTTCTTATTTGTAAAATGGGGACAGTATTACATATCTCACAGGGTCATTGTTAGACTGAAATGATATCCTAACTATAAAAATTACCATTTATGTCACGCCTGTAATGTGTTATACCCTTTAAACATATTATGTCATTTAATCCTCAAAAAACACTTACAGGTTGAGACTAATCAATTAAACAGAGGCTCAATGAAGTTAAGTAACTCACAGTCAGAGAGAAGACTGCTTGATTCAAAAGTCTCTATTATTTCTTCTATGCACAGTGTTTCTCCCATGCTGTGCTTGGTATTTAGTATGCAATCACCAAAGACACTAACACTACCATGTGCCATCTTAGTAAAACATTTTTATTACTTTCCATGTTGTCTTAACACTAAGGCTCACAACTCCATAGGCAAAGTCAACTTCAAACATTATAAACATGACTCAATAAGGAAACAAAGAGCACACTTGAGCAAATGGCAAAGTCTACCTATTGTAGGTCAAGTTAGCATGGCTGAGCTCTTTTAACTAAAATACCAAGCAAACAATATTTATACATATTCTATGATTAAAATTGACTGAAGACTCTATTTGATTGCATCCTCAGAGTGTTTTGTGTCCCATGGGGATGATGGCACTAAGTCCACTTTTGTGTGGAGATCAAGAACCTTAATAACTATAGTCATCCCATATCCTGCTTTAGTCCAGCTGTTCCCATTTCCCCAAAATATGTCCTATAAGTCATCTTTCTGTGACTTGGCTTTTACAATACATCCTGGACATCAAACACATTACCTTTGACTAAATGGTATGCAATGATTATGCCGAAGTGAAAAAAAGAAAAAATTGCCCTTGGCTCCTAAACTAGGCCATTCGGAATAATATCCACTGTCTGGCTGTTTCATGAAGTCTCTTAGATGCCCCTTGCTCATAGAGAACTATGTTTTCTCTGCCATGTCCACTGTACTAAGGTCATACCTTTCCACATTTTCTTCTAATTCCTTCATGATACACTCCTGGAAGATTGGCTTCTTTTTTTCCTTATACTTCTTTTGTGTCCTGTGTTACTATCTAGCAGAGTCCTGAGCACAAAGCATGTGCAGAATAATTATTTTTGGTATTCAGTGAGAAATGCTCTTTCCCAAACTTTGCTTTACCTAAAAAAAAAAAAAATCTAAATTCTACCATGATTCAGTTATAGAAAAACATTAACTGTCACTGATTACAATAGTGGTCTTTCATCTGCAGATTTATTATTTTTTAAACCATACTAAGTAGTTTAGAAATTCTCTTTGTTCCTACACTCTTGGGAGAGTCTTTTTCGTTGTTAATAAAGATATCTGAAACAGACTCTTAAGAGGCCTAGGAGTGAGAGGTTAGTTCAGAAAAAAAAATCTAATTTCCACTGAGATGAGAGCAAGTTTCCAAAATAAATAAATAAATAAATAAATAAATAAATAAATAAATACAGCCCTACAATGTTTCTATAAAGCTACATAAAACAGAAGGGAGGGGAAAAAGCAAAACTCCACAGGACCTAAACAACCATAAAGCAAGATTTACAGCTTGCTACAGAATGGCACAAATTAGCAATTAGATGTTACATGTGGAAATACAGGAGAATATGGGGCTGCTACCTTTTAAGCTCTTTGTTGAGGGAAACAATAAACTATTCATAATAACCCTTTTAAGGCTAGTATTCCACATTGAAAGTGATAGAATTAAGAAAGAAGAAATGAATACAGCTGGAAGGGAGCTGGAGATGGGACAGGTTATACTGATGACTTTGGAAACATTGCATTTAGATACAGAAAACACAGCTGCATTTGAATTATCTGTAATTCTAAATCTGAATACATGATTGCTACCCAGTGCTACTCTAAATTCACATGAGTCACAAGAAGAAGACGTTTTTTAAGAATAGTACCTAAAATTCTCAAGGTGCATGCCCTAAGATGGATAATGAGAGAAAACAGTGCCTGGAAAAGATTGAATGATTGAGGCAGATCCTGTTTGGGGCAATGTGCTCACTTTTTCCCCATGAATTATAAACATGTCAAGAGTATAGAATCTTCATAAAACCACAAGCTGGGGACCTCTTTTGACTGACTACCTAGTGATTTAATTCTTGTGTCTTTCTTAATCATTTAATCAGATTGATTGCATACCTACTAAATGACTTGTGAAAATTCAATACATGAAAATCTACTTATATAAAATGAATGTACTGGACAGTGATTGACTATTGTGGGAGGATTTTTCACTATCAATTAATCTTTATTCTTAATTACTTAACACTTAGAAAGAAACCACTGTTTGCCAAAGATATGCAGTTCATTTGTTACTAACATGATTGGAAATGAATAACAAATGTGCAGGTTAAATAATCATGTAAATAAGATCATGTGTTTTGGAAATATTTGTAACCAAAATTGAAATTAAATAATTTTCTAATGAGATTATCTTACTTCACCAACAAATTCAGGTGAGTTGAAGAGTCAAATATCTAAACATATTTTCTAGCTAAGATTTTAGTAACGTGCCTCCCTTGTGTATAATTTGGAAACAGTGAAAATGTTTTCCTACAGTATTCCATCTAAATAGATACGCAATTAGAAATGGCTGCCTTTCTCTTAGGTCTATGTCAATTAAAACAGTGAAAATATAAAGAAGTTATATATTTTTAATAAAATATATGATATTTTGATCTTTCTATGACGGAAGGGCACTTCACTTATTAAACCTACCTAAATTAACTATAATCATTAAAATATTTATTTTTATAAAGGTCTTTTGCATATGAAAACCACTCTGACATTTAAGATTTTCTTCAAAGGTCTTGAATAAGGAACATTCTAGCTAAATGTATATGTTTTATTTTTTAATCACTATATTATCATCACTCTCTGAACATCATAGCTCAAGATGTAAAATCAACTTATCTTTTTAAAGGAAAGGTAGTGATAACTTTCATTTTTCATATTCACAATTTAAAGTAATTTTGCATTTAACAAAAAGGGACAAGAAAAGCTTTACTCCAATGATAGCAGTAACTTCATTTTTGATAATCTGTCATATCTAAAGTTCTTGAAAGTTCAATCTCTTCTTTTAATCCAACACTTTTTGGATTATTTTTCCACATTTCGGCACTGAAATGCTCTGTGATCATCACCAGGTTAGGCTCACCAGTAAGCCAATGCTGAGAATATAGTGATTATAATGTAGTGTGCAAGATATTTACTAAGGAGTGTTCTCCTTTTGTGGAAGGGACAGGAAGGAACCAGGACTGGGCAGGAGGAGTGAACTGTGAGGCCCAATACCAGCTACAGGGAGCTCTTGAGCTCAGATTGCCTTCTAGAGTGTACCAAGTCAGGCTTGGGGCAGAAGATGGCCAGACCTATATATACTTGGATATGGGCCTCCCAGGAAGGGGAATGACGTTGGGTGAAGGACTTTCTGCAGCTAAGACAGCTAAAGTGGAGCCGACGGTTAAAGGCTTTTGCTGACAGCACACCCAGCAGCTGGAGCAAGTCTGTTCTAAAGAGGCATCTGAGCAGCACACAGCATATTTTCAAATCCAAAGACACTTGGTTCTTATTATACACTCTAATGCAATTGACCACACAGGCCACTCCGATTTTAAATCTCTCTCCTCTTGACTTCCATAACTTTCTGCTCATTTTCCTTCCCACTCTGTAACAATATCAGTCTTTTCCTTTTCTTTCTTCTTATTGGCCTGTTTCTCAATGCTTTTACCTCTCCTCACTTTTTGGTTCTCTTTACTTATCACATCTGCCTGCGTGATCTCATCCAACAGACACATATACGCCAAGTTTTAGTTTTGAATATTCACTATTCCACTGTCCCTGGACATTGCTTAGATATCCTGCAAATGAAATCAACAATCTCCTCTTCGTTTTCAGAACACACTTCCCTTCTTTTATTTCTTCTCTCTGTAAACTTCATGACATCAACCCAGTCTCAAGAGCCAGATACCTATCGAAATTACCTCCTAGTAGGCCTCACTTTTGTTCTCCTTTTACATTCTTTTGACCACTAACTTAGACTTTTCAGCAGCCTCCTGCTTGGTTTTGCTTGTTGTAGTCTTGCTGTAGTGCACCATCCCCAAATCAAGCCCAATTGGCCCCAAACACACACCATAACCAAATCCACGATTGAACTCTTATCACCATTCTCTTTCTCTTAAAAAAATGAACAGAAAATTGGAACATGGGAAATTCTTTAGGGTCTGTCTTGAGCACTCTCAGGCCACACCCAGGGAGTCTGCGTCTTACTTTAGCATTTAGCAATACCTGTTGCTTATAGTTTCCAGTTCCCAATCCATTGACATCTACTGCCTGTTTACCACTTCCATTGGCTTTTTAAAAACGCTTTTTATCATTTTAGTTTCTCCTCCCTTCTTGTCCCCCACTCCCCAAGCTCCCATCATGCTGAGCAGCACCTTTGCATTTCCATAGCTGTCTGTCAATATATCTGTTGATTCAATATTTACCACGTTAAATTGAACATTCTCTGCTTATGCCTCTCTTATGCTACCAGACTGTGCATTTCTCAAAAGCAAGGACTATCACATGGCAAAATCCAGGGCTTGGCACATATTAAGCAATCAGAGCTTACCCAAAGTTTTTGAACTGAACCACATGTCTAGAGTTTAAGATATCTGCTGGGTGGTTGATAAAAGCAAGCCATTACTATAGTGCATCTTCACTTGTTATTCTGATTTTAAGGAACAGACACCTCATTCTAGCAAATGAAATGGAGGTTTATCATAGAAAGGTATTGGAACTGGGGAAATAAAGCCATTCTGAGGACTTGCTATTTATTTCTTAGCCTTTCTCATGACCCATCTGTTTCATTTCTTAGATGTCTCTGATTCTCTTGGTAGGTCAGATCCTCATAGATATGGTGGAATACAAACCCCCAAGCTCCCCCACCAACATTCCTTTGTATCTTTGCCCCATTACTAGTGTCCTACTTCCCAATATAAATTTCTGAGACTGAAAAAAACTAACTGAACCCTCAACTTTATGCACAAGGTGCTTGTCCCTGGTTTAATCAGCTGTTAGATATAAAGTAGAGAGGAAGACAGAGTGATATGGTCCTTCGCCAGCAGCTGTGGATGAGGTCGTTTAATTCTAAAGAGGCTGCAGATGAGAAGGGCATCCTGGTAAGTCCTAATGAGGATCTGCTGTGAGAGTGAAGGTGAAAGGGCAAACAAGCACCTGACCTGCCCTCTAGATGCTTCTAATTCACTCATACAGAATTGACTATAATGCCAGGCAGGCGAACATGAAAAGGAGTCCCAACGTGGGAGAGATTAATTAAAAAAAAAAAAAAAAAAAAAAAACAGTAATTGCAGAAATCTCTGCACAAGGAGACATTTGAATAACTAGTGATAGAAGAAAGTAGTGGTAGAGATTAATATAAGGTATATTCCACAGAGGCTGAAGAAATGGAAGTAACTTACAAGGGTCCAAATTGGGAGGCCGACCTTAAGAGAAAAGCAAAAAATAGAGTCTGGAGCAATTACAAATTGCATCAGAGGAAGAATAGGAAGAGAGACAACTGGAAAGAAACCTAGAAGCAGCTCAAGAGGGCCTTGAATACTGGACTAAGAAACGTTTACTTCATTTTATAGTAATTGGGAGCCATTAAACATTTTCTAGAAAATTATTCCAACAGCAGCCATCAGGGTGGACCGACACAATGACGAATTCATTCAGTGGTTTTGAGTTTTGTTGAAACTTTTTCATTCAGTGGTTTTGAGTTTTGTTGAAAGCAAAAGGGAGGGTGAGACCTTCACTGGCGCTGAGGAACGTGGGAAAAGGATGAAGTTTGGGGGAAAAGGTTAAGAGATTATGAGTAGGGGTTACATAGTATAAGACAAAATAAATTTCTGAAAGATCTAGGACAGCACCCAGAGAAGGGAGTTTATATGAGATCCAAGAAACATTCTAGAATAGAGGAGACTTTAGCATATTTAAAAGCTATGGGAAGGGATCCTGTAACTATTTCATGGTATATTGTGATGATTAAATAAGATGATACTTTGGGAAAAGTGCTTAGCACCATGTCTAGAATATTCTAAGTTCTCACTGTCAGCTACTGCCAACATTGTTATGCAGGTTCTGTTTCAGTTTATGTTACTAATTCACAAATGCAGGTGGTGGGGAGACCTCTTAGCTGTGCCAGACCATTCAGATTAATAAATGAACTCTCTGTTGTGCTACAGTATCCACCTAGAAGAGAATAGCAGTCACAGCAGTGACATTGCCTGAGAACTAGTGCTATTCTACTTCTGGTTTTCCTGAGATTGAAGGCAAATTAATTTCTTTACCCTGATGTGGGAAGTGAATAAGAATAGAATCTTGCATATCACAACATAAGATTTAAATGAAATCCTATAATCAGCTTCTTGTTAACAGTATGGTCTTCTAAATATTTGCTCCCAATTTTAACACATTATTGGACACCAATGAATATCCCATCAATAATCGCCATCACATAATCAATCAAAAAGTTACACTGGATGCATGTGTGAAAAAATCAAGCTTAAACATCATTAGATTTAAGTATTATTATATAATCTTACTCAAAAATAAATCTGTTATTAGGTCAGAAATACCTAACAAGCTATTGTAGCTCTCTTGGTCCAGATGGGTATTTAATCAAATTAATAAGAAACAGGCAGTTCAGTTTGTGTCAATAGAAGGACATTGTTCCCATTACTCATTTATTAATTCATAAGAGGTTAATAAATAACTTACTTTGAATAAAATAATTCACTGCAGATAAAAACTGTGTTCCTGGCACATATAAAAGTTAATAGGTGCGTAAAGATGCATGGAAACCGCATGGTGTGAAGGTTACTGGATCCACCCAAACCCCAGATTCTGGCATCTGTGTGCATACTGGAGCCTGATTGGCCCAACTCCAGTTGAAAATAATTTTCTTGAGGTGACATTCCATCTCTTGTGCCAATTGAAAGTCTTAGCTCCTCCAGAGGAGCAAAAAAAATCAACAAAATATAAACTTGACCTCATTTCACACCTAAGCGCACCATTCTGATTGTTTTACTAGACTCCTCAGCGAGCACACTTGGTTTATTTACTGCAGTTATAAACCAGAAGCTGCATTCTATGTGTCCTGTATTATCAGGTCACTAAATCTAGAAAGAAAAAGTGGATGAGTTCAATATCATAATGATTCTATTATAAAGAATTAAACATTTTTGCTGTTGATCATATGTTTCGTAATCGCTGCTAATCTTAAATTTTCACATCTCCTGGTAAACTTTATTTTGCCTTAGCTCATAAGGAACAGTAACAAAAGAAACAAAAAGGCAAATGATCTGAGAATTATAATTCTTTAAATCAATGTGATTTGGGCAATCAGGTGTTAGTGTATGTGCCAGCAAGTTTATTTTAATATACAGCTAGAAATAGGCTTCCAATTGCAAGTCACTTTTGTAAATAGTATCCTCTCTTATGGGGAAGCTATGTGCCCTCCTGAACACCTGGTTAAGAACATGTTCACTTTCATGTGTGCTCTGAGCTGCCTTTCCTCCAAATAAAAATAGAAACTAGTTTGCAGTACCACACAGGGCTCCAGCGTATTATATGAGCCTATCACTGGTTTCCTTTGATATCTTATCTATTCCATTAACTCAATAAAATAGAAGGCAAAGCTGGGGACAAACTGTAGGAGGGCTCCCCTTGGAAAACACATGCAAGACCTTTAAGCTGGGGCTTTAGCTTATCTAATAAAAGCCAGTTAAATGGAAGCTAATACTTCAGTTTTCACCCCTTTTGTTAAAGATCATAAGTACTGCAACTCAGGAGTAGAGAAAATAAAATAAATATATGGAGGAGTACAGGTAGAAGCAATAAAGGGCATGGCTTATCTATTTTCTGAAGATTTAGGAAGCACTTGAAGGCAAAACTCACATACAAGCATTTTAAAAATCCATAACAAAGGCTCCTGCTTCTTAGCAAATACAGTGGTCCTTTCTGGCTGCAGTAATGCTGCTGGATTTCTTAGTAGAATATAAACAGCTTAACCTAGGCATAATCAGGGAGGATGCCACCTACCACTCTCTCCATATTATACTTTTATATAAATTTAGTAATTCAGAGAAAAAAAAAAAGATTGATGAATCCACTCCTCTGCTCCTCCACCACCCAGAGAGAAACAATACTAGAACTCAAACTCTAACAGCCAAACTAAAGGAAAGTGTTTCCACCTAGAGACTGTTTCCATGAGTCAAAGTGGATGAGAGCTCCTCTAGGAAATGAATATTATTTTAGCCGATCCTTGCAAGTTTGTACTAAAAAATGAAGCAAAAGGTATTGCCCCTGGTGTAATTAACAATGTTAATCTTCTTTTTCCTCTCTATGGTGATAAAGCAGTCATTTTTATATTTAATTAATGCAGACGATCATTTTGGAAACTGGCTAATGAGCCTCTGATCACATTACCATGAAAATGTGCATTAACATTGCAACTGAGGAGGCTGTTTCATGTGTAGCAAATCCACTTTGTAATTAGCCCACTGTGAAATGAATCACGTCAGGGGGAAATCTGAGGGAGCCAGTAGTCAGTGGGCACTTGGCTACTGCTGTGCCACGGGCCACCAACATCCCAAGCATCGTCTTTCATCAGCAACCTTTTCTAAGAACAAATGTAGCACTGTGTCACCTTTGGGACAAACTGGAGGAAGGGAGAAATAAACTTTATTTTGCTAGATAAGAAATTTGAACTTGAGCATACACTCCCAGGGGAACCTCCCCAATAAAATGGTAAGTTAAGAAAATTCTGTTAAAACTATAAAGGCTCAGGACCTAGTTTTCTTATTTGTATTCTGAAAAGCCCTCAGATACACATGAAAGAGACATCTAAATTCATACACTTTTTTTCTAGGTCACCTACAGTTGTTTTAATAAGCTCTCAAAATTAATTTCTAGTGCTAAACAAACAAAAACCTTACAAAAAGGATCCAAGAACAAGTGGTAAGAGAATTTCTTTATCTCCTGTTTCAGCCAGGACATAGCATATATTTTTTTCTCATGTAATACAAAATTACTAGGTCTTTCTCTTAAACCAAAGCACAAATTCTCAATTCATCCAATAATTTCCTCTGGCTAACAAGATTTGGCAGGAAACTTCTCCTGTCTATTGAAAATAACTGAAATCATAGACCTATTAAACCCCAATATTTATGCAGACAATGATACAATTGATTTTCAAATGTCAACAGTACTCCAAAATGAAAGAGGTATCTCAAAATATTACAGACATGGATCTCAGTGCTACTCCTGTTATGTGACTGACATCTTGGCAGTAGATACACAAAATGTTAAAAAGAATCCCACAGGAAGTCATCTGAAGGGGGAGTGGCAAGGAAGCTGAAAACTGCCACCCAAAACCAAAATTAAAAGCCCCAAACCAGCAAGTCTGCCCTCAATTCTGAAATGTACTGAAAGAAAAAATAAAGCTAGCCAGAATTCATTTACCGTCTTTCAGACAAACACAAAGCCTGGCTCTTAGTTGCTGGTATCAGACCCTGCACTCACCTGGGAAACTTCATACAGCAGTTTGTAGTGTTCCTCTCTTTTCTGAAAAGTGCACAAATTGCAGCCCATTCTAAGAAGCAGAGAGAGAGAGCAAATCTTCTAATTTCCCCAGAACTGAAAGGCAAGTGAACTGAAAGGGAATCACCCTCCAGACTTGACTACTGTTTTTCATCAGTCACTTCAGTCCAGAAACACAGACAAACCGCTGTTAGCTGGAAGCGTAAGCCAGAGTGGTATGTAGCAGCATGCTCTTCTTCGCTTTCCCTAAGTACCTTGCACTCACGGATACACACACAGAGTTTCCAGTCAGTTCATGGCAACACTCCCCGGTCTCTGCATCAGTGCACATGACTACACAGATTCCAGCTCATGAATATTAATAGTGCCTCATTGATTATTTATAACAGAACATGTTAGCAGGGAGGGGTGTCATAGCTGCTGCTGATGACAGATGAATATTCACTAATTAAGAAGCAAATGTAGTGTGGTTAAACAAAATTCACTTGTGTCAATACCAGCTCTGTTTATTAAGGATAGAGGGGTTGCATATAGGGCATTTACAAAAAAACATACACTTAATTTCTCCATTGATACAAGCTTTTAATATGGGAATAAGGAAATTCAGAAACAGAAATATACTTAGTTTACATATCCATGCTCTGCAACAAGAGGAAGAAATATTTTTAGCATTAGTAAACCTAGGGGAAAATGAGTAGGGGTAATTATTTACATTGATAAAATAAACACAGAAGCAAAGGAAATTTTGGGGGGTGACATGGAAAAGGAAGAGAAGGCAGGGGCATCATTCAGTTTTAATTCTGATACTACAAAAATAATTGAATAGTTCATATGTAAAGACCATTACTTAGTAAGGAGGAAATAAGGGATATTTTCTTAATTCTAAAGAACATTTAGCAAGTATTAGGAGATGATACTGGTACAGATAATTAATACTTTAATTAGATAACGAAGGCCCATCTATTGAGTATATATTTGTAGAATATAATGCATGTGGATTTATATTCAAAAAGTAGATCAATACAATGCCTTTTCTAAGAAAAATTTCAAATGCTTATAGTATTTATGCTAATTTTATTAAAGTCATATATAATATTTTACAAAGCTGATACTGGCAATAGTTAAACTTGAATGTAATGCACAATGACTCCATTTATGATTCTATATTTAGAGTTCATAATGATCAAAGGTGAACAGAGACTTAAAGACTAAGCTTAGATGTTTAGATAACAGAAGTAATGCATTTCATTTCACACTCTTGCAAATACATGTGTTGTATTGCAAGCTGGCAGTTTTTGTCCCTTAAAGATATACTACAAACATCTAAAGCAGATAATAAAAGAAAATTCCTTTTGTTCCCACACTGACTTATCCACACCCTCTGCTAATTAAGAAGTATGTACTTGTTCCAGCACATCTTTAAACTGGACAGGATAGCAGGTGGGTTCCAAAGCAAAAATAATTACTTGGAAACTGATGACTCTGGTTAGGAATTACACTGGATCTGGAGATTTTTAATTGCTCGTCACTGACGAATAGCTACTTTTTGGGGTCCAATTTCCTAAAAGTGCTCTGTCACATGTTTAGAATCGATAACAGGGAATGATTCTAACGAGCACTAATTGTTAACAAATTGGCTTTGCAACTAGCAACACCTCAACACCAGCAAGTAGCAAGGAGATGAACAATCATCTGCTGCTTATCAGTTGTTTCCCTCGGGATGTAATAATCCGATTTTCTGGGCCTAATTTCACCTAACAGCCTGGATGAAAGCCAAGCTGAGAGACCTACATGAAAGTGGCATCATAACTGGGAACAGTGTGTGTGAAAAAAGTTCTCCAGGACTTCTGGCAAATTAGAAACCACTTGTAGGAGATATTAATTTTAGGACTTGATTCCTCTATGGAAAGAATGTTTTCAAAAAGGTATTTGAAGTGGCCTTTATAAAAATTAATGGTGGCCACAAACATAAGCAATCTCCTTCTTCTCAGTTGCAGCTGTAAAACATAAATGTCTGATACTTTTGAAAGTTTTAACTTCTCTAAGCCTCTATATCACTTCCCATGAAGTATTCTCATGCTAGAGTTCACATCCTCAAAGCAAACATTGACTATTTCTTTGAAGGATTCTAAATTGCTGAGTTGTGAAAGAATTATTGATTCTCAGATGTTCATACTCTGTATTTTATTTTATTTTTTTGAGACAGAGTCTTGCTCTGTTGCCCACGGTGGAGTGCAGTGGCACCATTTTGGCTCACTGGAACCTCTGCCTCCCAGGTTCAAGCGATTCTCCTGCTTGAGCCTCCCAAGTAGCTGGGATTACAGGTGGGTGCCACCACGCCTGGCTAATTTTTTGTCTTTTTAGTAGAGACGAGGTTTCACCATGTTAGCCAGGATGGTCTCAATCTCCTGACTTCGTGATCTGCCTGCTTCAGCCTCCCAAAGTGCTGGGATTACAGGCGTGAGCCACCGCACCCAGCCTATACTCTGTATTTTTTAAAAGGTCAGATCAAGGAATTAGAGTGCAGTAAGGCAAAGATGGCACACGCTTCTATCAATGAAAATGTTTCCTTTTTCCACTGATAAAACTCTCTTGTGTGATAGGTTTTGAAAGCCAAGTAAGAAAGTTAATTATCAAAGCTGTTTCTTATTGGAGCTTTCTTCTCTGTAAATGCAGTTTGCATTTGCAGAACAATGAAACAATCATAGCTTTAAAAATATTTTCTTATTTATCAAAAAGAATGAACATTCTAAGGAAGTGAGCAAGTTCAAATAGAAGCTCATCCTTCAGCAGCTCCTCCTGGCTGTTTCCGTTATTCATTCCTAATCCCTCTATTCTTGTGTTTCTATCTCAGGAAGCAAGAGCAACTTTTCCAATCATGTATCAAATGCTGCCCTTGGCCCATTTACCCTGGAGAGATTCCACCTTCTGCTTCTAATGGACGCATCCTATAGAACTGAAGAGTGACTTGGAAAAGGGAGATTCATAATTCCAGAGTTCTCTAAATTTCATTAGAATATGATGGTTAAGTTTTCCAATAACTAAATCTTGCATTGGAGCATAAAGTTTGAAGTAGACAGGGACAAACGCATTCATTTGAACACTGCCCTGAAAATGCAAATAGAGCAGATATCATCTGTCTTGGGCAATAATAATACGGGATAAAAAATAAGTAGGGAACGAAGGACTATCTTTCCAAGTATCCTTAGAAAATAAACTCATCAAAATGTAAAAACATACGTCGTGTGTGTATTTCAAGATATAGTTACTTATTTTAAATGCCTTTAATTTGTGTGAGTTTACTCCACACAAATGCATTGGCATTCACAATAGGACACATTTGTCAAGATCTAGACTGACGTATAAGAGGCTAAACTGGCAAGTGAAAGGAAGGAATCCAACATTTTTCTTGCTTTTTCCATATAAACTGTACTACTGAGTAGCGAAAGAGTAGATGAGAGGGAGTTTCTCTTTTTAGAAATATTCTGACTAATAATTGAAGATTAAATGATAGACTGTCATGCCAGCAGTCCTTAATTCATTCAAGGATCTAAGTACTGTGAATGAATGGTGTCTAGCACGACACACTCACACACACATGAGATAAGCGTACATTATGTGCCACCTGAGACAGAAAAATTACACGGCCCTTAAATTAGCCTTTTCAAATGTGAGCAAATGTCAGCGAATGCAGAGAACAGAGGAGCATATTAAGCTAAACCATGGGGATGCAATCAGCTAAATTCAGACTGTGAGCAACACTACATAGACAGGTGCATATTCCAGTTTCAGAGAGAAAAAGAGAAAGAGAGAGTGGAGACGAAGAGGAAGTCTATAGATTTAAAAAGATTTTAATAACAATAAAAAGTCATTACTCTATATTTTCACATATACATATCATTTGGTTGATAAAATTCTAAATAAAAGTAGGAAAATTATTACCAAAAAAGTCGGGATGGTGGTTACTCTTTAGGAAGGGACACCAGAAAGTTTCATCATGGCCGGCAAAGTTCTAACTCCTGACAGGGGCAGTAGTTTTCCTAGGTGGTCACATTAGGATTCATTAAACTGACATTTGTTATTGGTGTTTTCTATCTTTTTGCTATATTTAACAATAAGACTTAAAAAGGACTAATTTACAAAAGAGGCTGTGCCTATGTCTCATCGCTGGCTGCCGATGTAGTACAGAATCGTGCCCCTTATGAAGAGAGGAGTAGAAAATCCAAGTGAACCTATTCTGAATCATCAATCCCATTGAGCCTGTGACAGCTGTCACACATTTCAGATGATGGCTTGCTTATGCCTTTTGCAGTGACTCCAGTGTTCTTTTCCTGGGCCAGTGTGGAAGTTCCATATGTGACTCCGCTTGATTACCCCCTCTTTACCCTTGCCACTATCACATGCAGACCTTCCAACTCTGCCTGCCACCTACCTTGACATGTGGCTTACAAATTTCTAGTCCCAATTCTGCATTCATTTCAGGAGATACTTATGTGCTTTTGAATATTAGTAGACACGTAGCTGCCTAACATTTTCTGCAGTTAAATACCTTATATGTAATCATAAAGACAAAGAACCTGAGGCCCAGAGAGACCGTGACTTGTGGAAGGTCAACCTGAGTAAAGAAATCTGAACTCAGTTTTCCAGTGACAAATTCTGTGGTGGAATTCAATCTCTAATATCCTGAGCTGTCTCTCTTGCAGAGGAAGCTAGAGCTACACCAACATGTCTTTATTTGATGATTGAGGAAACGGAGGATAGCACTTGAAAGTGCTGAAATTAAAGAAAATAAAAGAGAATAAATTTTCAAAGGCAGACGTAGCTTAAAATAAGGGGAGTGGCTTGTGGTTAAAAATGTAAACTTTATGTATTAAAATGCTGAAATTTTTTGAATGTCACAGCTAAATATCTTTAATCAGCTAATGTCCCACAATAATCTAATTAGGAGCTGTACCTGAACACACACTAGGATGACCAGCTTATCTTCATGTGTCTGGGACTTTGTTGGTTTTGGCACTGAAAGTTTTAAATCCTGAATTCCTTAGTTCTGCACAAAGCGGTCATTTGAATACATGATTTCTTTTTTCAGGATCCAGCAAAGCTGAACTGTCTATACACATCTACATCTCCCTACCTGTGCTCCAGATGTTACCTCATTCTGCTTATTCTTTGGAAACCCCACAAATTAAACTATCCACACAATCATCCAGTTTAAAGGCTCCTTCTTCCTTGATCCCATCAGCTAGCAGTAACTTCTTCAACTTCTGAATTCTTGGTGCATTTTATCCCTACCTATTTGAAGGCACAAATTACTTCTCCTTCACATCATTTTTAGATGCATGCTTTACCTCTCTTATTGGACTATAAGACATGTAGGAGAAACATGAACATTTAATTGATCTTTGAGCCCCCAAAACTCGTAGAATTGTACCTTTCACATTCTGTGCCTTTAATAAACATATATTGAATTAATGAGTGTAATTGGGAGATGACAGCATACCTGAGTTGGGCAAAGTGACATAAATTTATGTTTGTTACACACATTAGCAATGACTAATTGCTATATGACATTTTCTCCCGTAGGATTGCTTCAAGAATATTAAAGAATATTCTTAATATTCAAGAACATTAAGTTAAAAGACTGAAAGGCCATGAACATAAACCATTTTTAATTTGATTCAAATCCATAAACATAAATTTGAAAGTCTATGAAAGAAAAACAACTGTGACAGGTATATAAATGAGTACTGTATGATTCAAATGTGCTTTGTCAGTTGTGTATTTATGCGTATATACTATCTGTACGTTTAAATTCACATTCTGCTCTACATATCAGCAAATTATTCACTTATTTATTTCACAAATATTTACTGTGTGCTTATCATATGTCTGGTGGTATATGAATGCCGGATTTTTGTAGTTGTATATAATCTAACTTTCACCATATCTCTGAGGCAAATATGTCAGATATTGTCCTTTATTTATTAATACAGAAATCATTAGATGTTGAGATTTCTAATGCTGGAAAACCTAGAACTTTTGCCTTTTGATTCTAATCTAGTTTTATTTTTAACAGCACTGTGCAACATTAACTAACATCATGAATTTAGAAAGATGCTTCTGCTAATAGTTCCCATGCGTCATCCCCTCCTTGGTTATAGCTCAGCAGATCAATGTGTAAGCAAGCATCCTTTCCACACTGTGTTCACTAGTTGAACATCTTCAATTTGCATTTACAGTTATTGCTTGTAGAATGAAGAGTGCCTCACCAACTTATGAACTCCTAAGAGTTGTCACACACATTATTAGACTAGACTCCAATGGAAAGAAAGAGCATGAGATTTCAAAGAAGAGGACTAGGCTTCTCATCTGAGCCTTGTCACTGTCACCTGTGTGGGCTTGTACAACTTACATGCTCTGAGATAACACTTACCCTACAGGCTGACTGTGAAGACGAAATAAGGTAACAGACCTGAGGAGGATTCATGAACTATGAAGTATTCTGTCCTACTGGTGTGCTGGTTAAGCATGGTTTCTGGAGTCAGTGTACCCTGGGTCAAGTCTCAGTTTCCCTGATCTCTATTGATGTAATGTGGAGCAAACCATTATTGTTTTTTCAATCTTCTCTGTTTCTTGGTTTCTCATCTCTAAAACAGGGATAATAATAGCACCCACTATACAGTTATTGCAAGAGATGAAGTTGCTGTGATGATAATATGTGTCAAGTATACCTGGCACAGAGTACATGTGTGCCCAATACTTGTTGGCCATTAGTAATCACAGGACTAAGTATAATGATAATGATGACTTTAATTTTCAATTTCCAAGTTGATATGGTTTGGATCTGCATCCCCACCCAAATCTCATGTCAAATTGTAATTCCCAGTGTTGGAGGTGGGGCCTAGTGCGAGGTGATTAGATCATGGGGGCAGATCCTTCATGAATGGTTTACCACCATCCCCTTGGTACTGTTCTCCTGAAAGAGTCCTCACGAGATCTGGTTGTTTAAAAGTCCGTAGCACCACTCCCATCTTGCTGCTGCTCTTGCCATGTGAGGTGCTTGGTTCCCTCTTTGCTTTCAGTCATGATCGAAAGTTCCCTGCAGCCTCCACAGAAGTAGAAGCCTCTACGCTTCCTGTACAGCCCGCACAACTGTGAGCCAGTTAAACCTCTTTTCTTCATAAACTACCCAGTCTCAAGTATTTCTTTATAGCAATGTGAGAACAGACTAATACATAATTTATCTTTACACTTTTTGTCATGTTAAATCTCTATTACATTGTTTGAAATTTTATACTTCTGTCCACCTTGTTTGCCATTGTACACTGTGCAACAACTTCTAAAAGGCTTTTTATTTCCTAGTTCTTTATATAACAGAAATAGTTGCACAGAAGTACTCATTGTGTAAATGTGATGCGTGCACACACACACACACACCTCTCTATTTCTTTTCTATGTAAAGAATGTAATACATACAGAGTAATAATTCAGATATTCCATTTCTTTCTTTTTTTTTTTTTTTAGATGGAGTCTCGCTCTGTCACCAGGCTGGAGTGCAGTGGCACAATCTCAGCTCACTGCAACCTCTGCCTCCTGGGTTCAAGTGATTCTCCTGCCTAAGCCTCCCAAGGCTTAGGTGGCGAACGCCACCACACCCAGCTAATTTTTATATTTTTAGTAGAGACAGAGATTTCACCATGTTGTCCAGGATGGTCTCGATCTCTTGACCTCGTGATCCACCCACCTCGGCCTCCCAAAGTGCTGGGATTACAGGTGTGAGCCACCACGCCTGACCTATTTGTTTCTTTTAATGCACAATGTGTAAATAAGGCAGACATAAGTGTACTAGAAACCAATAAAGGCATCTGAAGCAAGATTTCTTGCAATCATAAAACAGGGAGTCCAGTGACATTTCTTTTAGGTCTATTCACGACTACTAATCTAGCCCAGTATAAAGTTGGCTTTCTTTATTTGATCATGTAGAGGCCAAGGTACCACGTTGGATAACGTCACACCATTCAGCAACATCACAGGTATTATGTAGGGTTTCCACTGAATGCTACTATCACTATTTTTAGTTCTGCAAAAGTGGTCTAGTAAAGCTCAGTACAAACCTTCATTCAACCAGTATTTATTGAATAGTACTATAAGTACAGCATAGTGATAATACGTAGTCATTTTAAAAAATAAGAGCTAACACTTATTTAGTACATTTTGTATGCTATTGTTCCAGCACTATATGGTATTAATTGTATTTAATTCCCACATTAACACTCTGAGATGTGCACTCCTAATATCTCCTCTCTGCATGGGCAGTAAATAGGTCACATCAGTAGTAAATGAGGGAGCCAGGATTCAAACCCAAACAATCTGAATCTACTACTTAACCAGTACTTTCGATTGCCTGTCACTCAGAGACAGTCATCATTATCAGAGACAGTCATCATTATGACAAATTCCTAGAGGGCCAGAAGAAGGAATGGTGGTGATGCTCACAGCACATTAAGATGTAAGGATTTCCCTGAGGACCGGAATCGTAGTCTAAAATTAACTTCCAGGTTGCCTGTTGTGTCCTCAAGCATGGCTACTTAAAATAGATTGAATAAAACCTAAGCAATTTCATAACCTTACTCCACTCCACTGGTGATGGGATACTGCTGCATTGAATATGTACAGATAACTGTAGAATATTTTTCCTTCTTGGTAGTTATTACGGTAGGCAATATATGGGCTGATACTACGGCAGTCATTTTACATCTCTGTTTTAAGGAATAATCAACAGCTACTTAAGGCAGGCAAATTTGGAGGTTTTAAGAAAAGTAAAGGTAGAGATTTACCAATGACTCTAAATATATATCTCCAGACTTAATTTCCCTCGTAATTTCAGACCCATCAATTCGTTGACCACTGACATTTCCATTGGGACTATTCAAAACATATTAAATTCTACTTAGCAAAACTTAACTGATGGTTCTCTTCCCCCATAACTGCTTCTCCACATGTTCTCCATATCACAGAATGCCCTGACTGTTCTCAGGCACTCAAGTTTGAGGTTTGAGCATTGGCTTGGCTCTTCCCTCTCCCTACATCTAGTGACAAGGCCCTGTCAATCGAAACTGTGCAGTCTCACCTTCCTTCGTTTCATGCTCTCCTATGCCACTTTCCTAGATTCAGGATATCATCTTCTCTCAGCCAGGTCCTGCATTCGCTCGTGAGCATCTGGAGTTTCTAATGGTGTGAGGAGCAAGTTGTTGATTTCTTGCTCTTCTCTGCCTACACACACATTTGTAAGCCCATCTTGCCCCTGATTCCCTGGTCACAACTCCTCTCACCCTTGCTCACTCTTGCTGTCATACACACATACATATACACGTGCACACACACGTGGATGTACACAAAAGAGAACACAAAACAGAAATTTCTGCTTTAAGAGCGAATGTTACAACTCTGCTAATGTGACTCTGTCTTTTTGGTATATTTCTCTCTTTTTTTAGAGTGTGGACAATTCTGTCTGGTACTGTAAATACATGTTTATTCCTCTCTCAACGTTAGATTCTGCTCAAATATTCAGTCATTATAATGGTAGTCAAGATATACAAAGGTCCCAGATCTCATGGAGCAAACGTTATTGTGAGAAGAAAGCATAACTAAACACAAGCTATGATTATATAACATTTCCAGACAATAACAGGGTCAACACAGGAAATTAACACAGGGTGGTATAATAGGGAGTAACTAGATCATCCTTCTTAGATATTCTGGAGCCTAGAATGTGCTTTCCTGTCTGCTTTATTCCTGGCCTGCTTATATGCATGCATATATATAACCAAGTATAGATAAATCAAAAAAAGTAGGCAGGTAGTGGGATAGGAAGTAAAGAGACGAGTTTTTTTTTTTGTTTTTGTTGTTTTTTTTTTGAGATGGAGTCTCACTCTATTGCCCAGGCTGAAGTGCAATGGCATAATCTCGGGTCACCACAACCTCTGACTCCTGGGTTCAACTGATTCTCCTGCCTCAGCCTCCTAAGTAGCTGGGATTACAAGCACCTGCCACCACGCCCAGCTAATTTTTGTATTTTTAGTAGAGACAGGGTTTCACCATGTTGGCCAGGTGGGTCTGGAACTCCTGACCTCAGGTGATCTGCCCACCAGCCTTCCAAATTGCTGGGATTACAGACCTGCGCCAGGTGGTCAGGACCTGAAGTTTTCTCTACCTTCAGGTCCTAGAAAATGCCTTCTCTGTTGTGTTCCTTGCATTTTCAGACCTAAATCATTCAATTCCCACTTTCGTCCATCATGAAAATGGTCCTCATGTGGTTGTCTAAAACATTAGCACTAAAAAACCAACATGTTAATATCCATTAATTTCTGTGAAACTGATAATATAGAATGTTTAATTGCATACACATTCTGGCCCAAGACACATTATGAGCATGTATTCAGATGCTTTTTAGACTTTGAAGTAATCCGGAAGTATATTTGAGCCTCACTCTAAAAAATCTGTTGCATGAAGTTGAACAAGTTACACATTGAGGCGTCCTGAAATGCCTCAGTTCCTCACTGTGAAATAGGGATATTCATAGTACCTACCACAAAGGGGTCTTACGAACTTGAATTTTACCCAGTGCCTGCTGCATGTACGTGTTCAATAAATATTAGTTAATATGTTATAGCTTATAATATAGCCTTGCCAAAGTGTCTAAATTCTCGTATTGTGAAAATATTCCAAAAAACAGGCAGCCACATTATTCCTTTGTCTATGTTTTGGCAAATGTCTAGATGGATACTTCGGAGCATCAATTTTTCTCCAGGAGCAGTTAAATTCCTTTCAGAAAAAAAATGGTTGATGTCATAGTGACTGGCAGCCAGGGAGAAGCAGAAAACAGCTATGTGGTTATGGGAGGTAGAAACTGGGCCAAGACATGGACCATCCAAGTTCTGCAAATGTTTGCTGAGAACTTCCTATTCACCATACCTTATGCTGGCTTCTAGATCCATGGCACTTAACTAGGGGCGTGTGTAGGAATCAGCTGGGAAGCTTTTGCAAATTGCAAGTGCACAAGCTCGATTCCTAGGGCTTCTGAGTTATTCGTAGCAAATCTGAGGTGGGCCCGGGTATATGCATATTTACACATCCCACAGAAAACTCATTTGTGTGCATCCATTTCTCCCTTCTAAGTCTACATGTAAGGTATTAAACTAGACAAATTCTTGAATGCCTCACATCATTATAATTTCTGATATGCTAACTTTTGTGATTATGAAGATTACTGGATCTGTTACTAATTTGAAAAGGAAACTAACATTTAAGAAACACCTATTTTATCTAAAGTTTTTTACATCTCAAAAAAATTCTATAAGATATGTGCAGTCATTTTCACATTTAAAAACTCAGGCTCAAAATATTGTGCAATCTGATCAGAGTCACACTGTTAATTGAATGGAGAAGATGGCATTCAAATCCAAATAGGTTTGATTCTACGATTCTGCCTTTTTCAATAAGATATACTCTTCCCATGAGGACCCACTTCATTTAGCATAGCATCTTTGGTCCTGCATGCCATGAACGAAGAGTCTGTGGTAGAGGTGGTCTTGAATCAGTCATTGTTTCCTTGTGCAGTTTACCAGACATGTCCTACCTGGGGGATGTAAAGGTGAGTAAATTCTTACTAGACCTGTGGGACAGGCTGGGATTTAGCTTCTAGGAGCAGCTACGGGTTGGGCATAAAGAAGCGCCCCCCACTCTATCTACTGGAGGGACAGCGATTGGCCCAGCTGTTGGTGACAGGCAAAGAGAATTAAATGCTGTTTACTGGGTAACAGGATCTGTCTTGGATATGTCTGGTCCTTTCCCAGTGGATTTAGTTATTAGATTTCAGGGCCCACCTCAGCTTAACTATGAAGGATTATACATTGATGGATTTAAAAACAAAAACAATTTTAGGAATTCTAACCCGAAACTACAATTTCCATCTCAAATGCCCTAAGTGCTTTATCATCACTACTTTCTGCTCCTCATGAAACAGATTTCAACCGTAAGCAACTAAGCTCCAGACAGGTTGAACTTGGTATCTAGAGATACTGGAAATTAAAAGAGAAATCACATATTTTAGAAGAGTGGATGGATTTATATTTTTGCTTGATAAGTTGTGCATTGTGGGAAATCATCTCATTAATACTGAACCCACTATATTTTGATAGGCTTTAGTAGGTTAAAGAAGACCCATTAAATATTCGCAATTGCTATTGACTGAATTAGATCAACTACACAGTATTTGCATAACTCCTGATGAAATGTTTTCTAGTTGTTTGCTTAAGTTGAATGGAAAGTGAATCCTCTGACTCAAGTGTGAGTGTGGACATATTTTTTTTCTGGCTTTATTATAAAATAATAAAGCACAGGAGGCAGTAGTCCTTAGATTTGGTGTCTTATTGTCATAGATGCTTGGAGAAAAACACAATTATATTTGAAGACCTCTCCTTTATGCATTGGTGTGGAAATTCTGTACAGGAACACCATCTGGCATATAACAGAACATTACTTCTAAGAAAAAATTGTCCAGTTGTTCCTGGGACATTGGATTCTTTCCTGGGCCAATTATATTTGAATTTTCTCTGCCCCAGTGTGTAGGAAGGGCTGAGCTTCCCTCCTACTCCTTGGCTATACTTCCACCTTCCATACCAGATAATGCCCAGCTTCTAGGTTACCTTCCTACCAGCTTGTTTCCTCACTCGTGTTAGAAAGTGAACTTTATTTTTAGGCCTTTCATTTTTAATTTTGTTTGAGTGTGTGTGTTCGTGTACCAACATAATGTTTTAAGTTTTAAAAACAAATCAATGGAATCATTTGCATTGTCTGGTATAATAATTTATGTAAAATTGATCGTTTTATTTTTCTCTTTTAATCTATTAAAAAGCCTGTTACTGAAACTATTTTATTTTTTAATCATATGTTGTGAATGTTGTTTTGATCCATGCCATCTTCCTAATTGTGTCAGAGTCTTTGTGGTATATTAACTGACCTGTCTTCTTTTCCCAGCCCCAGAAGGCCATGTTTGCCAAAGTCTTTGTATCTAAGTGGGGTGATATGACAAGCTGTGGTCAACCAGATATGGGCAGAAGTGCAAGAGCATCGTCAGGCCTGGCCTCTTACATCTGCAGTTCTCAGTCTGTCTCTCCACTCACTCCAGGCTTGTAAGCATAAGCCACCAATGTAACAAAGTCACATAGTGGAAATAGATCCCTGACTCACTATCTGGAGGAAAGTCACTCAGAGGAGCTTCCTGACCTGCACATAACCCTTTATGAAGGGAAAATTCATCTTTTCTTCATGAAACTACTAAGGAGTTGAGGACTGTTTTTTGCCCCAGCATAGCTTAGCATGACTAAGACTCAAAGTAAACACTTCTGAGTTCATGTATTAAACAAACATATTTAAATTATAGTTAGCATGAAAAAATTCAACCCATTGAACTAAGTAACAGGTCATAATAGCTTCTAGAGACCAATTTTGTGTAAAGACATACAGCAACGTTATCTAGCATGATTGAATGATTATTCAGTAATGTCAGTATAAAAATTGTTAAGTTTCTCTACACACCATCCGAATTTTCATCAGATCATGTGTTTAACCAGAAACACATGAACTCTCAGAATATGAAACTCTCAGAGTTCAGAAATATGAACTCTCAGAGGAAGTTTGCATTTTAACTGGCTTAAGATGGCAACTGCATAGCAAACAAATATTGCATAAGTAGTTTAAGCTAATTCCTTATCAAGCAATAAATATTTTTTCACAAAGCAGAGTAGGGCTTGCAGGAAACCAGACATAGAATGGACAGCATTTATTAATTTTTAGAGAACAGGCATTGCCAAAACATGAGGAACTTGCCAACATGGCAAGAGTAATGGAGCCATATGAGCTTTGGAATACAACAGTCATGGGCTTAAATTCCAACTCTACAATATGAACTACAAGATCATGTTTAACTCTGAGTCTGTTTCTCTATTTGTGAGATGGAGGTTATAGCTTCTTCCTCATGGTGCTGCTGATAGGATTGATTATCTGAAATGACTAATCCTCATATATTAACTATCTTTTCTTACCCCAGCTCCCCATAGTCTTACCACTTTCTGAATGATTTGGAAAGGTTACAGTCACTAACTGTTCAAAATCATAATGGCAAAGGATGGCAAATTCACATCAACTTTTTAACCAGTGGGAGTAGGAGTCCAGTGGAAAAATAAACAGAAAACTTCTGTTTTGGGGAAAGACTCAGGAATATGGAATTAACACCAGAAGTTGGGCAACATTTTTATGGCAGCATGCCTGTTATAGGACAATGTGATGCATAAAAGGTTAAAGGATGGGATTTCAGAGATGCAGCAAAATTTTGGGAAAGCTGTCTTAGTAGAATGAAGGTTAAAGATAAATGCAGCCATAAAAAAGGATGAGTTAATGCCCTTTGCGGGGACATGGATGGAGCTGGAAACCATCATTCTCAGAAAACTAATGCAAGAACAGAAAACCAAACACCTCATGTTCTCACTCATAAGTGGGAGTTGAACAATGAGAATACATGGACACAGGGAGGGGAACATCACACACTGGGGTCTGTCAGGGGATGGGGGACTAGAGGAGGGATAGCATTAGCAGAAATAACTGATGTAGATGACGGGTTGATGGGTGCAGCAAACCACCATGGCACGTGTATACCCATGTAACAAACCTGCATGTTCTGCACATGTGCCCCAGAACTTAAAGTATAATAAAAAATAAGTTTCAGCAAATAAAGATTTATCTAACTTAAATTACTCCTGAGGAGTACAAAAAATCAACACTCAAGAAACAAAAACCATAGTTGAGTCTGTGTTGCCAATTTTTAACTAACAAAGAGGAGTTGTCGAACAAAGCATATCAGAAGGTAAGAGCCATGTAAAAACAGAATCAGCATATGTAAAAGGAAGGAAGATACTGGAGGATAGAAGTTTGGCTAATCATCTTGCAAGTGTCTTGGATAAATGTCATATTGACAAAAGAAATTTCCATTGTGTGCACATATGTGTGTACACAGACACACATATTACTAATGTGTATGTATATATTTATGAAATTTGGGACATTAGTAATGGCTTTTTATATGGTTTGGCTCTGTGTTCCCACCCAAATCTCATCTTGAATTACAAGCCCCACATGTTCAGGGAAGGATCTGGTGGCAGGTGATTGGATCATGGGGGCCATTTCCCCCGTGCTGTTCTGACAGTGAGTGAGTTCTTAGGAGAGCTGAAGGTTTTAAAGTGTGGCACATTCCCCCTCATCCACTCTGTCTCTCTCCTGTCACCATGTGAAGAAGGTCCTTGCTTCCCCTTCCCCTTCCAACGTGATTGTAAGTCTCCTGAGGCCTCCCCATTCATATGGAACCGTGAGTCAATTAAACCTTGTTCCTTCATAAATTACCCAGTCTCAGGGAGTATCTTTATAGAGTGTGAAAACAGACATATCAGTTTCTAGTGGAGTTTTACTATAATAATGATAACCAACACAAATTCACTGAAGGGTGCCAGATAATATGATCAGTACCTGTGACACACAGCTCATTTGACTGAGGATATATTCCACAATTTCTGCCACATAATGAACAGATATACACTATTCTAATATTAGTTAGCAATATGAAGGAAGGTTATGTGTGCATTGACTTCTTTTTCTGCTTTAATCATAAATTCATTTAACTATTTCCCTAGGTATAGCATATGATATGGTGTACAAATCAGTGAGGATAAAATTACAAATGAAAGCAAAATTGATAACTCTGTCAGGCTCAAGAAATACCAAGATAATGAGCCAAGAGACTCTAATTAAAAACAATCCGTTAAATTCATCTACTTATTCAACAAGTATTTATTGATACATGTGGGTACTCTGCTCATCTTAAATAATTAAATAAATAAATCATCAAAACAGAATTATCAGTAGAGCTCCAGCATACTAATCACTGCGGGATATTAGCTGGTCAAGAGATCTATTTTATATATTGTTTACTTATAAACATATGATACATGTAAATGTATTTTATTGTTGGTAATACTTTACTATTTTTCAGAAAAATATAAGGTGGGATATATTTAGCAGACAGAAATGGAGGGGCTGAGAAAGAAAAATTGCTAGTAGAAGAAATAGTGACAAAACAAGTTACATACTTAAGAAATAATGGGAACATTAAAGGGGTGGCACTTAATTTAGTCTGGCGCAAAGTGTGGAATCCCTCAGGAGAGATGAAATTGACTATGAGGTGTACAGTTTCGAGGGTCCGTATTTGTTCTTTTTGTAGTGGGTAATGAAGAGCTACTAAAGGTTTCCGTGTAGGAGAGTGCCAACCTTTAGTTTATCATTCCAAGAGTCCTAAACAAAAAGATACAAATAGGCTGGGCACGGTGGCTCACGCCTGTAATCCCAGCATTTTGGGAGGCCAAGGCAGGTGGATCATCTGAGGTCAGGAGTTTGAGACCAGCCTATCCAACATGGTGAATCTCCATCTCTACTTAAAATACAAAAATTAGCTGGGCGTGGTGGTGGGTAATCCTGGCTACTCAGGAGACTGAGGCAGGAGAATCACTTGAACCTGGGAGACAGAGGTTGCAGTGAGCCGAGATCATGCCCTTGCACTCCAGCCTGGGTGACAAAGCAAGATTCTGTCTCAAAAGAAAAAAAAAGAAACAAATAGTAGTCTAATAACATTAGGAATGATAAAAAGTAATGATGTTTTACAATAGTGTGTAAACAGTCTTGAACAGAGAATTGAAAAGAGGTATATGCAATAAATGAGAGAAATGCTACGGAGGCAGGAACAAGAGGTTTTGCCAAATGATTGGCAAGTAATAGGAAGAAATCAATGGTGAGCGCATTTGCAAGACCGAGTGTCTGGGTTAAAGGCTACATCATTAATAAAAATAATGAAGTCAGGAGGAAGACATACTGTGAATAGCGAATATAAACAGATACGAGTTGAGTATGATGAGATTGACGTGCTTCTCAGAACAAAGATGTTCTTCATGGAGTTGAAATTTTGAATAGAGATGTCAAAGATAATAATATGGATGTGAAGATCACTAATACATATTTAAAACTGAGGCAGTGAGTTGGGCATTCAAAGAAAAAGATAGAAGAAAAAAAGGGTCAAGAACTGAGCTTTTGGATATCCCTAGATTTTAAAATAAATCAAAAGATGAAGGGTCAAGAGAATAAAGACAAGAGTTAAGGGAGCTGCAAATCTGCAGAAATATAATTTCAAACAGAGGGAATTGTCAGTAGGGTAAAGAGAGACTGAGAAGTCCAGGCAGGGGAGCTATGTGGGGAGAGGTGGGTTTATTGATTGGAATGCATCAATCATTTTTGAGAGAGCCACTTAAGAGTAAGGCAGAGGGGGCTGTACCGAGTTGAATGAAGAATGGGACAAGTAATGAGGTGGAGGCAGCAGACAAAAACCAGTCTTTCAAGAAGTTTGTAATGTCAGGAAGAGAGAGCTAACGTGATAATTCTAGGAGCCAGCAGGATCAAAGGAAGGATTGGTTTGCTTGTTTTCTAATAAGAATGAGTTCAAGAAAGAAGAGGCTGAAGATGCTGAAGGGAGACAGAGTACAAATCTAGAAAAGGTGAGAGTGGATAGGAGGAAAGGCACAGTAAAGGCAATATTTAGGTACTGATTGAAGGAAGATTTTCTTTTCTCAGGCAGAAGACAATTCTGAGCAAAGATATGAACAATTTAGCAGTCCATAGAGACTTCTTAGAGAAGAACAGAGATTTGAATGAACTCACTTCAGATGTCCTTGCACTCAGTAATGCAGGAAGTGAGGTTATAGTTTTCTTAAGCTTAAAACAAAAAATAAATAAATCAAGTACTCAATAAATAGCAAAAATTTCAGTTACTCTAATGCTGAAGAAAATCATGTTTCCTTCAAGGACATGGAAACTGCCTCATAGAAGTGACAAGTTGCTTTGCTTTTGTCATGATAAAATTTACATCAAGCATGTGCAAAACAATTGCAGTTCCAAGCAATGATCTTATAAACTGATGGATGTAAGGGAAGCACCAAATATTACCAATAAGGAGTCTGCAGGTGCTGGATGCATCTGACAGCTGGCTAGTTTGATTTAAAATTACAATTTGAACCAATATAGACTCTTATTTCTTGACAGTCATTAACCGAGAGCCATAAAAATGCCATTAATTCTGCAGTAGTCAGCAAAATGCTTTGTAATGATGTAACACTAACGTACCCCATTCCTGTAAAACCCCCATGGTGAGAAAGGTTTACTCTGTAATACTAGTTGGGTTTTCAGAAGCTTACAATCCCTGCCAATGCACCTGCTTTCCAGAAGATCATTAGGTAAAAATCCCAAGGCACCACAACCAACCTGGCTTTGGTTACCTTACCGTCTGGTAGAGAAGAAAATTAATGTTATTTGATGAGTCTCTCTCCCAAGATTGGCTAGTGTATAGTTACTAGACCAGCTGTCTGAGGGGTACTCGGGTCTGTTCTAAGCCGACCCAGCTCATTGTCTGCATGGATCCCAAGTCTCAACATAGCACACTAACACACCAACTGCAGCCTGCACCAGCTGTTACACTATTGTACAGGTACTTAACAGGATTACAGCACATGATTTGGCAGCAAGTACTTTGTTGTCCAACCAGCTTTATGGTGACTCTCACAGAAGCCATCATACTTTTTAAACAGGCATAAAACCAAAACACCAGATAGGAAACAGATATTCAAGAAAAGAAGCCCAGGAGAAAAGAAAGGCTCCTAATACAGGGTTATTGCTAAAGTCCATTTAACAAAGGATTTCTCTTTCATTCTCATTTCCTATGGAAAATAATACAAATTAGCACAGGAAAATCTTACTTTATCTCTGAATGGAGTTACGTAGCCTTAATCTGAAATCTGCTTTTCTTCTTCTGGCTACGAGAAGCCAAGCAGGGCATCCCATCAAATTGCAAGGGGAGATTTGTCACGTTTGACTAGTTCTCAGGCTGTGGGTTGTCAGCTAGATGCTGATCTGAGACAGCAGTTACCCCCCAGCTGATACCTACACCCTACACTGGTCACCCAACGATTCTTCTCCAGCCAAACCCTTTTCCCTTGGCTGCTGCTGAATGTGCTCAGGGAAATGGCAATAGATCCACACTTCCTTCATACATCAGAGCTCTCCTCCAAGGAGGACTGCAGGAAAATTGCTTTGTTTTACATAACAACAAACTCTGAAATTTCAGGGTAGAAAAGTAGCCACAGGCAAAATGTAGTGACTCTCACAGATTCTCCCGTTTAACCATTTAAAATAGGACAAAGTCATGACTATTTAGAGAGATGAAGCTTGCTTTTAGATTTGCATAAAACATGATCACACATTTTTTTTAAGTTCAGATTTTCTTTTTAAACTAGGAATAAAATTATTTTAGGGCCGTTTTTAAGATTGGTATCGGTAGGTACTACCTCCTATTACTTCCTTGTTTTGATGTAAACTGGAATGCCTTTGTTAGTGTTTGAAAATGTATATCACAATACATTTCTTCCAGTTATGCTTTTCAGATAATGCACCAGCAGAATTCATAACAACGATTCATTTAGGATGACACTCTACTTTCAATTAATGTTCTGTAGAATGAAAACAATGTTTACAGTCCCACCAACAGTGTAAAAGTGTTCCTATTTCTCCACATCCTCTCCAGCACCTGTTGTTTCCTGACTTTTTAATGATGGCCATTCTAACTGGTGTGAGATGGTATCTCACTGTGGTTTTGATTTGCATTTCTCTGATGGCCAGTGATGATGAGCATTTCTTCATGTGTTTTTTGGCTGCATAAATGTCTTCTTTTGAGAAGTGTCTGTTCATGTCCTTTGCCCACTTTTTGATGGGGTTGTTTGTTTTTTTCTTGTAAATTTGTTTGAGTTCATTGTAGATTCTGGATATTAGCCCTTTGTCAGGTGAGTAGGTTGCGAAAATTTTCTCCCATTCTGTAGTGTGGCGATTCCTCAGGGATCTCGAACTAGAAATACCATTTGACCCAGCCATCCCATTACTGGGTATATACCCAAAGGAGTATAAATCATGCTGCTATAAAGACACATGCACACGTATGTTTATTGCGGCACTATTCACAATAGCAAAGACTTGGAACCAACCCAAATGTCCAACAACGATAGACTGGATTAAGAAAATGTGGCACATATACACCATGGAATACTATGCAGCCATAAAAAATGATGAGTTCGTGTCCTTTGTAGGGACATGGATGAAACTGGAAAACATCATTCTCAGTAAACTATCGCAAGGACAAAAAACCAAACACCGCATGTTCTCACTCATAGGTGGGAATTGAACTATGAGAACTCATGGACACAGGAAGGGGAACATCACATTCCAGGGACTGTTGTGGGGTGGGGGGGGGGTGGGGCGGGGACAGCATTAGGAGATATACCTAATGCTAAATGACGAGTTAAAGGGTGCAGGAAATCAACATGGCACATGGATACATATGTAACAAACCTGCACATTGTGCACATGTACCCTAAAACCTAAAGTATAATTAAAAAAAAAAAAAAGAAAACAATGTTTCCAAGTTTTTCAATTTAGATTTTAAAGCATGTTAGTATTTTTAAAAAGTGAATACTGCAACATCAATATACTTTTGTTGTTTGTCAATGTCAGTTATAAATTCAAATAAATGATAATCTGCTGCAGAAAGATGTTCATAGAAGCAGGAAAAATAATCCTATTAGAACTGCATAAATTCTACTTTGCATTTAGTGTTCAGTATTTTTATAAAAATATACAAACCTGTAATTACACAAGTGGTATGTTGCATATGTAAGGCAAAGACGATTATTTGTTGCAAGGATAAACAATAAGACAATGAATTGGGGTTTGTGTTATATGACTATCAAGGGAGTTAACATGTTAGACTGTTTATATATATATGAAAGTGTGGTGAAATCTTGAGACCCACACAATGTGTCTCTCCCTTACAGTTCAATTCTCTCTATTTAACCAACATACACTGTATCGTCTTGCCATTCTACAACATTCTCATGCACTTCTGACCATATTATTTCCTCTACCTTGAATACCATCACCGATCTGAGAATGCAAACTTTACCAGTTCTGTGAGCTTTTCTCTTCTTTCTGAGGCAGAATCAAGTGCCTGCTCTCTATACTTTCTCACTACTTTGTAATTATTGCTATAATAGGAGTTCTGACATTGTATCCTTAGTGGCCTGCTGTATTGCGACATCTTGGAGTACAAGCATCATCTTTGTGTTCCTGGCGTCTTGAATACTGCCTAGTACACAACAGAAATTCAGTAAGTACTGATGGATGATTGAATGAGAAATGTGAAACTAAAATAGTGGCTAAATTAAGGAAGAACATCATCATTTATAAATCTGCTTAACTATTAGCATTGTCAATGATTTTGACAATCGTCCTCCTTGGAATTAGGTAACGCTATTCAGTTTGTGTTAGCAATGGCACTTACGGAATTTTCTCTGGCCAAAGATGGCAATGCCTATAAAACATCTGGCAATTTAATATCAGCTTGGTGAAAGAGAGGAAAGGAAATACTATGACATTAAAGACATGTATGAATTACAAGCCTTTTAAAAAACATTTCCAAAAATGTTAAAAATATCTAAAGATGTGTTTCTTTAGATTTGAGGAAATATGGCAATTTCCTTTCCAAGTAAGAATATCAGGAAATCATAATTGACCAAGCTGTGGAATTCTTCTGAACATTCCAAATCTAAAAGCCATAAACAGAGGTTACTTCTTTACTTGTATTACAAACATACAATAAGGTTATGATACAGAAAGTCAAATTCCAGTTTCTTTAAGAACCTATTCTTTAGATGCTTTTATCACTAAATTTAGACATAAAGGCATATGATGATTTTAAGTAAGAAGTATTAAGGTAGTGTTCTGGGGAAAGTTTACACATATTTGGACTCAGCTGGAGTACCCTGTTGCAGTATCTAAGAATAGACTGAATCCTACACATACTTCAGAACCAACTTGAACAAAACTAGAACATCTACCCAGGGAAGAAAATGAATTCATTCCTTGTAGCCATCACCTGTGGCTAAATCTGTCCAAATTTCTAGCTGTATATAAAAATAAATGTCGAGAAAAGTAAAAGACTATTTTCTTTTTTTCTTTAGATGGAGTTTCGCTGTTGTTGCCCAGGCTGGAGTGCATTGGTGCGATCTCTGCTCACTGCAACCTCCGCCTCTTGGGTTCAAGCTATTCTCCTGCCTCAGCCTCCTGAGTAGCCTCCTGAATAGGATTACAGGTGACTGCCACCACACCTGGCTAATTTTTTTTTTGTATGTTTAGTAGAGATGGGGTTTCACCATGTTGGCCAGGCTGGTTTCAAACTCCTGACCTCAGGTGATCCACCCGCCTCAGCCTTCCAAAGTGCTGGGATTACAGGCGTGAGCCACTGCACCTGGCCAAGACCAAATGTTTTTCATCAGAAAGAAAGTCCCTCTTTTGCCATTTTTTTTGTTTTCAGAAAGAAGAAAAAGATCTTTTATTTACAACAGAAGAAAAATGTTACCTCTAAAATAAAAATTTACTTACCAGACTTTAAACTACAGTGGATATATGTCTACAGAGAAAGTAGGAACAAATATGAACATAAATTTTGTACACTTGCTCACATTTTAATTCAAATCCTCTTTTTCAATTTACACTATGTTTAAGTCCTCAAATTTTAATGGCATGATTTGGGAAAAAATATTTGTCAATCTCAGAGAAAATATTTGGGTCTCTATCAGTCACACAGTTGTAAAGTCATGGAAGAAAACTGAAATATGGTTTTGCTTCTAGGTCCTGTGTGTTCTAGCTAGACTTAGTCTGTTTCATTCTATTTAAAATTTAAAATGAATTTAAAGTATACACATATTATACACGCAAGCATGAAAATAAGACAAAACTTAGAATAATTCTATTTCAAGAGTCAAGATCTTGATTATCTAACTAAATAAGCAGATAGTAAAATGTGACATATTCAGCACATTCCTCCCATGATAAATTACCCTTTGCAAAACTGAAAGACATACTGTAACTCAACGTTAAGGTTGCTATGGCAAAGCATGCCTTCTGGACACAATTTCTCATTTCCAAATAATTATGTTTTATCTACCAAAAGGTAACCAATTTCTTCCTTTACATACGGAAGAAAAACATTTCTATACTTAACTACAATACTTCCCCGAAGTCTGAATTTCACCAAAACGTTGGATGCTTTACAACAAAGATTGTTCGCTTTTAGAAATTTGACGGGGTCAATATTTTCCTAGGCATAGGCCAAGATGTTTGTTCATTCAGTTTTTATTTATATATGGGTAGTATATACTGCTATACTCTAGGAGGAAAAAGTAAATTCTGAACCAGTAACTGAATATTACAAAGATATGTATATCTTTGTTATATATATATAACATTTATTACGTATATTATATATTACACATATATTTGTGTTATATATTATTTCATATATATAATAAATTTCCATTGACTTTTCTTCCTAAATATATTTCAATTCCACCCACATGTCTGCATTTTTTATTGTATCCAACTAGGCTGCAATTGGTGTCATCTCTTAACCGAACAGCACAAAACTGGTCTCATATATCCTGCCCCCTTCCAACACTTTCCACAAATTCTCTATAGCTCATCTCGATGGAGGTATATTTTAATATACAAACAGGATCATACCACATCCCTGCTTTAAATCTGCATTGAATTCCTGGCTGTCTTAAGGTCAAATACCTGAATCCGTAACACTGTTTGCAAGGTCCAGCATGATTAGAACCTCTCTTTCCAGCCTGAGCTCATACTGCTCATTTTCAGTCACCAGCTTTCATTCAGTTCTTCAAATGTGCTCTTCCCTTGACCCTGCTATCTCAGGGCCTTTGGCTCTGCTAGTCCCTGTGAATAAAGAATGCTTCTCTTTGTCTTGTAAATGCCTACTCATTTTACAATGACACTTCTGGAACACCTTTCCTCTGGCTCAAAATGATATTATTTGTTTGCTACACATCTTTGTAGCATTTTATATTTTTCCATCATGGTAGTTATCATAGTTTTAATTATTTTTGTAAAAATCTGATATATGCTTATGTGCTTCACTAGGTAAGCTCTTTTTAGTTTTTAGATATTAATAATTTTTTTAATTTGAAGATGGTTGTACATTATTTATTGGAAGATATCCATCTTTGTTTTCCTTTCTTCTTTCTTTTCCTTTTTATACTTTTTATTTTTTCAGACAAAAATAAAGGGAAAAGAATTTTAAAAAATGAACAAAATTGCTGAGAAATATGAGATTATGTAATTATGTAAAGTAACAAAACTTACAAATTATTGGCATTCTTGAGAAATAAAGGGAAAAAGTAAACAGCCTGGAAGACGTATTTGTGGAACCAATTCAGGAAAATTTCCCTAATCTTGCTAGAGAAGTAGACATCCAGATGCAAGAAATCCAGAGAACACATTCCAAGTACTATACAAAATGAGCATCACCAAGGCATATAGTCATCAGATTGCCTAAGGTTAATGCTAAAGAAAATAATCTTAAAGGCAGCTAGGGAAAAAGGTCAGGTCACATACAAAGGGAGCCCTGTCAAGTTAACAAAAGACTTCTCAGCAGAAACCCTACAAGCCAGAAGAGACTGGGGGCCTATTTTCAGCATTCTCAAAGAAAAGAAATTCTAACCAAGAATTTCATACCTGCCAAACTAAGTGCGTAAGTGGAGAAATAAATGTTTTTTCAGACAAGCAATGATTAAGGGAAATTATTACCACTAGACTAGTCTTACAAGAGAATCTTAAGGGAGTTCAAACATGGAGATGAAAGAATGATAACTGCTACTACAAAACCACACCTAAGTACATAGCCCACAGATTCTTTAAAGTAACCACACAATAGAGACTATGAAACAACCAGCTAACAACTTCATGGTAGAATCAAAACCTCATGTATCAATATTAACCTTGAATGTAAACGGTCTTAACGCCTCACTTAAAAGTCAGAGAGTGGCAAGTTGGATTAAAAAAACAAGACATATCTATCTGCTGTCTTCGAAGGCTCATCTCACATATAAGGGCACCCATAGACTCATTTTTAATTTAAAAAATTTAAATCGACACATAATAATTGTACATATTGATTCAGTACATAATGAAGAAACATCATTTCTGTGTATGGGGAACATTCAATCCTCCTTCTAGCTATTTGAAACTGTATAGTATAGTATTGTTAACTATAGTCATCTTACAGTGGTATAGAACACTAGAACTTATTCCTTCTATCTAGCTATATCTCTTATATACTTTAACTTAGAAACTTTATCCCCTGTTTCTCCCTATCCTTGCCAGCCTCTAGTACCTTCTGTTTTACTTTTTAATTACATTAAAATATTATTTTAGCTCCCACATATGAGTGACAACGTATGATTTTTAACTTTCTATTCCTGGCTTATTTCACTCAATATCATGTCTTTCAGTTCTATCCATGTTGCTGTGAATGACAGGATTTTGTTCTTTTTTAATGGCTGAATAACATCCCATTATGTATGTATACCACATTTTCCTTATCCGTTCACCTATTGTTGGACACCTAGTTATGACTATTCTTTTTTTTTTTTTTTTTTCAGATGGAGTCTCACTCTGTTGCCCAGGCTGGAGTGCAGTGGCATGATCTCGGCTCACTGCAGCCTCCACCTCCCAGGTTTAAGTACTTCTTGTACCTCAGCCTCCTGAGTAGCTGGGATTACAGGCACGTGCCACCACATCTGACTAATTTTTGTATTTTTAGTAAAGATGGGGTTTCACCATGTTGTCAAGGCTGGTCTCTAACTCCTGACCTCAAATGATCTGCCCACTTTGGCCTCCCAAAGTGCTGGGATTACAGGCGTGAGCCACCATGCCTGGCCTAGTTATGGCTATAATAAAATAGATATTGAGGATGTAGATATTTTACTTCCCCTTCAACATTTGGTGTTAATTGTTCTATCGCAGTTTTTATTTAAATCAATATTTAGTAATTATATCATCTTAACTATGTATATATGATTCATAGCCACATCATGTGAAACATTCTGATTATATTTCATTTCTTATACAATGTCTTGTTTTTCCTGGAGTTAATATTTGACCCTCCTTTTTGTTTGTTTACTGAGTATGTATCTATACATCTTTGCAACAGGGGCTGATAGATGTCACCTGTTATCACCCATCTCTCCTTCCAAAGAAAGAGAACTCCCAACTTTAAACCTGGCACATGACTACCCAAAATGAAGACTCCATATATCAGGCATGGCCAAGTTTCTGACCAATGAGATGTAAGTAAAATGTCATGTGGCAATTCCCAGGAGCCTTCCTGAAATCACTTCTCGCTCATGCTCTTTGCTAGTTTTTCATCATCACCCTTTTCTCCTTCATGCTGTCTTTCCAACAGAAATAAAACAGACATGACTGGATGTGAAACAGTTATTTGGACCATGAAGTGACCTTGGAAAAGGAAGCCAGGTATGTCTGTGCACATTGTTCAAGGGGGTCTACGACTGCTACATTACATATAAAATTGTACTTACATATATCCAGATAGGTGAGAAAAATCTATGGGAATTATCAGAGTTTCAATGAGTGGACCCTTACTCTAAAAATATCAGTTGAAGTTTATGTAATGCAGTCTGTTTATTTTACAAGTAAGGAAACTACCCTAGACATATACCTTGCCTTAACTAAGATCTTATATAAATGTATAGCAGACACCGGAGTAGACCTGACTTGACTTGACTAGACCAGACTTGGCCCTCTTCTCTAACCTTTCTTCTCAACTTCTTTATCTCACTCTGTCAACAAGAAGAGTTCTTCTTAGCTATAACTACCTGGAAGAAAAAGTTGCTGATCACACTGAGAACTGAAATTAATAGTGGAAGACAGTGAAGAGTGAAGAACATAGCTGCTCTATTTTGTTTACTATAGGGCCTTGTAAAGAATTAACTAGGTTTAAATGAAATGCCTTTTGATGTATTTTACTTGAAATAGCATTCTTGCTTCAATTAAGCAGTCCCCAGAAAAGCAATAACCCAGTAGGATCAAATAAGCCAGAATTTGCTTATCCTCGAAGTTCTCTGGCATGCTAAAAAGTCAAACTCAAGATGCAATATCTGTGCTTTTGTTGATGAGTGCCCAATAAACAAGGAACTCTGAATCAATTGATTTTTTTTGTCTTTCAGCTGGTGAGAGAAGTCAGTCTGATCAATGACATTTCTCACTCACAGGTGCAAGTTGTACTAATCTAACCCATGACTAAAGCAGAGAAACCTAAGGGGAGGTGATGTGTCTCTAAGGTGGCACATGGGACTGCCATCTTTCTCCTCCCTTTTCACTTTTCCTTTCTTAAACGGAAAGATGAAGGAAGTGGGGCTAGAAATGAAGACTAGTACTGCAAACAGGAGAGCTGTACTTATATCTGGGGGTAACACTGGTTTTATTTGTTCTAACCTTCTAGGCATTAGGTTGTAAAACTTATGCTAGGCTAGGCACGGTGGCTCATGCCTATAATCCTAGCACTTTGGGAGGCTCAGGCAGGAGGACTGCTTAAGCCCAGGAGTTTGAGACCAGTCTGGACAACATAGTGGGACCCCGTCTCTACAAAAAAAAAAAAAAAAAAAATTTAAAGCTCAGTGTGGTGGCATGTGCCTGTGGTCCCAGCTATTCGGGAGCCTGAGATGGGAGGATTGGTTGAAACTTAGAGGTAGGGGCTGCAGTCAGCCTTGACAACACCACTGTACTCCATCCAGCCTGAGTGACACAGTAAAACCTTGTCTCAAAATAGAAAATATCCCCAAAAACCTATGCTTCACTTGCTACAAATTCCCAAGCAGATTTGAGTAACCCTTTCTCAGGTATCTCTGCACCCAGCGGTGAGAAAAGGCATTTTGTCATGTTATGTAATTTCATCCTGACAACAGCCCTTTCACTTTTAAAGATGAGGAAATTAAGGCTGAGACAGGTTTAACAGTTAGAGCCATTAAGCCAGAGTGGGATTGCCAATTAAATCATTCTTTTCATTTCAATGCAGCATTCTTCCTCCTGGATGGGGTACCTGACAAAATATACTTTTGATTCTAAACGCTAAAGAAAAGACTGCATCATCTAAACTGTGAATATAATATAATATTTTAGCATTTCACTTCAGCCTGGCCCAAAACAATATCAGAAGGCTCAATAGTAAAATGGTTGCACAGTAGATATGTTAATTATAGCATTGCCTATGATAAGGAAGTCTTAGTAGCAGGTTATATTTAAAGGCAGACTTATGCACAAGTTTCAGAATATTCATCTTTATTGTTGTAATTATTTTACATGTATGTATGTATGTATGTATCTGTGAGTATGTGTATTTCCCAGCATATGAGAATATGAAAGCTTTTAGGAAATATTTATTGCTTATGATTTCTAAGCAAATACACTAAAGAAGGCAAGACATGACCATGCCAAACAGAACATGAAAAATCATGTTAGAAATTATTCTGGGAGAAATCATATATGCTATTGTTCACATTTTTAAAACGTTTCATTTTCTCAAAAAGATAAAATGTTGAAATAGAGGTGTATATGCTGGTATGGGTTGAATTATGTCCCTCCAAAAAATATGTTGAAGTCCTAACCTCCAGTACCTTAGAATGTGATCTTCTTTGAAAATAGGGTTATTACAGTTGTAATTAGTCAAGATGAGGTCATACTGGTTTCTGATCCAATAGGACTGGTGTCCGTATAAGAAGATAGCCCTGTGAAGACACAGACTCAGAGAGAATTCTAGTATGGAGATGGAAGCAAAATCTGTAGTCATGCTCCTCCAAGCTAAGGAACACCTGGGGCTACCAGGAGCTTGAAGAAGCAGGGGACGTTCCTCCCCAGAGGCTTCAAAGTGAACATGACATCTGACACATTGATTTCAGTTGGCTGACCTTCAAAGTGATGAGGTGAATTTCTATTGTTTTAAGCCACCCAGAGACAGCCCTGTGAAATTAATGCACATACTAATACTAGTTTTCTCTGAGTTTCATTGAGAATGTTGAAAAATATATATTTAAATATCTGGATCTTACTGAGAATACAAAGAAGACTTTCACACGTTGGTATTTCTGAATCTTCATTTATAAAGTGTTAAATAACTTTTGCCCAAAAGAAAAAATCGGTCGGACATTACCTCATATCAGTAAGTTCTATAGTAAAGAAATAAATGCATCTAAGAATGTCACATGAAATATTTCCCCTAAATGCTCCTGTAACACTCTATGAATCCCTCTGCCTACTTATCTTTTTCCCCAGTGGACTGGGAAGAACTTGAGGATAGATATCTTGTTTTTTTGGGGGAATTTTTCACCTACCAGAGTGCCTGGGGGTCTCGTCAAGACTCAATAACTGTATGTCCCAAATGAATAAATGAAGGAATAATAAAATAGCATAGATTTTAACCCTTAAAAAATCTAGAAATAAGAGGTATTTAAAATAAGAGATATTTTTGTTTTCTAAAAGTATGATAAATTCCCTTTATTTACAGGTTATATTAATGTGACTTTAAAGAGACATTTTATCATCTTCAACTCTTACAGTTTTTATCTCTATTGTTACATTTAGAAATATAATCAATCTCCTCTTTTAAAATGCATTCCTTAACAGTAATAGTTTTGCCTGTGATACCGCTTGGATTCTACTTACATATCTGAGTAGGTTGGAAAATGTGTAGATGTATTTAAAGGAAAAGAACAGAAGTTTTCATTTTTCGTTCAAGCAAGCATTAATAATAAAAATGAACATCTTCTGATCCCAAGAGTAATAAGGAGAAAGAAAAAGAGGGAGGGAGAAAGAGAGAGAGAGTGAGAGAGAGTGAGAGAGAGCAAGAGAGAGACAGAGAGAGAGACAGAGAGAGCAAGAGAGAGAGATACAGAGAGAGAGAGACAGAGACAGAGAGAGAGAAAGAAGACAGAGAGAGAGAGAGAAATGTTTAGGAAGGAGAAAGGAAGGAGAAAAATAGAAAAACAGATAGTTTCTTCATTTATTCAACCAGATCTTTGAAAATTTTACAAGAACATTATATTGTTTTTTTGGAAAAATATATAAAATTCCAATTTCAAAAGTCTTTAGTAGACTTCCGGTTGTGAGAGAAGCCATATAATCTTTCCATCTTATGTGCTCACATTCAGCATAGCTCTTTAGGGAACTATTCCTCCTTTGAATAAAATACCATTTTCACTTTAGAAGACTTTATCTCTTACGATGAAAAAGATGATGTTTTAATTAGCTCCCCCACACTTCTGCTTTGAGAAAACTTGGACTCTGGAAACTTGCAGAAAGGGAGCTCCACTATGTGTACCTTACCCAGAGCAGCTTAAAATAAAAACCTGTTGTGCTAAAAGGAAAGCAATTTACAAACATCTTTATCTTTCTGTTTCAGAACACTTCTAAATTAAAAACAATAAGCTTTTCATAATGCATGAATCAGTATCTTCTAAATGTTTCCACAAAGGTGAAATATTCCTTTCTCTATAGAATACAAAATGCTTAATTTTTCTCTCCTACTCACTTTCTTGGTCTTAGTTTGTCATGCTTTCTTATTTATAATATCCATTTCCTGAAATTATTTCTGACAATTTTTTTCTAGTTGATAAACGCTGTCAAGGTAATTATTAAGTGTGTATTTCTCTACTCAGCTAACTCACCTTATTATCAAACATCCCACTCTAAAAACTAATTGTATGTTAAGTCAACGGGCTGCATGTTTAAGAATTTTAATTACTTTTCTATGATCACTTTATATTCTGAACGTAACATCCAGGTAACACAGCTTCTACAATGATAAGCAGTTTAATTAGAAAGCTTAGATAAGAAAAATGCCTTTTACGTTACCAAATTTGTTCATGCCAGTCGCGTGATAATTTGGACTCATCTTTTCTCGCAGAATTTTAAAATGTGAAATGTTCATATTAGGTGAACCTTACTTCCTAAAGTCTAGCAAATGCTTGATTAATATGCCATTTGTTTCTTTTTCTCTTTTGTACATGTAAACACTGCAGTTGTAATTAGATTGCAAAACTGAACCTGCCTTTAATCTTTGTGCCAGTCCAAACAAACAAGTTTTTTCTCACACTCCTAACCTGGCACGAGAATCACAACAAATAGACGCAAATGTAAGCTGTGAGCTGCCAATAGCATGCCTGCCCTTTCCACAAACTGTCTCAGAGGATCGCCATTGATTTCCTAGTTATTATGAACATGAAATTATTGAATGACAGATGATAGAGTGTTAGGTCCTACAAGTATTTTCCCAAATGGGTTATCCAGCCAGGGTTGCCATGGTAACTATGCTGTTTGACAGACCTTCCCACAAAGAACCCTTTGCTCAGAATTCAGCATCAAATAGCTCTCTGCTTACTACAGGCTCATGTTAAAACACAGAACTTAGAAGCCTTCTTATAAAGAAAGGAAAGGTTTTTTTGCTAGCTAAGTCCACTCCATTATCCAAAATACTAGCCTAAAATGACGGTGAGATATTCTAGGTCAGTATTATCCCCAAGTGGATGAGGACTTTGCCAAGGGCTGAACCTCGTACTATTAATAAAGGCAGTGTTAATTCACAGAAAATAAATGAATAGTTCTGAGAGCATAAGGTCCATGGGGACTATAAGTTCTTCATCATAACACACAGCTCATTAGGGGGAACAATGCTCATCAATCAGGCATTTCTTGAACACCTAAAGGTTGTAGCATTTCTTGTCAGTGCAATATTCAAACTATGAACATGGGCTGGGATTGCATTTTTCTCTTCTTTTATTGGTGCCACACACACAGGGGAAATAAAACAACATTTTCAAATTCGAATTGTCTTTTTTTTTTTTTTTTCGAGACGGAGTTTCACCCTTGTTGCCCAGGCTGGAGGGCAATGGCGCGATTTTGGCTCACTGCAATCTCCGCCTCCCAGGTTCAAACAATTCTCCTGCCTCAGCCTCCCGAGTAGCTGGGATTACAGTAGCAGAGTCGAGGTTTTGCCATGTTGGTCCAGCTGGTCTCGAATTGCTGACCTCAGGTGATCTGCCCGCCTCGGCCTCCCAAAGTGCTGGGATTACAGGCGTGAGCCACCGTGCGGGGTCTGAATTGTCTTTTTAAGCAATGCATTTTTAAGGGTAATTTTTCTAGTTGACAGGTCTCTTCCTCAATTTTGGGTTCACATTCGACAGATTGAAAATGAGAAGTTATAAGTTGGATTGATCAAGATGAGTTGTCCCGAATGACTCTAAAACAGTAATTTCACATCAGAACAACAAATTGAGGACATCACAGTAGCTTGGTAATGACGTAAGGAGCCATCCTCCTGACAACAGTAGGCGTTGATTTTTTCTTTTATACATTTTTTTGTTTAGTTTTCAACCACATTGTTTTATTTTTCAACTAAATGTGTCATTTCCTCATTTTCTTTTCTTCTCGCTAAATATAACATTGCTCTTAATAAACATTGTGGAAATTAAAGAACTTTAATATTGTTACTTGTTAGACTTGTCTAGTACTTGTATTTTAGTCTTTAGGCAGAATCATCACTCAAAAAAAAAGCAGGAGTTAGGTTAAATTTTGGATACATTTAATGTTTTTTATTATTAAAATATTTTGGTTTTTTTCGTTTTAAATATTTATTTATTTATTTTGGATACAGAGGGTACATGTGCTGGACTGTTACCTGAGTATTTTCCACCCAGGTAGTGAGCTTCGTACTCAACAGGTAGTTTTTCAACCCATGTTCCCCCCCACCCCCTACCCTGCTGTAGTATTCTGCAGTGTCTATTGTTCCAACATTTATGTTCACATGTGTTCAATGTTTAGTTCCCACTTATAAGTGAGAACGTGTGGTATTTGGTTTTCTGTTTCTGCATTAATTTGCTAAGGACTATGGCCTCCAGCTCTATCCACGTTGCTGTGAAGGACATGATTTCATTCTTCTTTATGGCTGTATAGTATTCCATGGTGTATATGTACCACATTTTCTTTATCCAATTCACTACTGATGGGCACTTAGGTTGATTACATGTCTTTGCTATTGTGAATAGCATGGCAATAAATATATGAGCACATGTGTCTTTTTGGCATAATGATCTATTTTCCTTTGGGTTTATACCCAGTAATGAAATTTCTGGGTCAAATGGTAGCTCTGTTTTAAGTTCTTTGAGAAATCTCTTAACTGCTTTTCCCAGTGGCTGAACTAATTTACATTCATACCAATAGTGTGTAAGCATTCCCTTTTCTCTGCAGCCTTGCCAGCATCTGTTGCTTTACAACTTTTTAATAATAACCATTCTGACTGGAGTGAGATGGCATCTCATTGTGGTTTTGATTTGCATTTCTCTGATAGTGATGACAAGCATTTTTTCATATGTTTGTTGGCTGTATGTCTTCTTTTGAGAAGTGTCTGTTCATGTCCTTTGCCCATTTTTTAATATGGTTTTTGTTTGCTTGTTGAATTAAATTCCTTATCGATTCTGGTTATTAGACTTTTGTTGGATGCATAGTTTGTGAATATTTTCTTCCATTCTGTAGGTTGTCTGTTTACTGATAGTTTGTTGTGCAGAAGCTCTTTAGTTACTAGGTCCCACTTGTCATTTCTTATTTTTTTTGCAATTGCTTTTGGGGACTTAGCCAAAAATTATTTGCCAAGGCCAATGTTGAGAAGGGTATTTCCTAGGTTTTCTTCTAGGATTTTTATAGTTTGAGGTATTACATTTAAATCTTTAATTACTTTTTGTATATGGTAAAAAGTAAGGGTACAGTTTCATCCTTCTTCAAATGACTAGCCAGTTATCCCAGCATCATTTGTCGAATAGGGAGTCCTTTCCCCATTGCTTGTTTTTTTGGCCTTGTTGAAGATTAGATGTAAGCGTGTGACTTCATTTCTAAGTTTTCTATTCTATTTCATTCATCTATGTGTCTGATTTTGTAACAGTACTATGCTCTTTTTTTTTTTTCTTTTTTTTTTAGTATAGCTTGAAATTGGGTAGTGTGATGCCTCCAGCTTAGAATTGCATTCATGCTCTTTTTCAGTTCGGTATGAATTTTAGAACAGTTTTTTTTTTCCAATTCTGTGAAGAATGATATTGGTAGTTTGATAGGAAGTACACTGGATCTGTAAATTGCTCTGGGCAGTATGGCCATTTTAATAATAGTGATTCCTCTAATCCATGAGCATGGAATGTTTTTCCATTTACTTGTGTCATCTCTGATTTCGTTCAGCAGTGTTTTGTAGTTTTCCTTGTATACAGCTTTCACCTCCTTGGTTAGCTGTATTCCTAGGCATTTCATTTCCTTTGTGGCTATTGTAAAGGAGATTGTGTTTCTGAATTGACTCTCAGCCTGGACATTATTGGTGTATAACTCTCTGGGAACTTTTATCTCTGCGCTCCAATGGCTTTGTAATTTCTTTCACACTCTCTCATAGATGCCATGCTACTCACATTTCTGTGGCCGTGATTACAGTTGGTCTTCTGAATCCATGGGTTTTGCATCTGTGGATTCAACCAACCGCAGATCGAAAATATTTGAAAAAATAACAATACAACAATTAAAAATAATATAAATAAAAATGATACAGCATAACAACTATTTATATATCATTTACATTGTATTAGGTATTATAAGTATTCTAGAGATGGTTTAAACCATGTAGGAGGATGTGCATTGGTTTTATGCAAATACTATGCCATTTTATATAAAGGACTTCAGCATCAGCACATTTTGGTATCCCTGAGGGCACCTGCAGCCAACACCCCAATAGATACCAAGGGACAACTATACTCCCTTCTTATCACATATGGCTTACTGCAAATTATCTTTCTCCTTACCAATTTATTGGGTTTATATTTTGTTTGGTATTGCATTTTTATGATTTTTAGAGGTGCATTTCATATGCCTGGTACCAAAAAGTAATTAACAAAAATTTTGAATGAATAAATTGTATGCTAGTATTGAATAAAATTTACCTAACATTTCAGGAGACTCCAGTAAATATTCTCTCTCATTATCAGAAAAACAATCTCATGATTGTTCTAATTGAAATGTAAAGCCAAACTTTTCAGTGAGGACTGAAATATACTTACTCTTTCCTGTCATCCCAATCCCCACAAGAACCAACCCTGTATTTCTAGTACATTTATTTGCTTATCATATAAAGAGAATATTCTGTAACTCTTAGGATCCAAAACCTTGGAGTGAGGGGCATATGTGATTTACCTGGAACACTTTTTCAAAACAGCCAAAATATTTCCTTCCCCATCTCTCACGTTCCTGATGGAAATAGCTCATATTCAACATGTATTTGGGGGAGCAAAAGAGGTTTCAAAATTCATTTTTCTAATTCTACTGTTACAAATGGTCTTTCCAGCTCACAGCTATGTTTTACAATTGAAGTTATGATACGAGAGGGTAGACATGAAAATCAGGGCAAAAAAACAGCCAAACAAAAAAGAGCAGATATTTTCCCAAACTTTCACCCTGAGGTTTCCTAGCCACTGTGGCTCAGTATTAAATGTATGGGGAGATCACAAGTTCTTATCACATGGCTGGATGGTAATATGCTGCCTATTGCTATGAAGCTGGGTTTAATTCAAATGAATGAGCAGGAGGAAGACAATCCATCAATTCTGAATTTTTAAAAGTTATTATGGCTTCCCTTTTTAGACTTCTAGAAACAGGAGCAATTACAAATCTGGCTTGAATTATTAAGTGATGAGTCACCCAACAGTGAGATCTAAGTTATCACGAAATATATCAGTTCCCTAAATTTGATACCACGATATTAGCTTCTCTTTGCAATTTAGCTCATGTTACACACAAAACACTGTGCCAGGTGCTGTGTGGACAACTAAGACATAAGATGCTGACTCTGCCCTCAAACAGCTTAGTTTTTTGTTTATTTGTTTGTTTTGGATTGTTTTCTTATACAAAACAGAAAATAACTTTTTTTTTTTTACCTCTAATCAATCATAAGTAAAAATCACTGGTGATTCTGACTTTTGAGAGAGTATATATATATATACTCAGTGTGTATATATATATACTCAGTGTGTGTATATATATATATATATACTCAGTGTGTGTATATATATATATACTCAGTGTGTATATATATATACTCAGTATGTATATATATATATATATACACTCAGTGTATATGTGTGTGTGTGTGTATTATATATTTTCTTTTCCTGCTCCAGGGGTGGAAAGAGTGGGAAGAAGTTACGAGTGTGGTGAGGGAGCGCCACATCCATAGGGTGCTTTTATGCTGACCTCAAGGGATACACAGAATCTTTTACATGAAGGGAGAGAAATGAGGGTGGGGTCTTGTAGGTGAGGGGCACAGAATGTACAAGGCCCTGAGGAATTTAATGCTTCACACAACGAAGAGGGGGAATCATTTTTGGCTATTTTGGTGTAGTCTGGGGAGAACTCTAGGAGATTAAAGATGGAGACTGGGGACAGATTACAGTCTTTTTGTGACATTCTACAGACTTTGGACTTCATCTTGCAGATAATGTTGTTGTGTTTATGTTGGAAAGGAAAGATTCTGCAAATACCAGAGAGGCTAGACTGAACGACCAACAGGAAACGTATTATAACAAGGTAGATAAAGTATGGAAGCATTTGCACAACAGTGGAGACTAGAATGGTAAAGAAGAGATGGATTCAAGAAGCCCTATGAAGGTAGCAGTCTGGCTCGGTGAAAAAGGTTGAGGCAAGGGAGGAAGAAACTGAGGAAGATTCTCAGGTTGCTGGCTCGATAATTAATGGATAGCAAATGCAAGTGAAGAGAGCATTTTATAAATTATACATTCATAGAAAACTATTAAATTTAGTATACAGCACAATGTAAGTGCAACTTTAAAAGAAAACTGAAACATGCTTATTAGACATGTTAGAGAAATTGATGTTACTTTATGAGCTACTGGAGAGAAACTCAGTTTTAAATAGCTTTCCTTAGTTCTCAGTAGACATTCATTGTTTCCTGAATGAGGGAAATGGTACAATTTATTCATTTGGCTATGGGCATGCAAAATGTTAAGTTGGTGACAATTTGTATCTTCATGGATATTTTTAACTTACTTAGCAAGCAGATTAAGGGAATAAATTATTAGGCAAAACTTGTAACATTTACACAGACAATTTCAATTGTCTGTAAGTGGATTTTTGCTATACACCAAGTTCATTATGATTAGCTACCTCTTTGAAAGGTAAACATTTAAGTAATGAGAAAGAATTTTTAAAATGCTTCAACATGAAATGAATGAGAATGCCAACTATATCATAAAATCCAGAATTTTAACAATACAATCCAAAGCCAAATAACAGTCAGGATTCAGGCCTACCTCAAAAATGCAAAGGATATAAATGCAGGGAAAGCAAAGGAGGGCTAATTTTGGCCAAGTTGGCTGTATTTCCCTGGAATGAATTTAGCTTCTTGAACATTTTTATAAAAAGATGTTTTACATTACTTGTAAAGCAACATCTGTTCCTAAAGCCACTTTTATAGGATAAGTCTTAATGAAATTATTTTTCATTGAGGGCTAGTTTAGATTCTACTGTAAGAAAGAACCGAATGATGCACTAGGGCAGTTTTATGGAATTGTCTTCCCCTGACTACCTCCCCCCACTCACTCCATATTTCTCCCTCTAGCTGAAAGCTGTAAACATTTTAGGGCTTTGTGATAGTTCCAGAACAAAACAGAACATATGTAGTATATTTTCATACAAGAAGAAAAAAAAAACCCAAACCCATGAGGTCCTAATTTCTAAAGTATGCCTTCTGCCCAAAATGCACCCTTGATGGTGCCTCGAAAGTGTTGCAAATCACTTAACACAAATTATTCAGATTTAGATGAATCTGAAGCCCCATCAGAAGAATATTAGTGTACTATTTCACATGGAGCCCAATTATATGATTTCTATATCATTCCCTGACTACCCACTACAATTTTGCTGATATTAGCCTATCCAAAATGCCTTTCCAGGATTTAAGTACCAATAGTGTCTATTACAAAATTCGTCCATGGTTTCTGTCAGAGTTAAGTTAAATGCACAACAGGGAGAAAAAGCTGCTAGAAAACCGCAGATTCCATGGATAAAGAAACAAAGAGATTTATTTGTGTATTGCTTTCATATTCTTGCAACCAGCACCTGAGTTATCTGATGACTGCTTCATAACTGAAGGCTGCTCCCTTTTGAAAAGTTGCACAATAGCCCAAGTTTAAAAGAGATCAACATTTTATATATGAAGCCGGTACAGAGGGCCATAACATTGTCTCTCTCTTCCCCAACCCCCATCCCCTTTTTACTGTGCCCTTTGCAGAATGTATGGAGCCTTCTTTATCAGGCCAAGAGAGAATAAGCTTCTGCATAAACAGAAGTGATTGGATTCTACCCTAAAAACGAAAAACCCATTGAACAATTAAGGAAGGAATATAAGGGGAAATTATCGATTTTTTCTCTTGTGTTAATGTCAATATTACATACCACTATAGGTTGAAATACTTTTTTTTTTTTTTGAGACAAAGTTTCACTCTTGTTGCCCAGGCTGGAGTGCAATGGCACAATCTTCGCTCACTGCAACCTCTGCCCCCTGGGTTCAAGCAATTCTCCTGCCTCAGCCTCCCAGGTAGCTGGCATTATACGCACCCACCACCATGCCTAGCTAATTTTTGGTATTTTTAGTAGAGATGGGGTTTCACCATGTTGCCCAGGCTGGTCTCGAACTCCAGACCTCAGGTGATCCACCTGCCTTGGCCTCCCAAAGTACTGGGATTACATGCATGAGCCACTGCACCCAGCCAATATACTTTTAAAATCCTCTTAATTTGTAAGTTTTTAAGTGTGTACCATTGAGAAAGAAAAGAAAAAAAAATCTTTAGCAAGTTGGCAAAATAGGCAGAAAGAATAAGCAATAGAATATAGGGACACAATTCACTATTTGAATTTTAATACTCTTATGCTTGCATATGTGTTTATATATGCATATAATGCCTGTTGACTGATTTTTTCTTCTTTTTGATATACCTTGGTCACTGTTATTTTTGGCAATCAATATGTATTATTTGTATAATTAGTAATAATTAATGAATTTTAATGAATCAAGTTAGTGTTTTTGAATTGCATACTTTTTACTACATATAATAAATACTTTATTTTAGACCTTTCTAGTTTTCTATTTTTTAGCTAAGATCCAATAACTCAAATCCTTAAAAAATAATTCAAATAAGTGGAAGGATTGAAAGATACTTTTGCAAGTGCTTGTTTTACAGCTGAGAATGTTTTACAGATGAATTTGTACAGATGAGATGAAAATAGTTTATTTGAATTTAATCTAATAAAATCTTAGAATTAGAGCACTAAGGGAAAAGTTTCAGATTAATTAAGTTATCATTCATGCAACCAAAAAAATACTGAGCACCTAGTGTGCATTAGACAACTGTTGTAATTTCTGGAATAAAAACTCTTATAATTTACATACAGCAGGTATGAAAGAAATGAGAAGAGAAAGCTATATCTTTGAATTTCTACCCCTGGGTGACTGAATAGGCTTCAGTTGTGATATAAATTAAAGAAGTGTAACATTTGATTTTTAACAAAAGCATAAAAAATTTACTAAATGGAAGTTACACACAAGTTACAGCTTGCAGCATTTGTAAGTCATTATAATTCTTGATTCAAATTATTACAGCTAAATATATCATCATGAATCTTTTGGTTATGATTTGATCTGTTCATTCTGTCGGGGAGTGTTCTAATATTTTCCTAGAAAAGGGAGAACAGATCAAGGTATTTTCCTTCCTACTTCTTTCCCTTCACTTTCTTTTCTCACTTGAACTACTTTTTTTTTTTTTGTCTAATCACTGACTTCATCTACACTTTGTCCCACTTTCCCATTCCTTAATGACATCTTCAACAAATCCCATAGTTTCCCAGTCACCTTCAGTTATTAAAAATTATATTGAACTTAATTTAAAACTCTAGTTTCATGACTGCTTTTAATCCACTCTTTCCCAATGCCAGCCAGTCTTGTGATTTGGGGGAAATGAAGTAAGAGGACATGGGGTCTGCAAATGGGGGTGCATTTTAAAATGTATTGTCATATTGAGAGTAGGTTAGTAATAGTAATAGCAGGCACAATTTCCAGAACATATCATATGGCTCAGGTTCTTTACTGGAAGCATTTTATACCTCAATTCTTCACATCATCTCAGAGACCCAAACAGGTTAATAACCTTCCCAAGGTCACCCAGGCTGTAGGCAGCAAAATTCAGATTTGAACTTGAGTTCTGGTGACTCTAATGCCTATTTTTTTTAAACCATGTTACCTCTCTTCTCTATAAGTGGCAATTCTGTGTATCTTTTACCATAAGACACAGCCTCAAGGGATAGGATAACATATAGTCATGTAATAGAGAAAAAAATATAAGTGACTTAAAAAGTAAACTATCACTTTCTAATAAAAGTATTATTAGTTCTTCAAGGGCATAGACACCAATACATAACAGCAAAACTTTAAAACATCCATTGGCTAGAGTTGTTCTTGATTTGTAAGGGTAAGAGTAACCCAGAAAATAAAATGTGGGCTCTTAAAATTTCTCTGGATTTTTCCCAAAATTTAATGTACTAAAAAAGACTGAATTCTAAAAGCAATTAAATACAGCATTTTTTTGCCCAGCTTGCCTTGTCAATCCTATTAGACGAAACTCTAATTAAGACTGGAAAAGTGGTTATTTTATCTGCCAAATGAAAATAATTTAGTGCAAGTTAATAAGGGTTGGATTATTACTGATTGGCCATTTTTACTCCAGCTTGTTATAATAGTAGAAATTGCTTTCAAAAGACATACTAGTTTTGCCAGTCATTTACAGGCACGGGGCAAAGCAAGAATCCTTTGTTGTGCCTATTTTTGGATTGAAAATAAGACAGAAATCTACTAGAGTACAAAGCTAAACACATCCTTAGAAATCACAACTGCATGTAGCACGAAGGGAGAGAGAGGTCAATGAAGTAATTCCAGTATTTTATTAGTGTTTTATTTTAACACAGTGTCATTCATTTAACAAATCAAGTATCAGTTTAGAATTTAAAGAATTTACAAATAGAGTTATCTTTAAAACAATTAAGCATTTATTGCTTACAAGTAGAATAGATCCACCAAACTAGACATGCTACTTAAAAGTGTATTTTATGGGCAAGAGAATAAAAACTAAGTATTATAAAAACTGTATTTGGGAATTTTTTTGTTACATTACACTAAAATGATTTTTGTTAATGGTTCATCATAAAGTAACAGCTAATAAGAGTGACTTTAAAATTTACTCTTGAATATCCGACATTCTCACTGTGTACACACTTCATCTTTTATCATTTTCTCCAAGTATGTCTCGAAAATATGAAGAAATCACATTGCTTCAAAAATACTTTTCAATATGGTTCTTCAGCAATATGAAGAAATCAAAAAGTCTTCACATTAGATCTTCTAGTTAAAGAATATAATACAAATAGACAATGAAAACAGCCATGGATATAAAGTACTATGTAGTTTAATCACAAATGTGATTGGAAGTGGATCTTGGAAGTGGATCTTGGAAGTGGATCTCCCCTCAGTTCGGCTTTCTGATGACACTGCAGCCCCAGCCAACACCTTGATCAAAACCTCACAAGAGACGTTGAGCCTGAAACAGCCAGCTATGTTGCTCCTGAATTCTTGACTCACATAAATTGTGAGCTAATAATGTTTGTTGTTTTTAGCTGCTAAAATTTTGGGTAATTTGCTACACAATAATAGAAAGACTAATACAGATTTTGATATCCGGAAATTGTGTGCTGCCATAACAATAACAACAACAACAACAATAATAGCAAACACTAAAATGCAAGAGTGGCTTTTGAATCAGGCAGTGGGCTTTTGGGAGAGTGTTAGTAAGAGGCCAGCATGCCTTGAAGAAACTGTCTTATGGTCTTTGATAGGACTGTAGAGGAGAATTTTCGGGAAAGTAAGGTAAATATCATTGGAAACTAGAGGAAAAAGAATCCTTATTATGAAGTGGCAGAAAACATTCACAGACCCTTTACCTGCAGTAAAATGAAAATTAATAAATTGGCTAGTAAAATGTGATGACCTAATTAAGGTCATTTCCAAGCAAATCATCAAAGTTGCTTTCTGGGTTCTTTTTGCTATTTATAGTAAAATGCAGCAGAATAAAGATGAACTGGAGGAATGACTGGTAAACAAACGGAGGTGAAAGTTGATGGTTTTGAAAATTCTTACTCTTTTTGTGGGGTACATGATGATAAAGTTTAAAAATGCCTTCTGAGAAAATATTAAACATAGGGTACTACCAAGAAAACTTGGTTCAAAGATAAAGTAAAGGGCATTCCTATAAAATCTTTTATTAAGATCTCAGAAAAATCTAAGGTAGTGTCCTAATATACTATTCAGCTAAACAAAAGGCCTCCAATGAAATCAATGTGTGTCCAGTCTTCCAAATAAACAATAAAGCTTCTAGAAAAATTTAAAGTGTTTTTCCTCAGCTGAAGCCTAAAGTAAAGATAGGTATACTTTGAAGACAGTTTTGAGTGTTACTTTTGTAAAATGGAGTGGATACCAATAAGTCACAAAAGACCCAAATTTTAAAAGAATTATAAATGTATACACATCATTAGCTTATACTGAAAAAAGCAAAGATAACACAAAATGAAATACGACTTTTGGACTTCCAAAGTTCAACTCGCTGGAAGCAGCAAAGAAAATGACTCAGCGGTAAACATGTGCAAACTTTCATGAAAACAGAGGTTGATTTCAAGCCCAGAAGATGAAGCCAAGGTCCATGGAAAATCATTCCCAGACTCTGAGACCCAATCAAATAATTTCAGAATTGCTATGGACCAGTGACTCCTTTATGTCCCCCATTTCTCCCATTTTTAAACAGTAATGTCTATATCAATTACAATATACCTGTCATACTGTTGTATTTGGGGAGTGTGGGGAGCAGAAACTTTGCTTTTTTAGTTTCACAGGTTTACATATTAAGAGGGGCTATACTCAAGAGGTTGTATTTAAGGATCTATAGCAGAAGAGACTCATCCACACCTAGACTTGATATGGATGATGAAGTTCTGGATTTAGACTTGGTGCTATAATGAAATGAGACTTTTGGGAGCCTGGACAGGGGTGGGTGTATTTAGCATAGTGGGAGCAATATAAATAATTTGTGATCAGAAAGTGAACTGCAGTGGTTTAAAAAATTATTTCATACTTTTTCCTTCATGAGGTAGAGCTTAATTTACCTTTCCTTGCTTGTAGTATGGACATTCACTTCTAATGAATAAAAAAATAGCAGAAGTGATGGTATGCCACTCTCAAATTAGGTTATAAAAAGACTGTGGCTTCTGGTTTGGTGCTCTCTCTCTCTCTCGCCCTCTCTTTCTCTCTCTCTCTCTCTCATTTCTCATTCACTCACTGTCTCTCTCTCTCTCTCATTTACTCTAAGAGAAGCCAGCTTCCATGTTATGAGTACACTCAGAAAATCTATGGTGATGCCTGCATGGCAAGGAACTGAAGTCTCTGGTCAACAGTTAGTGAGGAACTAAGACCTCTAACAACCACATGAGTGACTGTGGAAGCAAAATCTCCCCAGTAGAATCTTCAGATGAGATTGCAGCCTTGGCCAATAGCTTGGTCAATCTCATGAGTTACCCCGAGCCAGCTAAGATATTGCTGGATTCCTGACCCACAGAAACATGAGATAACAATGTTTGTGTTTTAAGCTGCTACCTTTTGGAGCAATTTGTTATGCAATAATTGAAACATAATACACTGTAATTAGAAGGTATATTTTGTAGATTCTGCTATCGTACAAAGCCTTACAGATTTCACCTGTATCTCTTAGAAGGTTGTCACTCTTGGAACAGCATCTTTGGGAGTGTCCTGCAACAGACTGAATATATATATCCCCCCAGGATTCATATACTGAAATCCTAATCCCCAGTGAGATTGGATGGGAAGTCAGGGCTTTGGTAGATAATTAGGTCATGATTGAGAACCCCTGATGAATGGGATTAGGGCCCTTATAATAGGAACCCCAGAGAGCCCTCTCACCATATTTCCACCGTATGAGGATACAATGAGAAGACAGCTGTCTGCAACCCAGAACATGGCCCTCACCTAATCTGATCATGTTCGTGCTCAGATTTCAGACGTCTAGCCTCTGAACAAGAGAAATACATTTCCATTTATAAGGAATTCCGTCTAAGATATTTTGCTATATAGTGGCTCAAATTGACTAAGACAAGTTCTGATCTGCCATGTGAGATATTCCTCTACCCTATAATTGTCATTGCAGAGATGCTACCTGCACCTGGCTACCTAACAACCAGGTGTTCTAGTTATCAGTTCCAGTTGAGCCCAGCTGAACAACCATCCTGACAAGGTCCCAGGCATGTGTCTCCTGCTAAGGCACCAAGCAAGGCAGTGAAGTGGTCCTGGGTCCTCCAGATTAGCTCACCTTCCAGCCAAATATCATTAAGTAATCTCAGTCAGCCCTACATAGAGAAAATAATCACTCTGCAAGCCTTGCATAAATTCTTAGCCCACAAAACCATGAGACATAATAAAATAGCTGTTATTTTAAATTGTTGTTAAGAACCTGTTATACAATAATAGATATCTGGAACAGTTACCATTTTAATTCTAGGAAAAGCATTCTTTACACAGCAATGCATAATAAGAAAAGCTACTTTTTTTTTTAATTTTAGAAGGGTTTCTAGATCTTTCCTGGGTTGAAAAGAAGTCATATAAAGCCATATATATATAATGAGTGAGGCGTCAGCAGACTACCATTCAGTTTTTTAAATGTACTTGCTACAACTAATTGGGTTGCACAGCAGCTACACACAGCCATGACAACAATGCAAACCTTTTAAATAAATCTAATATGTTCGTGCATTTACCCAGCAAATATTTATTAGACTCAGACTAATTATAGTGTTGAAAAGGAAAATTATTGTTATATAACAAATTCTTGTGCCAGGTGTATATACAACTACTGCATGATTTAAAAAGAGGAAAAAGTACTACTTCTAAATACTCACTGCATGGTAAATCCTATAAATTGAAATCAGCACTCAATGAAGGAAACAAAGAAAGGAATTGAAGAATTCAGTGGAACAGAAAATCTTTTCATTCCATAGGCACTGGTGATAGTGAGAACACTTATACAGTGTTATCATGCTTAACCCATAATGCCTGGGGCACAACAGGTACCCAATAAATCTTCCTGAATGAATGGCACATTTGAATAAATAAATATAGCATATGGTAGTAGAATGCAGTGGCTAAGAGCTTTGCTTTGATTCTTGTCTGAAGGCTAATTGTAAACTTAGAATATTTTCCTTCACTATCTGGGCTACTTTGCCTTGTGGTTTGGTGTTCAAAACACAGCTAATAATAAAATGTTTCTTGGCAGCCATTTTCTACTGTACATGTAGTTTCCTTAGGAATCTTGATGAAAGAGATGGCTGGTGAAGAAGAGGCTTGCAGCGCTCTTACATACTCCAAATATAAAATAATGCCAACTATTTCCAATAGGATTCAATAAATGATAGCTCACTTTATTAATAACTTCTGGCATAACTAGGATGTAAGTAAGGGGAGGACATTCTGAAAGGAATAATGGTGTGAACACAAGTCCACTGGAAGGAATACACATATCATATTCTGGTAATATGGAGCCTTCTAGTGCAATGTATTACAATCAGCAGTTATAAACCATTGGCAAGCTAAGACATCAAGTTAGTGAAATATAGCCAGCCTTTTAAATGAAATATTGAAACAGAATATAATATACATATATGTTATAGAATGGAAAGTATTGAAGTGAAACAGATGAGATAGGAGTAGGTCTTTTAAAAATAAGATTTATTTCTGATGTGTGTGTCTGTTTGTATGTACACTGAGTCCCAGTGAATAAGTTCTTCTTTCTCTGGGGTCATGATCAAAGAAACGTAAGAATCATTGTCCTAGAGGAACATCAGTGGAAGCCACTGGGGAATCTTGAATAGCAGGAACCAAAGCCTTTATTTTATTCTTCTGTCACAGCAAAGCCTTTAGGACAGATTCATACTTTAATTCACCTCTAAGTGTTGAATTCACAAGAATTCTGATATCAGTACCTTTTATGTGACCTAATTTTGTTAAGAACTACAAAAGACAAGTTTCTCCATTGTAGTGAATATAACATCTATAGCATAAAGCTATCCTGTAACCTCTTGTCTTTTTCAATTTTACATATTCTCCTTAAAGTCCTGTGCTACTAAGAAAGATTTAATAGGATTTGAAACAAACACCACTCCAGGGCTTCCTCGTCTTCATCACTTGTTGATTTTTGACTGTGACACTTATTCAATTAGAACTGACTCACCAATCATGCACTTCTTCACTAAAGTCAGCTTTCTCACACCAGAGAGAAGGCTATTCAGTTAGTAAAGATTTTTCAATGAACCTGGGGCCAAAAAGGAAAAAAGAAATTTACAGTGTTAAAGGATATAAACTCATGGCTGGGGGAGGAGTACATCTCAAAGGCTCCATTTTCCCTCATATTATGACATCCAAGAAATTGGTGGGTTGGAAGAGGGTCCAAAAATAATCATTTCAAAATGTTCCTGATTGTGAGATTATTTAATCTGTTCCTTGACACGAGCCTCAGTAAGTAAGGTGGCTCAAGCTCTTCCCAGTTATCATGTCAATTCTCTCTTGGCCACAGATTCCAGGTGACCAGAAAGTCCACCTTGTCATGTGTTGGTTATATGGTGAGCGTGGAGAGTGCAGGACTTGTTAGGATTGTCAAGTACCATTCATAAATTTATGCCTATGGAGTTGTTCCTCCCTGGAAGGGAACCAAATAACTCATGCTTTTTGAAAATTGCTTATGACAGCTTTTCAGTCTGCTTTAGGCTGGCTCTCTGGGGTGATTTGTATTTTCATATACTACTCATACATTAAAAAATTTACACCTGTCAGGTATTGACAGAGTGCCTCCATCCCTAACCTTCTTCAGGGGGGCACTCTTTGCTTCCAGACATTATCCAAATAAGTTTCTATCAAGAGTGAGGGTGACATAACAGATGAAGCATAAGAAATACAAAGCATGCAGGTATGGAATTTTAACAAGAAACCAAGTCTTGGGACTTTCTGAGGGGAAGAAAGTTGTAATACTCTGGGAACATTTGAAGTTGCATGTCCAGCCATAGGCTAATAGTGGGGAGAGACCATTATTCTAGTTGTAGTCTAGAATTTGCACAGTTTGTTTTATTGTTCACGATAGAATCGTATTTTCTTCCTACATCTGGGACTTATGCTTAGCATTAGAAAAAATAAGACTATTCGTAGTATCTTCCTTCTTTGTTTTAAAATAAATGACAATAAATATTACTACCAAGTTGTTTGCATTAGTTATTTGGTTCCACTTGCTTTTGAAATTGCTTGCACCACAGGAGCTTGCAAAATCTTACTTCCTGCAGACCACTGTTACATTATTCTTACCAACAACACACTGGAATTTAAGACTATGTTGAATATCGATGGGATAATACATTATTTAGCCCAATTAGAAGGACATGTATGATCTAAACCCCAGAAATCATCAATTTAGAAATATAAAAAAGCTTGTACTTTTTTTTTTCTTAGGAGTTCTCAAACGCCAGACTATCAGGTGAAAATAGTATTTTACTTAGAGAGTATGGGGCACAATTCTTTCTTTCGGAAAATACCCTCCAGCTCATTCTCACTCCTTAGAAGGTCATATGGGTTGGTTAGGGATGAGGAGCAAAACAAAATAGAGCAACAATGACAAATGAGCAGCCCAATCAACTTGGGAAATAAAATGGTATAAGGAAAATATTAATGCAAATATCTCAGGCTACACTTAATGAAGAAATAATTAATATTCATTTGAACGTAAAAAGTTGTTTTTTATACTCATCGTGGTTATAAATAACACCCCAGCAACTCTTCTGGGCAGTAATACTTAATTACCCCTGCTCTTAAAGTCTAATAAATGGCTAGCTTATCAGTGTTAAGAGTACACAATTTGTCAATTGTAAATTAATGTTATTGAAATTATCACAGCCCTCAACTATAAAAAGGGTTTTAATCTCAGGCACCTACCCAAGATTTACTATCCTTTCTTTGCAACTGACATACCAATTGTTGAATTATTGGCTTTTAGCCATTAATTTATTATTTTAAGGATAATCTGTCATTTTCGACATTATCTAACGTAAGAGGCTACTGAAATCCCAAAGTGCTTAAAACTGGATTATTTGTACTCTGAGTGTAATGGTGAATGTCATGATGACACTCAGTGTTTTGCAGAAGGTAGTAAAATCTAGCAGAACCCACAAGTGGAAATGTCTGCTCATGCTTCCAGGTGAGTCCAACTTCCATTTGACCTCTTTGTGCCCAGAACAAAGGGCAATAGCAAAGGAGAGCTGGAGGGTTAAGAATTGACAAGTCATAGTCCATAAACAGGGAATAATGTATGGAAACCTGGGGCCACATGATGCTATAGGGATAGTCAATCACTTCATTTCTAATATTATATCTACATTGCTGAGGGAGTGACAGATTGCAGAGTAGACTGCACTAGATAATCTCTAAATCTCGTGAAAATTAAGAAAGACTAATTAAAGTCAAGATAAACATGGTATAGTAGATGACTGGTCCAGGAACAAGTAAATATGGATTTAAATCTCCCTCAGCCATTAACTAGCTACTTTCTAAATTCCCTTTCGTTTATAAATTCTGGACTGGCATGCTCTACTTGCTTATATTTGTAGATCATCTTTTGTTCCAAATTAGGGCTTCATTTAAAAGCCTAGAGAATGCCTTTAAAAGATTTTGGTGATAAAACAGGATGTGTTTTTAGTATTTTAAATATTAATTTAAATTTACTGACTATAATTAGATGTTGCTCCGCTTAGGAACATATTGATATTCTCATTTACAGTATTTTTTATATCTTATCCTGGGCCTTTCGAGTATACTGCATTTTAGATCTAAGCATTTTAAAAGGAGTCAAAATTCTTAGTTTGAACTAACGTTTATTTTCTCCTACTTTTTCTTATAATCTTAAGTACCTCCAGAGACATTTAACAATCCAACCATAACCATCTCTGCCTATGACATGTGAAATTATCTCAGCCATCACAGCCAACTTTATGACAAGTTTCATCAGTGTCACTGGCAAGCCAGTTAGTCATTGATATTTGTTTATTACCATCCAGAGAGAAAAGTACCATGAGTATACATGAAGAAGACATAGTACACTGTCCTTACTCTTAAAAACTTACAATAGCTTTAAAAATAAGACATATACTCAAAAAAGATACCTCATATTTGAAGGTAACTGCCAAAGATACATAAACTCAGTGAATGGAAGCTCCATCCTTTTAATTGCTTTAATCAAAAACTTTATAGATACTTTTTTCTCTCTCCTACACAAAATCCAATCCTTCTGAATCTGTCTTCCAAATTATGCCATTTCTGAACATTTCTCACCATCTCCATTCTTTACCACCTGACAGTTTCTCACCTATACTACTCCAGTAGTTTCTGAAATGTATGCTTGCTTCCACTTTTGGTTCCTTACAGTCTATTCTCAAAACAGCAATCAAATTAGAAAAAGGTAAAGCAGATATCACAAGAGGTTTGCTCAAAATCCTCCAGTAGCTTTCATTTCAATTACAGTAAAAGCCAAAGTCTTCACAGTGGCCTACAAAACACTTCAAAATTAGGCTCTTGCGATTCCTCCAACTTTCCTTTTTTTTTTTTTAATCTTTTATTTTAAGCTCAGGGCTACATGTGTAGTTTGTTACATAAGTAAACCTGTAAGATTATTTCATCACCGAAGTATTAAGCCTAGTATCCATTAGTTATTTTTCCTGATCCTCTCATTCTAACCACCCTCCACGCTCTGATAGGCACCAGTGTGTGTTGTTCCCTCTATTGATCCACGTGTTCTCATCATTACATGTGGTATTTGGTTTTCTGTTTTTGTGTTAGTTTGCTAATGGTAATGTCCTCTAGCTCCACCCATATCCCTGCAAAGGACATTATCTCATTTTTTATGGCTGCATAATATTCCGTGGTGTATATGTGCCATATTTTCTTTATCCAGTCTAACATGGATAGGCAATTAAGTTTGTTCCATGTCTTTGCTATTGTGGATAGTATTGCAAGGAACATATGCATGTGTCTTTATAATAGAGTTAATTATATTCCTTTGGGAATATATCCAGTAATGGGATTGCTGGGTCAAATGGTATTTCTGTCTTTAGGTCTTGAGGAACCATCACACTGCCTTCCACAATGATTTAACTAATTTACACTAATAGCAACAGTGTATAAGTGTTCCTTTTTCTCCACAACCTCACCAGCATCTGTTATTTTTTGACTTTTTAATGATAGCCATTCTGACTGGTGTGAGATGATAGCTCATTGTGGTTTTGATTTGTATTTCTCTAATGATCAGTGATGTGCTTTTTTTCATATGATTGTTGGCTGCTGTATGTCTTCCTTTGAAAAGTGTCTATTCATGGCCTATGCCCACTTTTTTTTTTTTTTTTTTTTGATGTAGTCTTGCTCTGTCACCCAGGCTGGAGTGCAGTGGTGCAATCTCAGCTTCCTGCAACCTTCGCCTCCTGGGTTCAGGGTTCAAGCAATACTCCTGCCTCAGTCTCCTGAGTAGCTGGGACTACAGGCACGCGCGGCCACGCCTGGCTAATTTTTTGTATGTTAGTAAAGATGAGGTTTCACCATGTTGCTCAGGCTGGTTGCAAACTCTTGAGCTCAGGCAATCCACCCGCCTCAGTCTCCCAAAGTGCTGGGATTACAGGCCACTGCACCCGGCCTATGCACTCTTTTTAATGGGGTTGTTTGTTTCTTGTAAATTTGTTTAAGTTCCTTATAGATGCTGGACAGTAAGCCTTTGTTAGAGGAATAGTTTGCAAAAATATTCTCCCATTCTTTAGGTTATTTACTCTGTCGATAGTTCATTTTGCTGTGCAGAAGCTCTTCGTTTAATTAGATCCTATTTGTGAATTTTTGCTTTTATTGCCATTGTTTTTGGTGTCTTCGTCATAAAATCATTGCTCATGCCTATGTCTGAATGGTATTACCTAGGTTGTCTTCCAGGATTTTTATAGTTTGGGGTTTTAAATTTAAGTCTTTCATCTGTCTTGAGTTAATTTTTGTAAATGTTGTACAGAAGGAGTCCAGTTTCAATCTTCTGTGTATGGCTAGCCAGTTATCCCAGCATCATTTATTGACTAGGGAATCCTTTCCCCATTGCTTGTTTTTGTCAGGTTTGTTGAAGATCAGATAGTTGTAGGTGTGCAGTCTTAATTCTGGGTTCTCTATTTTGTTCCATTGGTCTCTGTGTCACTTTTTGTTCCAGTACCATACTGTTTTGGTTACTGTAGCCCTGTGGTACAGTTTCAAATTGGGTACTGTGATGCCTCCAGCTTTGTTCTTTTTGCTTAGGATTTCCCTTGGCTATTCAGGCTCTTTTTTGATTCCATATGAATTTTAAAATAGTTTTTCCTAGTTCTATAAAGAATGCAAATGGTAGTTTCATAGGCATAGCACTGAACTTATAAATTGCTCTGGGAAGTGTGGCCATTATAACAATATTGATTCTTCCTATCCATGAGCATGGAATGTTTTTCAATTTGTTTGTGTCATCTCTATTTCTTTGAGCAGTGGTTTGTAGTTCTCATTGTAGAGATCTTTCACCTCCCTAGTTATCTGTATTCCTAGGTATTTTATTCAATTTGTGCCAAAGTTTGACTTCTTTTCTTCGTATTTAAATGCAATTTATTTCTTTCTCTTGCCTGATTGCCCTAGCGAGGACTTCCAGTACTATGTTGAGTAGGAGTAGTGAGGGAGAACATCTTTGTCGTGTGTTGGTTTTCAAGGGGAATGCTTCTTGCTTTTGCCCATTCAGTATGATGTTGGTTTGGGTTTGTCATGGATGGCTCTTATTATTTTGAGGTATATTTCCAGAATACCTAGTTTATTGAGAATTTCTAACATGAATGAATATTGAATTTTATTGAAGACTTTTCTGCACCTATTGAGGCAATCATGCAGTTTTGTCTTTAGTTCTGTTTATGTGAGGAATCACATTTACTGATTTGTGTATGTTGAACAAACCTTGCATCCCTGGGATAAAGCCTACTTGATTGTGGTAGATGAGCTTTTTGGTGTGCAGCTCGATTTGGTTGGCCAGTATTTTGTTGAGGATTTTTGTATGTATGTTCATCAAGGTTATTAGCCTGAAGTTTTCTTTTTTTGTTGCATCTCTGTCAGGTTTTGGTATCAGGATGATGCTAGCCTCATAGAATGAGTTAAGGAGGAGCCCTTCCTCCTCAATGTTTTGGAATAGCAGGGATGGTACCAACTCTCCTTTGTACTCTGGTAGAATTCAGCTATGAATCCATCTGGTCCTGGGCTTTTTTTTGTTGGTGGGCTATTTATTACTAACTCAATTTCAGAACTCATCATTGCTCTGTTCAGCGATTCAGTTTCTTCCTTGTTCAGTCTTGGATGGGTGTATGTGCCCAGAAATTTACTAATTTCTTCTATATTTTCTAGTTTATGTGCATAGAGGTGTTTATAATATTCCCTGATTGTTGTTTATATTCTGTGGGGCCAGTGGTAATATCCCCTTTGTTGTTTCTGATGATGTTTATTTGAATCTTCCCTTTTCTTCAACCTTACTTTCTACTGTGTTTTCCTTGTTCACTCTGTTCTAGAACATTGGCCTTCAAATAGGCTAATGGCACACCCACTTTACTTCGCTTTGGCTGTTCCTTCTGTCTGGAATACCTTTTCCCTGTGACATTTGCAAGGCCATGTCCATTGCCTCCTTCATTCTTTGGCTCAAGTGTTGCCTTGTTTATCAGATCTTCCTTTTTAATTGTGCAACTCCTTCCCAGAATTTCCTGTCACTTGAAGCTTGCTTTGTTTTTCTTTAAGGTACTTACCATATTCTACTATAGAGTATCATTTCCTTACACATTTTATTCATGGTCTGTCTCTCCCCACTAGAAATACTTCCCATTTTTTAAATGCTGTAGGGGATCAGTGTTGTAAATCATACTTGGCATCAAGTAGGTGCTAAGTGGTTATTGAATGAATGAGTAAATTGATGAATGTAGGATTCATCATGGTGCTTTCTAATGCAATCAGGTGTATCTTATCCGTAAGTGGTAGTAAGAGGAAAGCCTTCACATACTGAATTCCTGCCAAGTAACAGGCAGGATTCTAAGTGTTTAGCATACACCACCTTTAATCTTAAAGCCCCTGGAGTTGAGCATTGCTATTACTTCTAGTATTATTATTTCCCTTTTCCTGGGTGAAATTAAGTCTCGCCCAGGGCACAGAGTTGAGTTAATAGGAGATGCATGATTCCAGTCCACATATGATGACTTTGGCAGAGCCTGTCCTTTTTGCCTTACACTATACAACCTTTTGAGAGCTAAGCAAAGGGCCTCACAAGCCAAGAAATAAGAGAGAGTCAACAGTTATAGTATACTCACAGTAGCTAGGATGTGCTGTCCTACGAAGTAACCCATTCCAAGAGCAGAGGACATCTGGGTCTCTCCAAGATAAATTCTACACTATTGGAAAAGTACCTGACTGTAACAACTTAAAATAACCCAGCACTATTGAATTCTCTTTGAAGACAGTATTAATTCCATCTATATTGAGTCGAAAAACAGGAAACCCCTGAAAGAAAGTTTCTGTCTGTGTTAAATCTAGTGTTGTTAAAGAGAAGAAAAACACTGAGTAAGGAGGGTATCACTAGCACTGTTTATACTGTGAGTGGTACAGAAATGTCTACCACGTTTTTCTGTAGCCTGGAAGAAATAACCTGTAAAAGTCTGCAGAGTGAATGGAAAAAGATTTATAAACTGATTACTTTTTGCAAAAACATTATTCAAATGACTTTTCATTGTTATTTAGTAAATGAATTAGCAGCCTGAGTGATGGGAGAGAGGCCCTGTCTCAAAGAAAATCATAAAAAAATTAATCTCCATAGAATCGCTTGAACTCGGGAGGCAAAGGTTGCAGTGAGCTGAGATTGCGCCATTGCACTCCAGCCTGGGTGACAGACAGACTCTGTCTAAAAAAAAAAAAAAAAAAAGCAAAAAACAAACCTCCATAGTGAAACTGATATTACCATGTTAAAATTAGCATTCCTCCTTTGTCATGATGAACTGATTATTACAGGAGCCTCCAAGGAGGTACTGTGAAGACAAGAAATTGACTACTCCATTACATGAAAAGGTTTTCCCATATATCCCCAATACTTTTTGATAAATAAAGTAATATTTTGGTGTCTGCATTAGTCTTCTAAAACTTGCACCAATGTAAATCAGCTACAAATATCTCATTATGTTTTGGCAAAATTAAAACATGGGGAAACATCTATAATATGGTACAGTAAGTATTATAATACAAACATACAAAGTAATAGCAAACGTTAATAACAGAGTTATGAATCCATGTTAAAGGAGAAAGCCATACAAAGGAGGGGTTTTTGAACTGATTCTGCAGGAGAAGGAGTTTACTCAGATCCTTCTGGGCTCTGAAGTTCTTTGAAACATTTATCTTTGCTAATCATGAAAACTCAGTATGACTTGGTGCTTATGAATGTATTCTAAAACATACATTTTTATTTAAGTTGGTGCTTTTACCATAAATATATGAACGTATTTATTTCTATCGACAACTTTAAAATGCTCAGCACATTACATTGCTTTTCATATTTCTTTTCAGATTTTCTGCCTTCTTTCTCTCAGAGTGCCTCCCAGAACAGCTTTGCTGGCGTCATTTCCCTGGCAGAAGGGAGGCAAATTTCTGGAGCATCTACATGGCAAAAACTAATGAAATGGTGTGCTCCAAATTTCCAAAATAGGTGCCAAAGTCCTCATTCAGTGCTCTAAAAAGCAAAAAGGCACAAAAGGTCCTATTTCATTGACCTCACACATGTGAGGACCTAGAGGCATAATCAAGTGTTGAACAATCATATCTGAGGCTCAATGCATTACAAAATCATAATATCATAAAAATGGAATTCACTTATGTTGCACTTAAATAAATACATTGTGTTCATTTACTACCTTTCTAGGGAAACCCCAATGAGAAAAAAACATATGAAAAGGTTATGAATCATTTTATTTTTGTCTGCAAAATGAAAACTGGCAAAAAAGACCAGCTTTATTCTATATCAGTATAATGCATTTGTTAGCAAATAACCTAAGTACTTTTGTGTATTCTTTAGTATTAGCTCTTTCTTAACACTTTATTGTGCTATACAGCTATAAATGGAGATATAAATTAAAAAGAATAGTTGTAGAAACACATTACATGAATGAAAAAAGATCAGTGCATTTACACCTAAGTCCCTCCATGTCTTTACCCAGCCTTCCACAAAGCTGCTGAATAGTGTAATGGAAAAGGTGCACCTTGGAAAAGCAGAGAGATTGCTGATTAGTACATATGTAAACTTTTCCAAGTAACTTATTCCCTGAGAGTCCTAGGGCCCTCTTCTGTATAAGGGCTAAGCCTACTTTGCAAGGTAATTCCTAAGAGTCAAGATTGTGGCAAGAATATGAACTTGCCTTTAATAAATGTTGATAAATCAACTAATGAGGGGATGAATGAAAGAACTCCAGAAAAGCTTGGTGAACTTCAATTTCCTAAATTTGCAATCACTTACCTTGGTCAGCCAGTGGACATGCACAGTCAGGGAAACTAGTCAGTGACCATACCCAAACACAGGGCAGAGCCTGTGGTCTCACCCAATTGTAAAGCACAGTCTGAGGCTCTACCAATCATAGAGCCTGAACTGCAGCCCATTCCTGAAAATGTAGCAAGAAGCCAGCAGCACTACTTGGTTGGGGAGCACATCCTGGGGCCCCAGCTAACTAGGCCTGATAATGGAGCCCATTCTGAAGCTCAATCCAATTGCTGAGTCCAACTAGCAGCACCACATGGGCAGGGAGTATAGCCTGTGACCCCATCTGACCAAAGGTGATTGTGGAGCCAAGCCTGAATGCAGAGTTCATCCAGCAGCCCTGCCTGACTATGGAGTCAGCCAGTGGTCAAACCTAAACTGACAGCATGGACAGCGGCCCTACCAAACAAGAGACCTTGACAGCTAACCCTACGTGCCCATAAATGCTACCAGTTGGCCCATCCAGAAGCCCAGGTTGAACTGACTAGAGAAGGGCTTTCCCTGTTAAAGTAAACGTCTAAGGGCTGGAAGAGGTGGCCATTTCCTCAAATGTACACATACCAATGCAGGGATCAAGGAAACATTATACCACTAAGTAAATTAATAAAGCTCCAATAACTGACCCTAAAGAAACAGAGATGTATGAACTGACTAACAAAGAATCAAGAAAAACCCTTTAAATGAAGTTCAGTGAACTACAAGGAAACATGGAAATTAAGCAATATTAGAAAAACAATAAATGAACAAAACTGTAAGTTCAACAAAGAAAGATAAATATTTTAAAACTATAGAGAGAAAAAAATTAAGGGCTGAAGAACACAATAACTACACTGAAATTTTGAAAAGAGACCCGTGATAGCACGCTCCAGTGGAATAAAGAATCAGTGAACTTGAAGACAGGTTGTTTGAAATTATCCAGGAAGAAGAGCAAAAAGAAAGAATAACAAAAAGAAGTGAGTGAAGAAAATCTACAAGATTTATGGCACACCATCAAGCAAAACTATATATTATGGAAATCAGAGGGGAAAGAGAGAGAGAAATAGAGAGAGAGAGAGAGAGAGAGACAGAGAGAGAGAGAGAGAAAGTTGCAGAAAGTGCAGAAAGTCTATTTAAAGAAATAACAGCTGAAAATTCTCTAAATTTGGGGTAAGAAATGGCCATCCAGATTCATGAGACCTAAATAGTCCTACATAGGTTTAATCCAAAAAGGTTTACACTGAAACACATTGTAATAAATTTGCCAAAAGTGAAAGACAAAGAGAGAATTTTGAAAGCGCAAGAGAAAAGTTACATCACATAGAATGGAGCCTCAATTAAACTATTAGAGTATTTCTCAGCAGAAACCTCAGCAGACAGTGGGGTGATATGTTTAAAATATCGAAAGAAAAAGAATCTTCCAGTCAACCATACTATACATAGCAAAGCTATTCTATAGAAATGAAGACAGAGATAAAGCCTTTTTCTAAATGAACAAAAGCTGAGGAAGTTCATCACTACTAGAATTGTCTTACAAGAAATGCTACATGGATTACTTCAAGCTGAAATGAAAACATTAATTACAATGTAAAAACATATGAATATGTAACACTCACCAGATAAGGTAAATATAGAGTTACATTTAGAATTCTTCAATACTGTAATGGTGATGCAAAAATCACTTTCAACTGTGGTATAAAAGGTAAAAAACAAATGTATTAAAAATAATGATAATTATAATAATTTGTTATTGAACACACAAAATAAAACAAATGTAAGCTGTAACAGCAACAATTTAAAATGACAAGGGGGAAATAAGTAAAACTATGGAGTTCTCTACATGACCAAAGTTAAGTTTTTACAGCTTAAGTAGGATGTTATAACCATAAAATATTTTATTTAAACCATATGTTAACCATAAAGGAAATCTGTAGTAAATACAGAAAGGATTAAGAGAAAGGAATCAAAGTATGCTGCCACAAAAAAGTCATCAAGTCACAATAGAAGACAACAAAAGAGGAAGAAAGGAACAAGGAAACTAACAACAGTCAGAAAACAATCAACAAAATGGCAATATCAGGCCTTATCTATTACTCTCAATGTAAATGAATTAAATTCTCAAATCAAAAGACAGAGTGGCTAAATGGATTAAAAAACAAAATCCAGGAACCTTGATGACCACAAAAGACTCATTTTAGATTTAAGGACACAAATAGTCTAAAAGTGATGGAATAAAAAAAGATATTCCATGCAATGAAAATCAAAAGAGAGCAGGGGTGGCTAAACTTGTATCAGAGAAGATAGACTGGAAGTGAAAAATGGTCATAAGAGACAAAGAAGGTAAATTCATCAAGAAGATATAACAATTGAAATACATATGCATCCAACATTGGAACATGTAAATATATCAAGCAAATACTAACAGAACTGAAAGGAGACATAAATAGCAATTTTATAATAGTAGGAAATTTTAATAGTAGGAAACAAGGAATAGATCACCAGATGAAAATCAATAAGGAAACAGTGGCTTTTAACAACACTATAGACCAAACTAACCTAACAGATATAAGCAAAACATTTCATGCAACAGAAGCAAAATACACGTTCTTCTCAAATACACATAAAATATTCCATAGGAAAGATCGTATGTTAGATCCCAAAACATCTCTTAATAATTGCAAGAAGATTAAAAAAAATCAAGTACTTTTTGGGCCAAAACGGTATGAAATAGAAAATCAATAATAAAAGACAACTGAAAAATTCTCAACTATATGGATATTAAACAACACACTCCTAAACAAGAGATATTTAAATAAAAAATCAAAAGAAATAAAAAATTGTGATATGAACAAAAATGGGAAAAAATGACATTTATGGAATGCAGCAAAAATGTTCTAAAAGAGAGGTGGGGAGCCAAGATGGCTGAATAGGAAGAGCTCCGGTCTCCAGCTCCCAGCCCGAACGACACTGAAGACTGGTGATTTCTGCATTTCTGCTTGAGGTACCGGTTTCATCTCACTAGGGAGTGCCAAACAGTGGGTGCAGGACAGTCGGTGAAGCGCACTGTGCGCGAGCCGAAGCAGGGCGAGGCACTGCCTCACTTGGGAAGCGCAAGGGGTCAGGGAGTTCCCTTTCCTAGTCAAAGAAAGGGGTAACAGACAGCACCTGGAAAATCGGGTCAGTCCCACCCTCATACTGCGCTTTCCCAACGGGCCTGGAAAACGGCACACTAGGAGATTGTATCCCGCACCTGGCTCGGAGGGTCCTATGCCCACGGAGTCTCGCTGATTGCTAGCACAGCAGTCTGAGATCAAGCTGCAAGGCGGCAGCGAGGCTGGGGGAGGGGCGCCCGCCATTACCCAGGCTTGCTTAGGTAAACAAAGCAGCCAGGAAGCTCGAACTGGGTGGAGCCCACCACAGCTCAAGGAGGCCTGTCTGCCTCTGTAGGCTCCACCTCTGGGGGCAGGGCACAGACAAACAAAAAGTCAGCAGGAATCTCCAGAGACTTAAAGGTCCCTGTCTGACTGACAGCTTTGAAGAGAGTAGTGGTTCTCCCAGCACGCAGCTGGAGATCTGAGAACGGACAGACTGCCACCTAAAGTGGGTCCCTCACCCCTGAGCAGCCTAACTGGGAGGCACCCCCCCAGAAGGGAAAGACTGACACCTCACTGGGCCAGGTACTCCTCTGAGACAAAACTTCCAGAGGAACTATCAGACAGCTGAATTGGTGGTCTCATGAAAATCCGCTGTTCTGCAGCCACCGCTGCTGACACCCAGCCAAACAGGGTCTGGAGTGGACCTCTAGTAAACTCCAACAGACCTGCAGCTGAGGGTCCTGTCTGGTAGAAGGAAAACTAACAAACAGAAAGGAC